>NW_026652298.1:17345735-17697068 GCF_009828535.3 Hylobates moloch | reverse complement strand
AAGGGAAGGAAGGAAGGAGAAAGAAAGCAAGCAAGCAAAATGGAGTTTTTACATTACAAACAATACTACAGGTGCGTGGAACTGAAAAGAACCTTTGCCGTTAACATCAGTACCCTTTTCATATCAAGCGAGAGGTTTCCATTTTAATGAAACAACGTGGCTGGGCACAGTGGCTTATGCCTGTAATCAAAGCACTCTGGGAGGCCAAGCGGAAGTATCGCTTGAGACCAGGAGTTCGAGACCAGCTTACATTAAATTACTTTATTTGATTTTTATTATTATTATTTTGGTTTGTGGTTTGTACTTAATTTATAATTTTATTTTATAGTTGTATAAAAGCTATAGATATAAGGAATTTGTATATGGATTTATGCTTACAGATATTTAACATTTTGATTAAATAATTTAGGCTACCATGTGTACCTTATTAATTTTTTAAGATATACATATATAAGCCTTGAGAATCTGGTTTGGATTATACAGCTCTATCTATTTCCCTAAATTCCCTAAGCTAAGAGTGGGGAAGCAGACAGTATTGGTGCCTGGGGGATGCTGATGGCCCACAGAAAAGCCTAAAAATTATGGGGACTTCATGGAAATTGCTTCTCCGTGGCCAGGCTCACATCCCCAAACAGGGAAAAGCCACAGGGAAAGGGAGACCTCAAAACCACTTGGCCAAACTGGAGGAAGCTGAATGAATGGAGTAGGTTAGGGTGACAATGGAGCAAAAAGAAAAATCAACTGCACCAATGCAACACTGGGTTTTTCAGGTGTTCAAAGAATCGGGTTTCAAAAGTTAAACATCAATCAGAAATGTACTAAAAGTGGTTTTCGAAAGAACAATTCAAGGCTGGCGTGCTAAATGAAGCAGCCAAGAGGACATTGGACATATTTAGCAATGGTCAGACCCTTCAGAGAGGACAGCGTTTAGTTAACAGCTTCACCATTCAAGAGAGGAGGGAAAACAAAGCCTGATGAAGATAGTGGAAAATGGCATCCAGCAAAAATATGAAAATGGGTTAAGCAAATCTAAGGTATTTTAACTTGGAGAGGAAACATGAAAAAGGAGATTACACAAAATTGGTGACCGGCAGTTATCCATCTTACATAATAATAAAAAAGAAGGCAGCCGGGCACGGTGGCTCACCCCTGTAATCCCAGCATTTAGGGAGGCGGAGGTGGGTGGATTGTAAGGTCAGGAGTTCAAGACCAGCCTGGCCAAGATGTTGAAACCCCATCTCTACAAAAACTACAAAAATTAGCCAGGCATGGTGGCAGGCACCTGTAATCTCACCTACTCAGAAGGCTGAGGCAGGAGAATCGCTTGAACCCTGGCAGCAGAGGTTGCAGTGAGCAGAGGTTACACCACTGCATTCCAGCCTGGGTGACAGAGTGAGACTCCATCTCAAAAAAAAAAGGTATAGCTGCACGTTGTGGCTCACACCTGTAATCCCAACACTTTGGGAGGTCAAGGTGGGAGGATTGTTTGAGGCCAGCGGTTCAAGACTAGCCCTGGGCAACATAGTGTGACCTCATGCCTATATAAATAAAAAGTAGGACACATCTCAAACAATAGTGATTTAGGTTGGTAACATTTAAGAGAAACCACCTTAAAGGGAGCCTGGGGAGAACTCATGAGTTCTTGACGAAGGTATAGAGATTGTCCCCAGGAGAGCTGGCAATCTGTTTCTTGAGATACAGTTGTGCCAGGATGAAATCTTAAGCCACTGGCTGTTTCTGTACTTCTCTAAGAGGAAAAAGAGATCAGGAGCTGAGAAATGACTGAATCCCAACAGGGCGTCAGGAGCGTTAACAGACAGGACTCCAGCCTGGGATGTTGAGGAGGAAGCTGCCAGAGTGTGACTTGGCGACAGCCTCCCTGCTGGTAGGAAAGGGGTGGGTCAATGAATCCAAGGTGGCCTGCTGAAAAGGGGAGGTCATGTTTGGAGTTCTCAGAGTGGAAGGCGCTGTGTAAATATTAGGCCATCTTTTTTATTAAGGTCCACATACAGCAAATTCGTTTGAGTATTTGCTAATACTTTCTACTCCTAGTGTAGAGTCAACCCCTCTGGCGGCTACTTCAGGTTCTTCTCCACAAAGGGCTTGGGTGGGGGGCGAGGTGATATTGTTCCTCCCCCTGCCCTGTCCACCAAGTTTTTAATTCTAGTTGAAGGTGGAAATGCTTTTGTTTCACCAGAGAGCTCCTCAGAAAAAGCACACACACAAAAAAAGGACCGGGTGAATGTACCCAAAATTTGGCCTTTTGAAAGGCAGGTTGAGAAATTCTTACAAGTGTATCTCTTACAGTTTCAAGCCGCTGTTTAACCATTTAATCAGTGACAATCTCACAGAGATACGTGGAAAACATAGACCGGTAAAGTACAACACATTTTGGTGATGCTTTTGGTTCTTAAATGATTCTTTTCTTTTTTAGACAGAGTTTCGCTCTTGTTGCCCAGGCTAGAGTGCAACGGTGTGATCTCGGCTCACCGCAACCTCTGCCTCCCGGGTTCAAGTGATTCTCCTGCCTCAGCCTCCCAAGTAGCTGGGATTACAGGCATGCACCACCACGCCCAGCTAATTTTGTATTTTTAGCAGGGACAGGGTTTCTTCATGTTTGTCAGGCTGGTCTCGAACTCCCGACCTCAGGTGATCCACCGGCCTTGGCCTCCCAAAGTGCTGGGATTACAGGCGTGAGCCACTGCACCAGGCTAGGTTCTTAGACGATTATTCTAAAAGTTCATGTACTGAGCACAACTCCCTGAGGAGTTTAGAGAGAAAATCATTTCACGGGGATAGTTACTGTGTGAGACATTCTGTGAAAACATTGGAAAATGTGACTTCCCTCATGACATTTGCTGTCTCTGACTTTCCCATGGGGAAAATCTGAGGATCAATGAATTCCCATAAAGTGAACCCCACCACTGCCTCCCAGAGGCCATCTGTCTGGAGATAGGAGTAAGCAAGGACCTGTCTCTGGGAGCAGGCTTTCCATCTGCATGTGTTTTATACTTGGAATTGAACTATGGAGGCAGAAAGGCAGGCTATCCAGGCAAAGCTACAATAACATTTTTATTACCACATTTATTTGAAATTGGTGTTTTGAGTCCCACTGAGGATATTTTCAATGAACCAAGACTTTGAGAAATTAGAAACAAATCGTTTCTTGAGTAGATCGGGTCTTCATACTTCGAATTCAAAATAGAACACATCTATCGCTCAAATTATTGATTGTTAAGTTAATCAATTAAAAATTAGTTTAAGTGCTCACAATCTAAAATGATTTTTGATTTTTTGGTGAGGTTTCCTGAGGGCTTTTCCTCCTCATACCTTCAAATGAGTAACAAAAAAATAGAAGAGTAACTTACCAGCCAGTGACTGTGTGGTGGAGACCTTATCTTGAGCTGTTGCTGCGAGGCAGGAGGGTGGAAGGTGAAGGCAGAGGGTGTAGTGAAAAGAGCCCTGGACTAGAGTAGCATACCTGGGCACAGCTGGGCCTTGAGTTCCTTTCTGCCACTCATCAGCTATGTGGAGTTGACTGATTCCCGGAACCTCTTTGCGCACAAATTTCCCTGTTTGAAAAAGATCACCCCTAAAATCCTACCTGCCATCTCTGCCTAAGAGTCTTTCACTTAGCTCACTTTTACCCGATCCAGTATTGACCTCATCGGCTTGTAGGCTTGTCCCTACAACTTACCCTTCTTCTCCTATCCGCCGGCACAGTGAAGGGAGCCATTGTCCAGCTGGCCATCCAAGAGCAAGGCCACTGGAGCTAACCTAACCTCCTTTCTTTTTTCCTGCTGTAATCTGCCTGTCTCTCAATCAGTTAATCACAAAATCTGGTCATTTTTCTTCCTGAATATCTCTCAACTCCGCATGTCCCATCCCAGAGCCCTTGCCTCAGGGCAGGCTGGTATCTTCCCGCCACGGCACTGCTCCCTCTGGACTCATCTCCTCGTCTCCCATTACCTCTGCGCAAAACTTAATTAACATAATGTTACCTTTGTGATCTGGCTTCTGACCCGCCCCATCTGTCAAAAGCTTTCTGCTTTCATTCTGCAGATGAGGGAAGTACTTGGAGCTCTTCAGGTATGCTGTGCTTGCACTCATCTCCATACCTGGGTACATACTTCTTTCCAGCAATTTCCATCTCACCGTTTTGGGTCTGAACAAGCCCATTCAGCCTTTAAGAATCCGCTAAGGGACTGCCATTTCTTCTGAGCCTTCTCTGCGCTCTGCCCCTCTTCACCCTTCCCTCAGTCTGCATGGTTGCTCCTCTTCTGAGCTTCTAAACTACCTCAGCTTTCAGGGCACATTGGACTTGCCTGTTCACCAAGTCTATCTGCAGCAGACTCTGAAGGCAACTTATCTTTGTGTGTCCTGTAGCTGGCAAGTTTCCTGACACATAGTAGGTGCTGAAGTGTCAGGCCAATGAGTAAAAGTAGGATAAAGAAAGAAGGAGAGCAAGGAGAAGAGGGGAATGAAAGGGAGGGAGAGAGAAAAGAGAAAGGAATGAAAGAAAGAGGGAAGGAAAGAACAAAATGACCTAACCGTTTTCATGATATTGAGTAATAGGATTGATTGGGGAGGTAAGAAAGGATTATCTTGAGTGTCATAATGAGGAATTTGGATGTAATCCTCTGAGCCATGGGGAGCTATTGAAGGTTTTTGAGTAAAGAGGTAAATTTGTTATTATCTACACAATTCTTTTACTTATTCCTGTCTCTCGCTCTCTCTCCCTCTCTCCCCCCACCGCTGCCCCTGTCTTCTTTCTCTCAAACCAGTATTTATTGAACAATTAGCATGCACCAGGCACTGTATATAGTGCTAGCCACTGGGAGCCCAGAGGTAAATAAGAAATACGCTTTATCTTTAAGGTTCTTATAGCCAATGAGAGGAGATGGAGAAGGAGACACACACGTGCAAGCTTTTGTCAAAGGTATCGTGACTGAAACATGAATAAGTAGAATGGAGGCTTAAAGGGAGAGTGGTTAGTTCTCACTGGTTAATGTTGAAGCAGAGCCTTCAATGACTGCTGGCTAGATGCTTACCAAACTGGGTCCTTCTTTTTGGGTGCACAGGTGAATTCTATCCCAGCCTTTCTTGCAGATGGGGTAAGGATATGACTGAACTCTGGCCAATAGTATGTGGGAGGAAATATAAATTCCACATCCACCCCTGGCCCCTAAAAACTCCCACAGGTTTATAGGAATAGGGGGAGGTAGAATGGCTGATAAGTCCTGAGAGATTCTCTTGTAATCACAGAATAGTAGCAGTGATGGGAACCAGTGTTCATCTAATACAAGCCCTACTTTTATTGAGGTAAGGAGACTGAGGCCCAGGAAAATGAAATGACTTGGCTATACTTCTCATGAATAGATGGATTCCAAGAAATCTGCACCCACAAAGAGTTCACTTCATCAGAAGACTTGCCTTTCCTCTAAGTCTTGGATGGCCAGGAAGCTTGGAACAGACGTTAATAATCAATTGCAATGATTCATTAACTGCATGTGCCTTGAACAACAAATCTCACGTCCTACCTGGTTTTGTGTCTTACTTTAAATTTTCTTTTTTCTCATCTTTTTCCTTCTTCTCTGTTCTTCCTCCTCCTTTTTCTTCACCTCCTCTTGTTTTCCTCTGTTTTTATATTGTCAGCTAACTGCAAGAAGGGACCAATTGTCAGTGTCATTGTAGGCACTGTGGGCTTTTCTGTGTCTTTTATGGGAGCTGAGCAGAGCTCCTTAAAGTAGGCTTCAAGCACTGCTTTCTAATGAAATGCACTCTGCCTGCAGGATATAGAGAAGGGAGCCCTGGCTTCTTCTAGTGGTTCCCAGGCAGCTGCTATCAGTCAGGGACTCAAGTCAGGGACACTCTGTCACCTGTTCTTCCAGATAGTTTCCAAAGTGGTTGTGACAAAACCTCCCTTTAATTGGTGCTCTCATCTGAATAGGTTTGTGACCTATGGATCCCATCTCTTCTAGATCTTGGGAGGTGCTAGTTGTATGGGTCTTGGCCTAGTACTGAAACTCAGGGTCTCTGGACAATAATTACTGCTTGGATGTGTCCTGTATTCATAAGTGTAGCCCTTCGAAACAGCCCTGACCCTCTGTCCACTTTGGATAACATGAGCAGGTACTGTGATCACTCCCCCAGTCCCTAACAGTGATTTGAGAAACATTTGGAAGAGTAAGTTTAAAGACTCGAAACTATATCAAGGTATCACTGAGAAGCAGGAGAACTTTCTTTTTCTTATTTTCACTGAAGTATTCATAGACCCACTTTGAGATTTTCAAAATAACATAAACGTATTAAGGATCTCAACAGAATAGGAGGTGAGTAGGGGGTGGCAGGGAGGGGAAGTGAGGCAAATACTCATCCATAGGAATTAAGAGTACAGTGTTCTTTTTTTTTTTCTTTTTTTTCCCTTGGGGTAGGGGAAGTTGTTGTTTTGTAGAAGTTGTTGTTTTTGTAGAATGTCTGAAAGATAAAGAGATAGGAAACCAGATTGGGCAGGGGAAATCAGACTGTGATCCAGAGCTGATGCCTAGAACAGGAAAAGGAGAGGACAGCAGACCTGGCCTGGGAAATTCTCTGGCTGTAATTCACACCTGACAGAGCTTGGCCAACCCAATAGGAAGTTTTGGTGCCAAGTTGGCCTGTGAGGAGTCCACCACCAGCCAGGGCTGGGCCTGGGTCCTGATGCTCCACCATGCTCAGTCATTGGCTGGGAGCTGCCTGGAAAGACCATAGCTCAGAGTGACACTGTGGCAGACCCTGAAGGTATTGTCCCTGGAGACTGTCACCTAATAGCACTCCTTGAAGCTGAGTGGCAAGTTGCTTTCCTGAGGGAGGCCTAAGCAGGTACCATAGCTGCCACTGGGTGGGGGTGAGTTCTGGAGAATGAGTGGGTGAACACGTAGAAAGAGAACGGGAGAGAGAGAGACAATTTAATTTTTATCAGGAAATGACTATCATCTTTCTTTTTCTTTTATGAAAAATAACCACTAGGTGTGCAGATACCTGTGATACATTTAGTTGTAATTAATTAAGCAACAGGATCATATCCAATTTTAAGGGCCTAGAGAGTAGGGTTTGGGATTATTTTACATATCACCTGGGTCTAGAGCAGAGGTCAACAAACCATAGCCTGTGGACACAATCAGACTGATCCACAGCCTGTTTTTTGTAAATAAAGTGTTATCAGAACACAGCCAGGAACATATTTTTCTATATTGTGTATGGCTTCATTTGCACTACAATGGCAGAGTGGAATATGGCCCTAAAAGCCTGAAATATTTACATTATATCTGACCTTTTATAGAAAAGATTTGCTGACTCCTTACCTAGTTTAATAGCTGCCCTCCAATTATCTCCTGTATGTGATTGGCCTGATGCCCAGCCTGAGGACGATTGTGGAATTAATTACAAGCCTCTGAAAACTCCTTCCAGCCCAGTTGATCACCCACGTGATTATAATGGTGGGAAGACGGGTAGGGATAAGAGTAGGACACTTGGAACTTGATTTGGCGCAATAGTCACTGCTTGGGTCTATGGCTTTAAATCATAGTTAAAGTGATCATTAATTATATGTGAAAGGGTGACATATTCAATTACTATTATTCTGCAGGTTTAGTTTATCAGATGAGCTACCAGGACTAAATTCATGAGATTTGAGGATTGGGATATGGGTGGAGTGAGAAGCTGAGGTTTAGGCTTGATGCTTCAGGAGAGGACACTGGGATTCCAGGATAGAAACCCATTAAGAGTGGGGAGATGAAATAGAGTAATCATTTCCTATGACAGTAAATTATGATGATGGGCAAATCGTTTCATTCAACAAATATTTACTGAGCATGTGCTATGTGCTTGGCCCTGCTCTAGGTGCTGGAGATGCAGCAATGAACATAACACAAAAATCTCTTTTCCTGACTTATGCCTATGTCAACTTAATCTACGAGCAGCTTGTCTCCTGTGATCAACTGCCTATGGAAAAGATCAGGCTAAGAATGTCGTTTAAAAAATGGCTTTCATTTCCAATAATCCCACAGTGAAACACATTAGCATTGATAGATAATCCCACAGGGAGGCACATTAGCATTGATAGAAAAGTCAGGAAAAGGAGATTTTTGTCTGTTTTGTTTACCTAGAGCAAGGCCTGGCACATAGAAGGTGCTCAATAACTTGTTGAATGAATACATAGCCACATCGTAATCTATTGACAGGCAATGCAGAGGCATTTGCAGACAATCCTGGTGCAACTTACAGTCCACTGAAAAGGACAGACAGTAAGCAAAATAAATAAGAGAAATACATAAGATAGTGTGTATAAAGTGATGATTACTAGGGAGAAAAAATAAAGCTGTGAAGTGGGATATGATGTACTTGTGTTTAGGGGTTGAAGGAAGCACTGACATTTTATGTGGTGCACCAAGGCATGACTCCTGAGAAGTCGGAGTAAAGAAGGCCAGGCACAGTGGCTCATGCCTATAATCCCAGCACTCTGGGAGGCCGAGGCGGGTGGATCACCTGAGGTCAGGAGTTCAAGACCAGCCTGGCCAACATGGTGAAACCCTGTCTCTACTAAAAATACAAAAATTAGCCAGGCATGGTGGTGCACACCTGTAGTCTCAGTCACTGGGGAGGCTGAGGCAGGAGGATCACCTGAACCCAGAAGGTGGAGGGTGCAGTGAGCCAAGATCATGCCATTGCACTTCAGCCTGTGTGACAGAGTGAGACTCCATCTCAAAAATAACTACAACAAAAAAAAGTTGGAGTAAAGAGAAGTGGGTCTGTTTTTTCATGAGCCTCTCCATCAGCCTTTTCAACAAAACACACAAAAAATTAACAACAAAAAACCCCACAAAACACATAAAAATTAATTTAAAAAACCCAAAACACACAAAAACTTAAAAAAAAAAAAAGGCTGGGCACATTGGCTCACATCTGTAATCCCAGCACTTTGGGAGGCCAGACCGGCGATCACCTGAAGTTGGGAGTTCGAGACCAGCCTGGCCAAAATGGAGAAACTCCATCTCTACTAAAAATACAAAATTAGCCAGGCGTAGTGGCACATACCTGTAATCCCAGCTACCTGAGAGGCTGAGGCAGGCGAATCGCTTGAACCTGGGAGGCAGAGGTTGTGGTGAGCTGAGGTCACACCATTGCACTCCAGCCTGGGCAACAAGAGTGAAACTCCATCTCAAAAAAAGAAAAAAAAGAGATTGCCACTTCAGACATGTTTTACAAAAAGCAAATGCATAAAAAATGGAATGAATGCTGTATTTTTTTTAACCTGTGGCATCATCAGATATAAAATGCAAAGTAATAGCTTGGGAGATTTGTGAATGTCAAACTGATTAATTTCAGGCTTATCACTGCATAGGCTATTGAACTTGCCTATTGGTTAAAACAAATTCAGGGTCTGCCCTTCTTAAAGGCTTTCAGGCATGAGTATAGGGTTCCTTACAGTGTTAAAGCTCTGCACAATAAAAGTCCAGGCTATAAATTTTGCTGTGCTTCCCGGCTAAATGGACACTTTGAGTGGAGACAGACTGGCGGGAGCTGAGGTAGTTATAGCTTTGATTGACCGCCCCTCTGTCATTCCATCTTCCAAGAGCCTTGAGCAGAGTTGAGAGTATTGAGCATGTTGATTGGCTGTTGTTCAGAGATTGAGACAATGCAAGTGATGTCTAATCTTTGTCAGTTTGTAGGCAACACCACCATGATTTCGTGTGGTTAAGTCACATGAGCATTAGGAAACGAAGGAATGAGGGAATGGGATGTTTGCTAATAAATCTCTTGAGAGGTTAGTCCTCTCTGACTCATTTATTTCCCGGAAGTTGTGTAGGAGAATTATTAATAGAAAATCACCTGTGAAAATTTGCTATTTGTACTCAATGTAACATTTAATGTGAAGGTCAATTGATAATATTTGCTTTGAATATCCCAGATTCGGGGTATCTCTACTACTTTCTTTCTTTCTTTCTTTTTTTTCTTTCCCTCTGGTGCTAAAAAAGCTCAAATTAATCTTGGCAAAAACAAAAAAAACAAAAACAAAAACAAAAAAAACCCACTTTTTTTTTTTAATCAACTGCAGATGTTGGAGACGAATTTTGTTGGATACTGTGGTTAGAATATAGCTCAGTTCCCCACAAGAGTCACATTTTCTAACTCCAGGGCACCCCGTTTGAAAGTAATGAATATATAATTGAAATCAATAAGATTTTCTGGCCGTGAGATCTTTAAAAATTATTATTCAGTCTCTTGCTAGTTTTTCATCAGCTTTCATTTGGCATGTTTTTATTTACTTTGATGCTGGTAAATCTCTCCTAATGCTGTAATTATAGGAGTAAGACTGAATATGTTTTGCTAAACATCTGTGAGGAAAATGCAGTGTTTGATTTGTTTCTTTTTTAATTTGCAGTTTGGAAGTGGTTGATTAATCCACTGGTAGAGTCATCTGTTCCATCTTAAGTTACACCCATTAGAGGTTGTTATAAATCCATCTGTGTAGTAAACTGAGATTTTTGGAGACTAAACGACTTCATGGATCTGTAACTCTATTAGACAATATAGTTTCACTCCTTAGTTGGGATTATTCTAAATCATGCACTAGGACCACATTTTGAATATCTTTTTGTGAACAGAAATTTTATTTGCTTGTTGGTTTCATGACTTGTAGTCATACTAGTCAGCTTCTGTCATCTTGGCTTGTGGTACCATATTGAGTCAGAATTTTACTATTCATTAAAAAAATTCAAATATTTGGTTTTGTTAAATCATATTTGGAAACGTTTGGTTCCGCTGTCATTTGAAGTACTATCTCCAGAGAGGAAGTGTGTGTAGAGTCACATGTGCTCTCCCATATCACATCCTTTTCTGTTGCTGTTGTGCACATGGAGCTGTACAGCAACCTCAGAAGGCCAGCAATTTGCTAGTGAAACCAAGCTAAGGGACAGTCATCTTAGGAAGTCCCCAAGGGAATTTTTCAGTGTCATCTTAAGTTTTCAAAAGCGTGTGCCTGAGGCGCAAATGGTAAAATGAAAACTAGAATTTTAGAACTTCAAAATTTTCAATTTGTTCCACGTATTGTAAGATATATAAAAAGAAAAAAGAAAATGGAACTTGATTCACAGCTTTACGTGATTATAAGTTCAAAATAGTTGGTATCTCTAAAGAGTTGAAAAGTAAAATGAAAATAAACCTAGAGCGAGGAGACTAAGCTGCATGAGCACCAAAAGAGAGCTTTAGTGTTACCTGGGAGAACAGAAACGTTCTATTGGCTGTTCACCATTGTATTTATTCCCAATGCCTTGTGGGTGTTAAAATTGGGAGCTAGGGCCAGGCGTGGTGGCTCACGCCTGTAATCCCAGCACTTTATGAGGCCAAGGTGGGAGGATCACGAGGTCAGGAGTTCGAGACCATCCTGGTTAACACAGTGAAACCCCATCTCTACGAAAAATACAAAAAATTAGCCAGGCGTGGTGGCGGGCGCCTGTAGTCCCAGCTACTTGGGAGGCTGTGGCAGAAGAATAGCATGAACCCAGGAGGCAGAGCTTGCAGTGAGCCGAGATCGGGAGACTGTACTCCACCCTGTGTGACACACTGAGACTCCGTGTCAAAAATAATAATAATAATAATAGGAAGGTTGATTAAATTTACATCCCATTACAAGACATTTTCATCTCCATGCATATGATGAGTGCAATGAGATTTTACTAATTTCTTGTTTTTTTTTTTTTTTTTTTAAGTCAGAGTCTCTCGCTCTGTCTCCCAGGACATACAGACACTGACTATATGGGCCAAAATATTTCTTGGTCAAAAATGTTATGGGATCTGGCATCCAGACTTAGCTGGTTCTACTAAATCTCCAGTTTGATAAACGTATCAACATTTTTTTGTTTAAGTTTATTTTAAATCCCTGTTAGTTTTAAACTCCTAGGCAAATTTAATACAACTAGAAATATTGTAGGCTATTTTTACAGCATTTATTATGAACATGATATTTTTAAAAAGGGTCTTTTACACATAAACATATCTTAACCTGAAATTTGGAGATTTATTATTTATGTAGATTTATAAAATTTATTCAAGAGCAACAAAGAGTAAAAAACAAAATCAAGTAGAAAAAATAAATGTACAATTGTGACAATTGTGCTGTAAATGAATTCCTTACGCAGACGCGTTTTTTTTTTAGTAGGTGAAACTTTAGAATAGTGATAAGACTTCGCTTTTTCCTGAGACTAGTATACTTATCACAGGTGCCCAGAAACAAACTCTAACTATAAAATACCTCTTGGAGCATGGTATAATCAGAAATGTCAGTTTTTGCAGACTTCTTCAGTTTTCAAATATTTACACCTGGTATTAAAATTAATTACATTAGGCTGGGTTCCGTGGCTCATGCTTGTAATCCCAGCACTTTGGGGGAAGCCGAGGTGGGCGGATCACCTGAGGCCAGGAGTTCAAGACCAGCCTGGTAAACATGGTGAAACCTCATCTCTGCTAATGTAAAGTACAAAAAATTAGCTGGGCGTGGTGGCAGGTGCTGTAATCCCAGCTAGTTGGGAGGCTGAGGTGGAAGAATCCCTTGAACCAGGGAGGCAGAGGTTTCAGTGAGCCAAGTTGGCACCACTACACTCCAGCCTGGGCGACTCCATTTCAAAAGGATAAAATAAAATAAAAATTAAAAAAAAAATAAATTACATGTTAGAAATAGATGTATCCCTATCTTCCATCTTGCAACCACCTGCAGGATACATAAGTAGCAAACTATTAGGTATCAAGCCAAAGGTCCCCACGGGGCTCAGGAAAATGGTGTTTGGTTGACTGGAGAGAAAGAATAAGTGACACAGAAGAGGACTTTAGAAAATAGCCCTTAGGGTCACTCAGCTGATTTCAGGACGCTGCTCAATGGGCATTGTTCATGACCATCTTTAAAAATGGCTTTGCTTGAGTTAACTCAAATAAATGAAGGGCATGTGAGTTAGTCCAAATGCATATCTTTGTTAACTGAGGGTCAACTCCAGAGGACAACTAATGTACTTACTTCGGAGGTCAATGTGTAGCTTCTAAATTTCAGTCCAATTAGGTCAATGTAGTTTGTACACGGCGTTCTCCTGCAGGCTGGAGCTGGTGATTCATAGGCTCCTCAGCTGTTGTCAACAGCATCGGCTTTAAGGGCTCTGACAAATGATATTAGAAAATATATTCAGTGCTTGAGTCAGGGTGCCTGATGAAAACAGCATGTAGCATCATTAGTGTCCCTCGAAACACCACATCATTTCATTATTAAATTTCTGTGTCCCAAATCAGACCTGTTGAAAGGGGTCTTGAGCAATCCCAGTCTTTTTTTACCACTTCTCAAATGGACAAAACTTTTCTATAAAAATATTTGGTCTGCTTTCTATTGTCACTTCTGAATTTATTTTTTATTTTTTATTTTTTATTTATTTTTTTATTATACTTTAGGTTTTAGGGTACATGTGCACAATGTGCAGGTTTGTTACATATGTATCCATGTGCCATGTTGATTTCCTGCACCCATTAACTCGTCATTTAGCATTAGGTATATCTCCTAATGCTGTCCCTCCCCCATCCCCCCACCCCACAACAGTCCCCGGAGTGTGATGTTCCCCTTCCTGTGTCCATGAGTTCTCATTGTTCAATTCCCACTTATGAGTGAGAACACGCGGTGTTTGGTTTTTTGTCCTTGCGATAGTTTACTGAGAATGATGTTTTCCAGTTTCATCCATGTCCCTACAAAGGACATGAATTCATCATTTTTTATGGCTGCATAGTATTCCATGGTGTATATGTGCCACATTTTCTTAATCCAGTCTATTGTTGTTGGACATTTGGGTTGGTTCCAAGTCTTTGCTATTGTGAATAGTGCTGCAATAAACATACGTGTGCATGTGTCTTTATAGCAGCATGATTTATAGTCCTTTGGGTATATACCCAGTAATGGAATGGCTGGGTCAAATGGTATTTCTAGTTCTAGATCCCTGAGGAATCGCCACACTGACTTCCACAATGGTTGAACTGGTTTACAGTCCCACCAACAGTGTAAAAGTGTTCCTATTTCTCCACATCCTCTCCAGCACCTGTTGTTTCCTGCTTTTTTAATGATGACCATTCTAACTGGTGTGAGATGGTATCTCACTGTGGTTTTGATTTGCATTTCTCTGATGGCCAGTGATGATGAGCATTTCTTCATGTGTTTTTTGGCTGCATAAATGTCTTCTTTTGAGAAGTGTCACTTCTGAATTTAATTGGCCATTGGGGTTTGCCTCCAGCTGTCATTTTTGGAGCACAGTTGTAGAACTAAACTCTTAAATAGTTGGGTCAGGGGTCTGAGTCATCTAAAATGGATCTTTAAGACCATGGGATTGAAGTTTTGTCTTTGTACCTCCAGTGTTTTGGAGAGAAGTAGAAGGAAGGAAAAGAGATAAGGACATGGAATTCTCCAGGCCAAGCTCATCAAGGCACAAAAGTGTGCAGGTACCAAATGGACGCAGTTTGAATAGGACTGAAAGACAAATGTTACAACACTGAAGTGGGCTCTCCAGAAAGCCTTATGGCTGAAAATATCCAACAGTTAAGAGAACCATCTGGATTTGAAGTTGAAGTGTAGCCTGGACTTCAAGAGAAGCTTTAAAAAAGCTATTTCTGGTAAACCTGGGGTGAAATGTTAATGAAGACAGGAGAGAAGATCTCATGATTTGGTGGCCATATGTAAGAAACTGCAGTTGTGTTTGGTAAACCTTTCATTTTAAAGCTTTTGCAATTAGACTTTATGAGACACTTGGAGATCAAAAGACAGGGACATTCAGTATAAAGAGCATGACATAAGGAGACATGGATTTCAACATCACAGTATCATACATACTCAACGCCTGACTTTGGGTAAGTCATTGAAAAGTTTTAGGCCTTTTTTTATTTAGAGATAAAAAATAACCCATAAAGTCTCTTCTAGTTCCACATATTTAATGTTTTCTTATATTTTTTCTGACTTCCTTTGCCTATTCCTATTCAAATAAGGAAATGCAGAGCAAACCTGAGTGGGTGAGGAAGAGATCCTGTTATGAACCCCTTCTCCCTGTCTTCACAATTCCTAACACACTCACAGCCCCCAACGTGCCTGCTGATGCTTTTGTATTTTCTTGTCAGGAAGGTTTCTGGGTAAATAATAATAGATGGGCACATCCTACTCAGTTGAAAACAAGAAAAGGTCATTTGATGATTAAAACAAAACCTAGTGGTTCCGATAAATAAATTAACTTCTAGGTAGATTTTTTTTGATAGAGACTATCCCCTTTATCATGCATATTGTATATGTTTTTAAAAAATTAGACAAAGGACTTTCAGTTGCCAGTTCTGCATATAAGGAGCTAAGTGTTACCATTCCATCTTAACCACAAGTAAAAAGCTGAACAAACTGAAAATTCAACAACTCTTCTTAAATATTTAAGAGAAGTGAGGTCACAGGGCAAACCGCTGCCCTCAGAATTGAAGAGATAGGTGAATATAAAGAATCATAACTTATTGGAGTAGAAAACTCTGCAGAAACTAGTGCCTGAGTAGGAAAACCTGAACTGTAATTGATGAATTGCTGGAGGCAATGTGGACAAGTCTGAGAGTTAAAAATTCCATAGGACCCAGTCATCAGGGGCCCACACTTTTGTGAATTTACCTCCAGGAACCCAATCTGGTTCTTACAGGAAAAATCAGAGAAAATTCCCCACGATTCTGAAAGTGGGAGGAGAAAATGAACAATTTAAAAACATTGCTGAGTGGCTGGGAGCGGTGGCTCACGCCTATAATCCCAGCACTTTGGGAGACCGAGGCGGGCGGATCACGAGGTCAGGAGATCGAGACCCTCCTGGCTAACACGGTGAAACCCCATCTCTACTAAAAATACAAAAAAAAAAAAAAATTAGCCGGGCGTGGTGGTGGGCAGCAGTAGTCCCAGCTACTCAGGGGGTGGAGGCAGGAGAATGGCGTGAACCCGGGAGGCAGAGCTTGCAGTGAGCCAAGATTGCGCCACTGCACTCCAGCCTGGGTGACAGCGAGACTCTGTCTCAAAAAAAAAAAAACATTGCTGAACACTGTTCTTAACAAGGCTGCCTCAGGATAAATTATTTAACCAGAGTTTAACTTGTTCAGGTTTTATCAGAGCCTGAATCACCTGAGGGAAGGCAAATATCCAGCTCCAGGTAGCCTTCCATGTAGTAGAAGGGAAACACACACTCATCCATTCTAGTCATACTGTCTCACCTCAGGGAGGAGAAAAAAGAGAAACAATTGTGAAGTTGGCAGTGTGGGGGCACAGACTCACTAAAAGGACTGAGATGGAATCACAGCACTGACCATAGAAGGTTTTCCATTTTCCCACTCCTTGCCACCACATTAGTAAAGTCCTTTACAGCAGGTCCTTTTACCCACTACATCATTTTTGGCTATCAAGAAAGAATTACAAGGCATACTAAAAGGCAAAATATACGGTTTAAAGAGACAGAGCAAACATCAGAACCAGACATAGAAGGGATGTTGAAATGATCAGACAGAAAATTTACAACAGCTGTAATTAATATGCTAACAGCTCTAAAGGATAAAGTCGACAGCATGCAAGAACAGATGGGCAAGTGTCTTCATTCCTGCTGCTATAACAAAATATCTTAGGCTGGGTGACTTATAAACAACAGTAATTTAATACTCACAATTTTGAAGGCTGTGAAGTCCAAGATCAAGGGACCAGAAGATTTGGTGTCTGGCGAAGGCTTGCTTTCTGCTTCAAAGACAGCACTTTCTAGCTGCATCTTGTCATGGCAGCAGGGCAAGGAAGCTCCCTCCAACCACTTTTTAAAAAAAATTATTATTATACTTTAAGTTCTAGGGTACATGTGCACAACGTGCAGGTTTGATACATAGGTATACATGTGCCATGTTGGTGTGCTGCACCCATTAACTCATCATTTACATTAGGTATTTCTCCTAATGCTATCCCTCCCCATTCCCCCCACCCCACGACAGGGCCCGGTGTGTGATGTTCCCTATCCTGTGTCCAAGTGTTCTCATGGTTCAATTCCCACCTATGAGTGAGAACATGCAGTGTTTGGTTTTCTGTCTTTGTGATGCTTTGCTCAGAATGGTGGTTTCCAGCTTCATCCATGTCCCTACAAAGGGCATGAACTCATCCTTTTTTGTGGCTGCATAGTAGTCCATGGTGTATATGTGCCACATTTTCTTAATCCCATGTATCATTGATGGACATTTGGGTTGGTTCCAAGTCTTTGCTATTGTGAATAGTGCCACATTAAACGTGCTTGTGTCTTTATAGCAGCATGATTTATAATCCTTTAGGTATATACCCCGTAATGGGATCACTGGGTCAAATGGTATTTCTAGTTCTAGATCCTTGAGGAATTGCCACACTGTCTTCCACAGTGGTTGAACTAGTTTACAGTCCCACCAACAGTGTAAAAGTGTTCCTATTTCTCCACATCCTCTTCAGCACCTGTTGTTTCCTGAGTTTTTAATGATGGCCATTCTAACTGGTGTGAGACGGTATCTCATTGTGGTTTTGATTTGCATTTCTCTGATGGCCAGTGATGATGAGCATTTTTTCATGTGTCTGTTGGCTGCATAAATGTCTTCTTTTGAGAAGTGTCTGTTTAAATCCTTTGCCTACCTTTTGATGGGGTTGTTTGATTTTTTCTTGTAAATTTGTTTAAGTTCTTTGTAGATTCTGGATATTAGCCCTTTGTCAGAAGGATAGATTGCAAAAATTTTCTCTCATTCTGTAGGTTGCCTGTTCATGCTGATGGTAGTTTCTTTTGCTGTGCAGAAGTTCTTTAGTTTAATTAGATCCCATTTATCAATTTTGGCTTTTGTTACCATTGCTTTTGGTGTTTTAGTCATGAAGTCCTTGCCCATGCCTATGTCCTGAATGGTATTGCCTAGGCTTTCTTCTGGGGTTTTTATGGTTTTAGGTCTAACATTTAAGTCTTTAATCCATCTTGAATTAATTTTTGTATAAGATGTAAGGAAGGGATCCAGTTTCAGCTTTCTACATATGGCTAGCCAGTTTTCCCAGCACCATTTATTAAACAGGGAATCCTTTCCCCATTTCTTGTTTTTGTCAGGCTCGTCAAAGATCAGATGGTTGTAGATGTGTGGTATTATTTCTGAGGGCTCTGTTGTGTTCCATTGGTCTATATCTCTGTTTTGGTATCAGTACCATGCTGTTTTGGTTACTGTAGCCTTGTAGTATAGTTTGAAGTCAGGTAGCATGATGCCTCCAGCTTTGTTCTTTTTGCTTAGGATTGTCTTGGCAATGCGGGCCCTTTTTTATTTCCATATGAACTTTAAAGTAGTTTTTTCCAATTCTGTGAAGAAAGTCATTGGTAGCTTGATGGGGATGGCATTGAATCTATAAATTGGGCAGTATGGCCATTTTCATGATATGATTCTTCCTATCCATGAGCATATAATGTTCTTCCATTTGTTTGTGTCCTCTTTTATTTCATTGAGCAGTGGTTTGTAGTTCTCCTTGAAGAGGTCCTTCAAATCCCTTGTAAGTTGGTTTCCTAGGTATTTTATTCTCTTTGTAGCAATTTTTTTTTTTTTAAATTTATTTTTTTGAGACGGAGCCTGGGTCTGTTGCCCAGGCTGGAGTGCAGTGGCGCGTCTCAGCTCACTGCAAGCTCTGCCTCCCAGGTTGCGCCATTCTCCTGCCTCAGCCTCCTGAGTAGCTGGGACTACAGGTGCACACCACCATGCCTGGCTATTTTTTTTTTTGTATTTTTAGTAGAGACAGGGTTTCACTGCGTTAGCCAGGGTGGTCTGGATCTCCTGACCTCGTGATCCGCCCACCTCGGACTCCCAAAGTACTGGGATTACAGGCATGAGCCACCACGCCCAGCCTCTTTGTAGCAATTGTGAATGGGAGTTCACTCCTGATTTGGCTCTCTGTTTGTCTGTTATTGGTGTATAAGAATGCTTGTGATTTTTGCACATTGATTTTGTAACCTGAGACTTTGCTGAAGTTGCTTATCAGCTTAAGGAGATTTTGGGCTGAGACAATGGGGTTTTCTAAATATACAATCATGTCATCTGCAAACAGGGGCAATTTGACTTCTTTTCCTAATTGAATACGCTTTATTTCTTTCTTCTGCCTGATTGCCCTGGCCAGAACTTCCAACACTATGTTGAATAGGAGTGGTGAGAGAGGGCATCCCTGTCTTGTGCCAGTTTTCAAAGGGAATGCTTCTAGTTTTTGCCCATTCAGTATGATATTGGCTGTGAGTTTGTCATGAATAATTCTTATTATTTTGAGATACATCCCATCAATATTTAGTTTATTGAGAGTTTTTAGCATGAAGGGCTGTTGAATTTTGTTGAAGGCCTTTTCTGCATCTATTGAGATAATCATGTGGTTTTTGTCTTTGGTTCTGTTTATATGATGGATTACGTTTATTGATTTCATACGTTGAACCAGCCTTGCATCCCAGGGTTGAAGCCAACTTGATCGTGGTGGATAAGCCTTTTGATGTGCTGCTGGATTCCATTTGCCAGTATTTTACTGAGGATTTTTGCATCGATGTTCATCAGGGATATTGGTCTAAAATTCTCTTTTTTGTTGTTGTTGTATCTCTGCCAGGCTTTGGTATCAGGAGGATGCTGGCCTCATAAAATGAGTTAGGGAGGATTCCCTCTTTTTCTGTTGATTGGAATAGTTTCAGAAGGAATGGTACCAGCTCCTCTTTGTATCTCTGGTAGAATTCAGCTGTGAATCTCTCTGGTGCTGGACTTTTTTTGGTTGGTAGGCTATTGATTATTGCCTCAATTTCAGAGCCTGTTATTGGTCTATTCAGAGATTCAACTTCTTCCTGGTTTAGTCTTGGGAGGGTGTATGTGTCAAGGAATTTATCCATTTCTTCTAGATTTTCTAGTTTATTTGCATAGAGGTGTTTATAGTATTCTCTGATGGTAGTTTGTATTTCTATGGGATCAGTGGTGATATCCCCTTTGTCTTTTTTATCGCATCTATTTGATTCTTCTCTCTTTTCTTCTTTATTAGTCTTGCTAGCGGTCTATCAATTTTGTTGCTCTTTTCAAAAAACCAGCTCCTGGATTCATTGATTTTTTTGAAGGTTTTTTTGTGGCGCTATCTCCTTCAGTTGTGCTCTGATCTTAGTTATTTCTTGCCTTCTGCTAGCTTTTGAATGTATTTGCTCTTGCTTCTCTAGTTCCTTTAATTGTGATGTTAGACTGTCAATTTTAGATCTTTCCTGCTTTCTCTTGTGGGCATTTAGTGCTATAAATTTCCCTCTATACACTGCTTTAAATGTGCCCTAGAGATTCTGCTATGTTGTGTCTTTGTTCCCATTGGTTTCAAAGAACATCTTTATTTCTGCCTTCATTTCGTTATGTACCCAGTAGTCATTCAGGAGCAGGTTGTTCAGTTTCCATGCAGTTTAGCGATTTTGAGTGAATTTCTTAATCCTGAGTTCTAGTTTGATTGCCTTGTGGTCTGAGAGACAGTTTGTTATAATTTCTGTTCTTTTACATTTGCTGAGGAGTGCTTTACTTCCAACTATGTGGTCAATTTTGGAATAAGTGCAATGTGGTGCTGAGAAGAATGTATATTCTGTTGACTTGGGGTGGAGAGTTCTGTAGATGTCTGTTGAGTCTGCTTGGTGCAGAGCTGAGTTCAAGTTCTGGATAGCCTTGTTAACTTTCTGTCTCATTGATCTGTCTAATGTTGACAGTGGGGTGTTAAAGTCTCCCATTATTATTGTGTGGGAGTCTATGTCTCTTTGTAGGTCTCTAAGGACTTGCTTTATGAATCTGGGTGCTCCTGTATTGGGTGCATATATATTTAGGATAGTTAGCTCTTCTTGTTGAACTGATCCCTTTACCATTATGTAATGGCCTTCTTTGTCTCTTTTGATCTTTGTTGGTTTAAAGTCTATTTTATCAGAGACTAGGATTGCAAACCCTGCCTTTTTTTGTTTTTCATTTGCTTGATAGATCTTCCTCCATCCCTTTATTTTGAGCCTATGTGTGTCTCTGCACATGAGATGGGTCTCCTGAATACAGCACACTGACGGGTATTTACTCTTTTTCCAATTTGCCAGTCTGTGTCTTTTAATCGGGGCATTTAGCCCATTTACATTTAAGGTTAATATTGTTATGTGTGAATTTGATCCTGGCATTATGATTTTAGCTGGTTATTTTGCTCTTTAGTTGATGCAGTTTCTTCCTAGCATCTATGGTCTTTACAATTTGGCATGTTTTTGCAGTGGCTAGTATCGGTTGTTCCTTTCCATGTTTAGTGCTTCCTTCAGGAGCTCTTGTAAGGCAGGCCTGGTGGTGACAAAGTCTCTCAGCATTTGCTTGTCTGTAAAGCATTTTATTTCTCCTTCACTTATAAGGCTTAGTTTGGCTGGATGTGAAATTCTGGGTTGAAAATTCTTTTCTTTAAGAACATTGTATATTGGCCCCCACTCTCTTCTGGCTTGTAGAGTTTCTGCTGAGAGATCTGCTGTTAGTCTGATGGGCTTCCCTTTGTGGGTAACCCAACCTTTCTCTCTGGCTGCCTTAACATTTTTTCCTTCATTTCAACCTTGGTGAATCTGACAATTATGTGTCTTGGGGTTGGTCTTCTCGAGGAGTATCTTTGTGGTGTTCTTTGTATTTCTTGAATTTGAATGTTGGCCTGCCTTGCTAGGTTCCTCCAACCTCTTTTATAACAGCACTAATCTACTCATGAGGGTGCGGTCCTCATTACTTAGTTGCCAAAAGGCTTTTAATACTATCACGCTGAGTACTAAGTTACAATAGATGAATTTTGGCAGCTACCAACATTTGAACTATAGCATCAATGTAAGCAAAGAGGTAAATCTGAAGAAAGAACCAACAATAAATACTAGAGATAAAAAACGCTGTAATGGCCAGGTGTAGTGGCTCATGCCCATAATGTCAGCACTTTGGGAGGCTGAGGTGGGCGGATCACCTGAGGTTAGGAGTTTGAGACCAGCCTGGCCAATATGACGAAACCCTGTCCCTAATAAAAATACAAAAATTAGCCAGGTGTGGTGGCAGGCGCCTGTAATCCCAGCTACCTGGGAGTCTGAAGAGAGAGAATCGCTTGAACCCAGGAGGTGGAGGTTGCAGTGAACCGAGATCATGCCATTGCACTCCAGCGTGGTGACAAGAGTAAACTCTGTCTTGAAAACAAAAGAAACAAAACAAACAAGCAAACAAAAAAACACTGTAATAAAATGAAGAATGCCTGGACATGGCTAAGGAAAGAATCTCTGAGCTTAAGGATGGTTCATTGGAAACCTCCTAAAAAGCAAAAAGAACAAAGACTAAGAAAAAACAGAACAGAATATTCTAGAACTATGGAACTGCTACAGAAGTTGCGACATATGCATAATGGAAGTACCAGGAGGATTTACCAGAAGAGAGAAGTGAAGAAAGCAGTAGAAGGAATGTTTGGAACAATAATGACTGAGAATTTCCCCAAATTAGTGTCAGACACCAAATCACAAATCTAGGAAGCTCATAGAATACCAAGCAAGATAAATGTTCAAAAAATACCCTCAAAAGGAAAAAACAAAAAACAAAACCAAAGAATGACACTAGATATATTATTCTTAAATCAAGGTAAAGGTTGAAAGAAGCCAGAGGCAAAAAATCCCCTGACCTATGGGGAAGCAAAGAATTACATCTGACAGCTCAGAAAACAGATACGCAAGAAGAGAGTGGAGTAAAATGTTTAAAGCATAAAGAAAAACAAACAAACAAACAAAAAACTCAACCTAGAATTCTGCACCCTGCAAAACTGTCCTTCAAAAGTGAAAAACAAAACAAAACAAAACAAACTTTCTCATACAAAATTGGAATTTGTTGAGGGAATTTGTTCCCAGTAAACGTGCCTTGCAAGAAATGTTAAAAAAAATTCTTCAGAGGGAAGGAATATAATATAGGTCTGCAACCTGGATCTACACAAAAAAGGAAGAGCATTGAAGAAGATGTAGTTGAAGGTAAAATAGAAACTTTATTTGGGAGGCCGAGGTGGGTGGACCTGGATTCTTCAAAACTGATAAGGAATGCATAATTTTAAACTGATTCTCTTAAAGGAACCGCTCTTCAGGAGCCATACTTCAGTAATAGTTTATTTCCAAGATTTTCTGCATGTTCTACACACAACATGCCAAGGGCTTATGTTTTATATCAGACAAGATATGATCATTTTCATTTTCACATTTTTTAGATTACCTCTGAAAATGTACATGAGTATCCATATGCAGATTATAATTTTATTTATGTAGCTATTGCCACTGAGTTTGCTCCTGGATGAGTGAGAAAGAATTAAGGAAGTACATAAATAGCCCTCTCAGGAAGATAGGAATTCCTTGTATCAAAAGGTCAAATCAGCCTGCAATAATTCTTGTCCCTTATCTCTTCCACAGTTTACTCTCAAGAAGTTGCTACTTGAGAAGTTTCCAAAGTTTTCATCACTATTGCAGGAGTGCTTTAGGAGTATTTTCTTTTTAGGAGTATTTTCCATGTACATGGATCCTATCTTTTCACAAATTACCTAGAAACATTTACTGAGAAGTTATTAATTATTTGTTTCAAATATTTTATTTACAGAAAACATCTACAACTACCACTCAGATCTATAGCAAATAGATACTGTCTGTTAGAATTTTTGAAATACTGAAAATAGTTTACGAGTCTTTATCACCACCTTTGTGGACTTCTGTGGACCTAGGGACTAGCTATTTGTAGAGTTACTGTAAGTTTTAAGATCCTGACCAGAGTTGAATGAGGGACTGGAAGGGGTGGAAAAAAACCAGGAAAAAGAAACTAAATATTTAGTGACTGATTGCTGGAATCATATTTCTTTAATACATTTGTGTCTCATTCTATATCTTCAAAGGTTTTGTCCTTTCTTGGTTAATGCTGTGTGATTTATTTGCTATTTAGAATAATCAATGTGAGATACATATATGAAGATACATTCGTCATAACCTTACATTGTCATATCAAGTCCCACACCAACCATGCTTGTAATAGGAAGCAAAATAAGGAGGTTTAAAGTGATGGATTAGATATTGTAAATTTGTCTACTTGCTGTGTCTGACTCATTTTTTCTCTTCCCATTTTTTATAATAAAATACATTGGCATATATATGTTCTTATGATACATTCAGTGCAACACAAATTAGAATTATATCTTCTATTTGGTCCTATAAAATGAAAATAGGGTTAGCTTAAGTGTCTGAAGATAATGCAGAAATTTGTCATTTCTTAGTTGTTAAACTACTTTAGGAAATGTGTTAGTGTTCAATTTTATTTGGTGTCTCTTACAATTCTGTGACTATAGTGAACATAAAAAGTAAAGAGCCTAACATTCAATAAATATTGCAAGATTATTTCTCACAGGCATAAAACCAATTATGTTCTGGAATAGTTAATTTATTGTATTTGGGAAATCCTAGAAAATATCTGAGAACAGTTCCCTTGACACAGATTTAGCCAATACACACATGGTAATCGGCGGCATCAATGTTATACTAAATGATATCTATAAATATCCTTTTAACCAGTGGTTCAATCATGCTTTCTCACTTCTTTTCCTTGTCCTATGTACTGGCTCCCTGTTTGTTTCTAAGTACTTGTTAAATAGTTTAATTTTTTATCTTATTCTATCTACCTCTGGGGTAAAATTAAAATTTGTACAGATGAATGCAAATGAAAACAAAGACATATTTTTTCAATAAGCTACTAGAATAATCAATTTAAAAATGGAGGTATCTATGTATCTTGCAGACTCATCTATTTGGTAGGAGTGACAAAACATGGGTACATCTAATTAGGTCTAACTCACTGGGAAAGGAGGATGGGGATGAGGTGAGACAAGGGGTAAGATTGGGTGAAATTCGCAGTGGGAATCCTGGTGGTCAGCAGATAGAAGTGAGGTTTTTCTATGTAAGAGGCCTTTGCCTAAGCACCTGTCCTGAATAACTGACACACTATTTCAAAAGATAACTGATTCAATATTTAGATGATGTTTGAAAGAATTAACCAACTGAAGGACTGAAAATTCTAGAAAAACATAGAAAGGTATGAACTCAGAAAAGATGAACTCAGTCAAAGCTCCTATGGAAAAGCATTAGCATGACACTGGCCTTGATTTCATCTTGGTTTTAGGATAATCATCACTATATGAAATCTTATAGGTAATTATCATTACAGCCTCAAAATAATACTAATACTCATAAGAACAATACTGACATTTGGACAATTCTTAAAATGCTTTTGAAAGTGCTTTCACATCTATTACTTTAATCTTTCCATTCCCCCCAGAGCAGTGAAGTTTAAGCACTGATATCCCCATTTGAAAGATGAAGGGGCCAAGGCCTAGAGCAGCTGTGAACTCCAGGCCGTGAATTGCTCCATGATGTGAATGTTAGCAGTTCAGTATTCAGAAGGACCCAGCAAGTCCCGTGACTTCTTTTAGATAATGCCATCCTGTGCAGGAGTCCTGTGCTTTCAGGGAGATTGTTCAGCGAGTAACCTTCTGGCTGACCAGCTTGCTGGATTGGCCTCTGTCCCTCACAGACCAGTGGGTGGGTGGCTGCTAGAGCATTTGTTCCTCACCATGCCTTCTTTGGACCCCTCTCTATAGATTTCCTGTTTCGATAAGAGGAGCCTGGCTCCAGGAAGGAGGAGTGGGTTTGGAGTCGCTGGAAGAAAGTTATACGTCTCTCTTTTGCTAGCCACATGGAATAAGTCTCAGTCCTTGGTCCTCATGTAGTTGCTTGCTGGCCCTTTGCAATGAGTTTTCTGTGGCAAATGACTCCAAATGCCTTACAGAGGGAATAGCTTGCAGATGTGGGTATGATAACCTGCAAAGCACAGCTTAAATATAGTAATTGTCTCTAGCCTGCTCTTAACTGTGGCGACAGTGTTTCTACTATGTCATTAGGGAAGGAATTACCAAGTCTTGGAACATAGTGAGCCACGCTTCTGGCATCAGCTGCCAGAGTTTTTACAGAGTTAATTGGCTTCTCACCAAAAAGATTAGGGCATGAGGTTAAAGAATGTGAGAATAAGGAAGAACTAAGATAAATGGAAGACGAGAGTGTCCAAAAGCTAACAAGAAGATTTTTTTTCTATTGTTATTCAACTTAGATATAATCACTTTATCTCTTTGTGCTGAATCCATCATCGCTTTTATTCTGTTTTTCTGCTATCTTCTTCAGTGAGATAACTGAAATTTAAAGGTGAATGGTTTTGCTTTGCAGACTGTCTTTGCCTGCCACCTCCCCTGCCTAGCAGATCCAAGTAGGAAAAGACCCTGGCCCTGCCTAGCAGAGCCAAGTAGGAAAAGATCTGAAGAATTTTAGGGCCGGATGAAGTTTAGAGGTTATCCAGTCCAATCTCCCACCTAAGATAGGAGATTTCATCCACTATTCCTTGGCAGGTGGTCTTCCAGACTTCCTACCTTTCAATACCTTACTTTGGACAGTTATTACTATTAGAATATTCTTCTTGATCCTGAATTTTTACTACTCAGAGGTTCTAATTTTACCCTCTAGAACTAGATGGGACTAGTTTGTCCAGTTTTTTTTTCCATAGCATATGGATTCAAATGTTTCTTATTTATTTATTTATTTATTTATTTTTGAGATGGAGTCTTGCTTTGTTGCCCAGGCTGGAGTGCAGTGGCGCCATCTCGGCTCACTGCAACCTCTGCCTCCCAGGTTCAAGTGATTCTCCTGCCTCAGCCTCCTGAGTAGCTGAGATTACAGGCGCCCACCACCATGCCCAGATAATTTTGTAGTTTTAGTGGAGACAGGGTTTGCCATGTTGGCCAGGCTGCTCTTGAACCCCTGGCCTCAAATGATCTGCCCACCTCAGCTTCCCAAAGTGCTGGTATTACAGGTGTGAGCTACTGTGCCTGGCCACATTAAAATATTTTAATGAGAAAATTATACCTGCCTTAAAGCTGGAATAACTAATAAATTTCATCTTAGTTGTCCAATCCAACAGAGTGCATAGTGGTTGCCTGGAGGGCTATGAGCTGGCCAAACACTATGGGAAGAGAATAATGATTGATTATTAATGTCTTCTATGGACAGAGGTGGAGAGTGGTGGCAGGATGGTGTACCTTTTTAGACCATCCTTAAATGTAATGTAATCCCCGAGTACCTTTTGTCACCTCAATTGTTTTATTTTCGTATATCATGGATAATCTCTTTGATTTTCCTGAACAATATTCCTCTTAAAAATAACTTCCAAAGTTGAACACAGCACTCCCAATGTGACATGACTAGGCCAGAAAACAATGGGAGTATAATACCCATTAAAACATATCACCATTAATGTAGTCAACAATTGTATTTATTTTTTTTGGCAGCCATACCACTCTTGTGACTCATATTGAGCATGTGGCTTACATGCTCACGTAACAGTCAACAATGCAGTATAATTTGAGGGGTACCACAAGAGCCCAGCCACCCCAACATATCTCTTTACTAGGCTGTTTGGTGCTATGGGCTCATTCTATGTGGCCTGATATCCCTTCATTTGTGTTACTCCTTTGGGTTAGACAACTGTGGTTGGGGGGATGAATTGAGTCTAGGCTGTTCCCATTAGAATTCTAGAAATCATTAACGCATTGGGGCAGAATGGCTTTTCCATTGCTTCAACAAATATGTATTGATGTATTGATTGCTTACCATTGTTTTAGGCACTGGGGATAAAACAATGAACAAACGAGATGAAACTTCTGTCCTAATGGAGCCTACGCTATAATGTGGGAAGACAGACAATATAACAAAAATTATAAAATAGATGGTAATAAGTTCTGTAGGGAAAAAAATAGAGCAGAGGGGAAGAATGAGAGATGGAAGGAGAGGAGATGTTGTGATTTGAAATAGAGTAGTCAGAGAGGGCCTCAGTTAAGAAGATGAAATTTGAGTAAAGCCCTGAAGGAGATACAGGAGGAAGCCTCAAGGCAGTCTGGGAGGAGAGCAGCAAGAGAGCAGAACAGTAGGTGCTAAGGCTGTGGGAATATGCCTGGCGTGATTGAGGAATACCAAGAAGCCCAGATGGCTAGCGAAGTGATGATGAGAAAAACAGAGATGAGCAGAGAGACAACAGGTGCCAGGTTATATAGGTTGGGCAGGCTATTGTAAGGACTCTGGCTTTTGTTCTGAGTGAGATATGAGACCATAGGAAGGTTCTGAAAAGGGGGGTGATGTCATCTGACCTTCTCTTGCAAGGATCCCGTAGCTGCTGTGTTGAGAATGGACTGTAGGTGGCAAGGACAGAGGCAGTCGGACTCATTAGAAAATTTCTGTTCTAATCGGGGTGAGAGGTATTGATGACTTTGAACAGGTTGGAACCAAAGAAGTGGATCTAAATTTTGGATATATTTTGAAAAATATAGTCTAAAGAATTTACTGGTGTTTGGTTGTGGGATATGAGAGGGGAAAAAAAAAAAAAAAGCAACCAAGGGCGACATTGAGGTTTTTGAGTCTGAACTTCTGGAAGAGTGGAATTACCATTATTCATGTGGGGAATACTGTGAAAACAGCAGATTTGGGAGGAAAATCTGCAGATGTTGGTATCTGAGCAGAAGATTCAGTTAGGCAGTGGGATCTATGGATCTGGAGTTCAGGAGCGCAATCCAGGCTGGAAATGTAACTTTCTCAGCTTGTAAATGGCCATTAAAGCCCTGAGGCTAGAAGAGATCACTGAGGAAGTGAGAGCAGATAAGAAGAGAAAAGGACCAAGGACCGAGTTGAGAGATCAGGTTGATGAGATCAGCAAAGGAGTCTGAGAAGGAGTGACCAGTGAACCAGAAGGAAGCTAGGACAAGGCCTGTCCTGGAAGGCCAGAGAAGAAAGCATCTCAAGGATGAGGGAACTCTATTGTTTCAAATGCCACTAAGAGGTTAAGGAAATTGAGGACTGAAAATAGCTGCTGGATTTAGCAACTTGGAGGCTATTGGTGGCTTTGATGAAAGACGTTTTGGTAAAATGGTTGAGACAAAACTTACTGGAGTAGATTCAAGAGATAATAAGAGGAGAAAAATTGAAAATGGCAAGTGTAGAACACAGTTTAATGAGTTTATTGTAAAGAGGAGCAGAGAAATGGGGAGCAGATGGAGCTGTGTCAAGAGGGGAGATGAGGTCAATAAATTATTATTTTTAAGTTGAGAAAAATTATGATTTTTTTTTTCTCTGATGGAAATGACCACTCTTGAGGGGTTTTCAGTTAACTATTTATCATCAGAATTTTGAATGGATAAAATCCAGGAGAAGTATTTTTGATAGGGGAAACAAAAGCCAAAGTCTTGGAATACATTACAATGTGGGCAGACTGATGGAGGAAGCAGCCCTTGGGTGGCGGATTAGCAGGATGTCAACATGAACCTGCTGGATGTGGACAGGACTGTGTGTGTTGGGGGCCAGGGGTGGAGGAGTGGACCCTAAAGAGGACTCTCCCCTGCTTCACGCCAAGGGTAGATCCTCCTCAAGAGTACAGAAGACTCCACCCTAACAGGTTAGAATCTAATTTGTATATCTACCTTTTGTTTGTTTGTTTGTTTTGTCAGCTAACTAGTCAATCAATATGTATTTGTAAACTATCTCCTAGTCTCTTGTCCAGTTCACCATTGTGTTTCACTTAGGTTTCCAAGACATGATAGACAATGGTAGTTTTCTATTACAAAGTTTTCTCTCTTCCCTATAGTGTTGGGTTTCCCCTCAACTCCCCATCTGGTTTTGTTACCTTTCTTTCAAGTTTAAGTGTCAGTTGGATCAAAAGAGTTAGCAATTGTCATCTTTTCGGCTACACTCACCCGAGACCCACCTAGTTATCCAGAACTGGGATTCCTTTTAAACAGGGGCTCACTGGGCCCCATCTTACTCTCACTGTGAGAGAAGAGAGCATATTACTTCTATTCATCCATCTATCCATCCATCCAACCAATTAATGTTTATCTAGTACCTACTCTGCACCAGGCATTGTTCCTGGCACTTGGGGATTCCATAGGAAACAAGATGGTCATGGCTTCTGCCCTTAGGAATCCTACATTGTAGTGGAGAAAATAGATAATAAACAAGTAAAACAGAAATTCAAATGATCATGATGAGTGCAATGAAGACAATGCATAGGATGTTGAGACACAGAATAACAAGGAAAGATATGGATGGCATTTTCCTGGTATAGGTTGAACAAAGAAGGCTTCTGCATTTATAATCTTATCACTTCCCCACTGGAAGTTACGTTACGCCCCATCCTGGTGAAGTGGGTGGGGAATGGTACTCTGTCTGGTGTCTGTTGTATTATTTGTCTCTAGATGCTCCAGAGCCTTTCTGTGAGGTGAGAGTGAGACCTGGACATATAATTATATTGATCTGGTCTGAGGTAAGGTAATGAGTATTTAGTAAGAGTAGTAATCTAATAGAATACCTCTCGATAGGATGAGTATTTTCCCTCTGATGCCTGGGCAATCTGGAATCCCATGGAGTTCTTCCAGATCTCCCCTGGCCCAGGAGCTCTGTCCTGGGCTATGGGGCAGGGCACTGGGGTTCAACCTTAGTGGAAAAAGTGAACATTGGTTGAGTGTTTAAAAATCACATTAATTATAAATGCTAAATATTCAGCCAGAAGAATTTTAATTGCAAAGGGTACTGCAAATTAGCATAACCTGATGGTAACTTGTCAATGTGGGCATTAACAAATTGCCCTTCACCCTCAAAATTATGTAACAGCAAAACCAACCTACCTGACCAATGCCAACATTCGTAATGAAACATATATCACACATATATCACACTCGGTGATGTTGAAGGAAAAATAATACTTGCATAACAGATAACCAAATGTCAATCAAAATAAACACCGAGGTCCAAGATATGTTGGAAATTCAAATACACAGCAATGAAAGACTTTTGATGCAAATAAAACAAGAGCCACATGAGTGGCATAACAGAGAAGTTTATGGAAAGTGTATTTTGAAGGAAAACCTCTTCTCATTGAAGTTACAAATGCCAGGGACCCCACATGCATTGAGGTGGAACAATACCTGTTATTTTTAAGTACTTTCTACATTTCGGCGTATTTAATGCATACTTCTGAATGGAGTAGGGCAAAGATTGCCAGAGGATCTGTGTAATTTAAAGAGTTAATTTGGGTAAATTTATTGGTAAATACTATTGGCTGACATTTATCTCTATCCTATCCCAAGTGCCACCTAATACAGCAAGGGCTTCTCCCAGTCCCGCTGGATTAGAAAACAGCAAAGGCAGTGCCTTGAAAAAGTTTACAGTTCAGTTCAACCCACCCTGATCTAATGATGGTCTCACAGTGGGTAAAATTACCCCTTCCTGTGAAGTGAAGTTTAAACATCTCAGCTGTATTTGTGCTTGATTCCTTATTTCATGTAACTCGGCTTGTGTTAGTCTTTGTAATGGCTCTAAACCTTAATCACTCCCATCTGTTCAATATTACATGGTAATTTGGTAGTGAAAGAGTACTAGGCTAGGAGCCAGTTTGATTCTAGTCCTAGCTTTGTCACTAATTAGCCGTGTGACTCCAATGAGTTGGTTCATCTCTGCCTTGGTTTACGATCTCCCCATCACCAACCTAAGCTTTCTCTACTCCCCTATGACCTCACCAGTTAGTAGTGAGAAGAGGCAGCTCTAAGAAAGTGCATTGAGACTCCACACCTAAGGAAGTGGAGGTGGAGATGAGGGGAAAGGAAATCATTCTCCTCTCAACCCAGACACACAAGCCTTCTTGTGCCTGGATCTGTCTTTTTCCCACCTGATGTAATGAAACACACATCCCTGCTCCTATCAAAACCCTGATCTTCCATTTGGGCTTTAAGTCCATCCTCTTAGCCCTCTCAAATACTCTGTGGTCATCCGCTTTTCTGCTTTCAGCTTTCCTCTCTCCTGCATCTCCCCAAAATCTTCCTTGTCCCACACACCCTGCGAGTTACTGCTGCACTTCTCAGCTACCCATTTGCAGTCTGCCTTCTTTAAGGTGTTGTCCACGTAGGCTGCCTGCTACAGCCTGAAACACACTTCTGTGACCTCTGCCCTGCTAGGTCAGCCCCTTCCCCATTTTCTCCAGTGCTTCTTCACAACTTAATATTCTGTAAGTAGTCATGACATTGTATGCTCTTATGCCAGGTAGTCTTCACCTTTGAGTGTAGTAGTGTAATTTGATGATATTTTTTCTCATATGATTTTCTGTATGTCCTGGAATTAATGCAGTAGTTCCCAATTATCCACAATTTTGCTCTGTTGGGAGCAAGCCCCACAAAATCTGGCCATAAACTGGCCCCAAGACTGGCCATAAATAAAATCTCTGCAGCACTGTAACATGTCCATAATGGCCCTAATGCCCAAGCTGGAAGGTTGTGAGTTTACAGGAATGAGGGCAAGGAACACCTGGCCTGCCCAGGGTGGCAAACCGTTTAAAGGCATTCTTAAGCCACAGACAATAGCATGAGCGATTTATGCCTAAAGGGCGAGTTCCTGCTGCAGTTAACTAGCCCAGCCTATTCCTTTAATGCGGCCCATCCCTTCGTTTACTAAAAGGGATACTTTTAGTTAATTTAATATCTATAGAAACAATGCTAATGACTGGTTTGCTATTAATAAATGCGTGGGTAAATCTCTGTTCGGGGCTCTCAGCTCTGAAGGCTGTGAGACCCCTGATTTCCCACTTCACACCTCTATATTTCTGTGTGTGTGTCTTTAATTCCTCTAGTGCTGCTGGGTTAGGGTCTCCCCAGCCTAAGTGGTCTCGGCATTGCTCTCTGGGATTTTGCTTTCTGTTACCCACAGTCCAATGTGGTCTGAAAGTATTAAATGAAAAGTTACAGAAATAAACAACTCAACCATTTTATTTATTTATTTAAAAAATAATTTCAACTTTTATTATCAATTAAAAGGTACACACGCAGATTTCTTGTATGGGTATATATATGACACTGAAGCTTGAGGTCTCAGTGACTCCATCACCCAGGCAGTAAGCATAATATCCAACAGGTGGTTCTTCAGCTCACATCCCATTCTCTCCCTCCACCATCTTAGTGATCCCCACTGTCTATTGTTTCCATGTGTATTCAATGTTTAGCTCCCACTTATAAGTGAGAACATGCAGTATTTTTTTTTTTGTTTCTGTGTTAGTTCACTTAGGATAATGGACTCCAGTTCTATTCACGTTGCTGCAAAGGACATAATTTTGTTCTTTTTATGGATGTGTAGTATTTCATGATGTGTATGTACCATATTTTCTTCATCCAATCCACTGTTAATGGGCACCTAGGTTGATTCCATGTCTTCACTATTGTAAATAGTGCCACAATGAACATGTGGGTGAATGTGTCTTTTTGATAGAAGAAACTATTTTCCTTTGGGTATACACCCAGTGGTGGGATTGCCTGGTTGAATGGTAGTTCTAAGTTCATTGAGAATCTCCAAATGATTTCCACAATCGCTGAATTAGTTTGCATTCCCACATACAGTGTATGAGCATTCCTTTATCTCCACAGCCTTGCCAGCATCTGTTGTTTTTTGAGTTTTTAATAACAGCCATTCTTACTGTTGTGAGATGGTATCTCATTGTGGTTTTGATTTGCATTTCTCTGATGATGAGTGATGTTGAGCATTTTTCATATGTTTTTTGGCCACTTGTATGTCTTCTTTTGAGAAGTGTCTGTTCATGTCCTCTGCCCATTTTTAAAAATTTAACTTTTATTTTAAGTTCAGGGGTACATATACAGGTTTGTTATATAGGTAAACTTGTGTTAGGAGGGTTTGTTGTGTAGACTGTTTTGTCACCAATAGCCTAGTACCCATTCACTATTTTTCCTGATCCTCTCCCTCCTCCCAGCCTCCCACCTCTGGTAAGCCATCGTGTCTGTTGTTCTTCCCATATGTCCATGTGTTCTTGTCATTTAGCTCCCACTTATAAGTGAGAACATGTGGTATTTGGTTTTCTGTTCCTGTGTTCGTTTGCTGAGATAATGGCCTCCAGCTCCATCCATGTTCCTGCAAAGAACATGATCTTGTTCTTTTTTATGGCTGCATAACAACTCATGTGTTTTAAATTGCGTGCCCTTCTGAGTAGTGTGATGAAATCTCAAACCACGTCCCTCCATTCTGCCCTGGACGTGAATCATTCCTTTGCCCAGCGTCTCCATGCTTTCTATACTCCCTGCCCGTTAGTCACTTAGTAGCCAGCTCAGCTATCAGATTCACTGTGATGGTATCGCAGTGCTTGCATCCAAGTAAATCTGATTTTACTTGATTATGGCCATAAGTGCAAGAGTTGTGATGCTGCTTTGGGAGGCCAAGGCAGGTGGATCACCTGAGGTCAGGAGTTCGAGACCAGCCTGGTCACCATGGTGAAACCCCGTCTCTACTAAAAACGCAAAAATTAGGTGGGCATGGTGGTGTGCACCTGTAATTCCAGCTACTTGGGAGGCTGAGGCATGAGAATTGCTTAAACCTAGGAGACAGAGGGTGCAATGAGCTGAGATTGTGCCACTGCACTCCAGCCTGTGCAACAAAGCAAGACTCCATCTAAAAAAAAAAAAAAAAAGAGTTGTGATGCTGGCAATTCAGATATGCCAAAGAAAAGCAAGCTGAGAAGTGCTTCCTTCTAGTAAAAAGGTGAAAGTTTTAATAAGGAAAGTATAAAGTATCATATGCTGAGGTTGCTAAGATCTAAGGTGAGAACAAATCTTTTATCCATCAAATTGTGAAGAAGGAAGAAGAAACTCATGCTAGTTTTGCTGTCACACGTGAAACAGCAAAAGTTATCGCCACAGTGCATAAGTGCTTAGATAAGATGGAAAAGGAATTAAATTTGTGGGTGCGAGACATGAACAGAAATGTATTATGAATGATGGCAATCAGGTTCTATACTATTTGTGGTTTCAGGCATCCACTGAGGGTCTTAAAACATACCCCCTATGGATAAGGAAGACAACCGTAATGACTTTTAAAAAATTGCGTAATTTTCTATGCCTCGTTACTATTTTTTTTTCCATGGTGACCCAATGGCATGGTAAACCACCCTCTAATGTTTCCCATACTTTCAGTGCATTCGTTCTATTTTGTTTTTCCTGGACACCACTGTCTGGGAACCCTCCATTTCTTTGTTCTTTTGCTCTGGTCTGAACGTGTTGCCCTCTAGGCCTGCTACTCAGCTGTCATCTTGGGACTTTCCTTGACCATTGCTTGATGACGTAAATGTGATTCAAGAAATTTTATCTGGCAGCTGCCTGTGGGACATATTGGAGCCAGGAGAGATGGCAGCATAACAAATTCAGAGGACTTTGGAATGAGCTCCTGCTTGAGATAATTAGAACTTCAAATATATGCTTATCAGTGAAGCAGAGACTCCTTTCTGGTTCAGTGATAGCATGTCTAAAAAAAAATAACATTATTGTTAAATATTATTCTGGCTATCTAGAACCCAGGTCCAATGATGGGAGCAGAGTCACTCTGAGTGTTATAGGATAAGAGATGTACCTCACGGCTAGATTTTTGTGCAGTTGTGGGAGGTGAAGGGCAGCTGCTGCTGGTCAATACGAAGCGCCAGGCACATCCAGCCACTGAAGTGCAATGGTGAGGGGGATGGGAAACGTCTGCGAGTTCTCAGCCTAATATCTGGTGATTGGCTTAGGGCCACTGCTGGTCAATGGCATCAGGAATCTGGAAGAAGGGCTGGGGAGCAGAGAAGAGCCAGGAGAAGCTGGATCTGCCTGACATCTTTGAGTCTGTCTGCTACTTCTACTAACCACCATGACCTCCAGTGAACAGTGACTGAGGCTGTTCTTCTGTCTCTAAAATCTCAACACCTTTTGGTGTACTCTCACCAGGAACATTTAGATGAGGGTAATACAGCTCCTGCTAAACCAAATTGATAACCAATCGTTAGGGGCTGAATTATGCTCCTCATCTTCCCAAATTCATATATTGAAGTCCTAACCCCCAGTACCTCAGAATGTGACTATATTTGAAGACAGGATCTGCAAAGAGGTAATTAATGTTGGATGAGGTTCATACGGTGGGCTCTAATCCAATATGATTGATATCCTTAAATGAAGAGTTGATTAGGGCACAGACAGGCACAGAGGAAAGACCATATGAAGACACATTGAGAAGACGGTCATCTACGAGCCAAGGAGAGAGATCCTAGAAGATAGCAGCCCTACTGACACCTTGATCTCAGACTTCTAGCCTCCAGAACTAAGAGGAAATACACTTCTTTTGTTTAAGCTACTTAGTCTGTGGTACTTTGTTAGGGCAGCCTTAGCAAACACATACACTGATCAATCCAGCACCATGCCTTACATTTACATATTGCTTTGTACATTGCAAAGCATTTCAATATTTTTAAAATTAAATTAAATTTAAAGTTCCAGGATATATATGTAAGACATGCAGATTTGTTGCATAGGTAAACGTGTGTCATGGTGGTTAGCTGCACCTATTGACCCATCATCAATATGTTAATAATCGCAAATGTTGATAACATAGCTAACCCTCATATAGTGTTACTATGTGCTAGGCAATGTTCTGAGGACTTTATGTATCAGGGATGTCCAATCTTTTGGCTTCCCTGGGCCACCCTGGAATAAAAAGAATTGTCTTGGGCCACACACGAAATACACTGACACTAATGATAGCTGATGAGCTAAAAAAAAAAAAATGCAAAAATTCTCATAATGTTTTAAGAAAGTCTATAAATTTGTGTTGGGCCACATTCAGAGCCATCGTGGGCCACATTTGGCCCACAGGCTGCAGGCTGGACAAACTTGTTATGTATATTAACAAATTTCATCCACACAATAGCTCTGTGAGACAGATACTATTATTCTCATCTCCATTTTACAGATGAGAAAAATGAAGTACAGATAATTCAACTAACTTGCTCGAAATCACACAGCTTGTAGTATTGAAGCCAGGATCCAAACCCTGGCAGTCTAACCCCCTTCTCCTTGTGTCCTGGACTCTTTCTGGCCTTCCTGGCACCTGACCTTTCTTTCCATTTATATGGCGTCACTCTGTTTACACACACATCTCAGGCTCAGTCTCCCCTTTTGTGGGTCATGAATCTAATTTCTTTGTCCTCTTGGACACAGGGGAAATCTTCCAGGGAACCCGTGTATAATCTCTGTGGCACACACAAGGCCACATGCTTCCCTGGCCACAGCAGGGCTGTGACTGCAGGTTCATATTCTCAAGAGAGGAAGCCTTCACTCCAGCATGGTGAACTAATCGTGTGACATTATTCAAATGCAAAGAGGAGCCAGGCAGTCTAATGTTCTTTCTAGAAAAAAATTCGATTTTTTTTTTTTTTTGAGAAGGGTCTCACTCTGTTGTCCAGGCTGGAGTACAGTGGCAAGATCACAGCTCACTGCCTCTTTGACCTCCCAGGCTCAGGTGATCCTCCTGTCTCAGCCTCTCAAGTAGCTGGGACCACAGGCATGCACAATCACACCTGGCTAATTTTTTTATTTTTATTTTTTGCTGCTCTCGAATTCTTGGGCTCCAGTGATCCTCCTGTCTCAGCCTCCCAAACTGCTGGGATTATAAGCATGAGCAAAATTTCATTTCTTTTTTGAGATAGAGTTTCACTCTTACTGCCCAGGCTCGAGTGCAATGGCACAATTTTGGCTCACTGCAACATCCGCCTCCCAGGTTCAAGCGATTCTCCTGCCTCAGCCTCCCAAGTAGCTGGGATTACAGGTGTCCACCACCACGCCCGGCTATTTTTGTATTTTTAGTAGAGACAGGGTTTCACTATGTTGTCCAGGCTGGTCTCAAACTCTTGACCTCAGGTGATCCACCTGCCTTGGCCTTCTAAACTGCTCGGATTACAGGCATGAGCCACCGCGACTGGCCAAATTTCATTTTTAAGTTACTTTTTGCAGTGGCCTACAGAGTTCCCTGGCCTGAGGTCATGTGATTACTCAGCAGATGTTGGTCCACTAGCCTGAAGTTCTAGAAATCACATTATTTGTGAAACTTTTTTGCTTGTACCAAAATGCACTAAAATCTGTTTAAAACAGAAAGGCGTGTCTATTTGAATGTGTCAGTGATCTCTATTTGGGTCCAAAATGGCAGATTAAACTGAACTTGGAACAGAGGGGCAGCAGGCAGCCATATGAAATGCCAAGTGAGCCCTTTAAAACGGAGGCCTTGCTTCATGTTGTCAATGAGACCGAGTTATAATTACCCACACCACTTCCTCAAACAGTTAGTTATGTTCTACTTGGGGCTTCTGATGAAGTGAAATCCTATTGTGATGTTAAAAACATGCATTTCCTTTGCCTTTAAAAAAAATCAGCTGATTATTTTTCCACTCATATAACCTCGCCCCACCTTGGAAAAAATACTATGCAGCAAGCACTATGATGGGATTGAAATAATACAATAATAATAGTAATTAACATTTAACGAGCACTTAATGTATCAGTCACAGCTCTGAATGCTTTACATGGGACTCTTTTGATTCTCACAACACTTATGAGGCAGGTATCATTTTTATATTCACTTTATTGATGGAGAAATTGAGGCCCAAAGAGTTTAAGGAAACAAGTGAATGGCGGAGCTGGAATTTGAATCCAGGTCATCTATTTTTCACAACCCTTACTTGTAACTTCTATGTGTTTTTACCCTGAAGAAGGAACGATAGAAATGAACAAAACAGATTTTTTTTTTTTTTTTTTGTACTGATAACATTTTACTTCTGATTCTAAACACATTTTGGGTATGGTAGTGACCACTGAGGGGAGGCGAGGAGAGCAAAAAGGCTCAGGAGGGTGTGGTCAGTCAAGTTCCTTCCACCTTAAAAATGCCTTTCCTCTCTCTTACCACCAGTTGAAGACAGCTCAGTCCCGTGGGGGAGTCCTGAGAGGCTGCGGTGGCCAGGCAGAGGTGTGAGACAGGCGTATTTGCACAGAGCACTGAGCCCAAGATGCTCTACTGGGCAGAGTTACAGGTACTTTTTCTTTTGTGACAGAGTCTGGCTCTGTCGCCCAGGCTGGAGTGCAGTGGCACAATCTCGGCTCACTGCAACCTCTGCCTCCTTTGTTCAAGCGATTCTCCTGCCTCAGCCTCCTGAGTAGCCGGGATTACACGCATGTGCCACCACGCCCGGCTAATTTTTGTATTTTTAGTAGAGGAGAGGTTTTACCATATTGGCCAGGCTGATCTCGAACTCCTGACCTCAGGTGATCCACCCACCTCGGCCTCCCAAAGTGCTGGGATTATAGGCGTGAGCCACTGTGCCAGGCCACAGGTACTTTTTATAGGAAGCCAGCACAGATGTCTTTAGCCCCCTCAGAGGATGTGACCCATTCTAAACAACTGAGATTTTTTTCTTCTTTCTTTTACAACCCTGATTCTTAAAAAGAGCAGTGGTGTCAGTTAGGGCTCCTGGTTACAAACTGCAGAAGCCAATTTCAGTGAACAAAAGTGGACAAGCTGATGACTAGAAGGATACCAGAGATCTCAACAACCAGAGATCTCACAAAGTGGGTGGGAAGGCTAGGAAAAAAAAAAAAACGGTGAAGATGAGCTGGACTGCGGGAGGCTGGGAGCAGAGGATCTCTCAAGACCATGTTGCAGGGACACTGTGGCGAGGACACCGGCCCGGTCAGCCGCGGCCAGGACACTGCCGGGTCTCAAGTGCATGGCTCTTGGACACCATCTCCAGCTCTTGCTGCCTCTGAGGGTCCCTCTCGGCAGAAGGTATGTGGTCTGTCTGGCTGAGAGTAGGCCATTTGTTTGTGGAAGCTGGAGGACCACACTGAGTTGTGGAAGTAGGAATACAAAGGCATGACTAACTTCCAGTAAATTTGCACAAACTTTCCTTACTTCAAGGGGAAGAAAACAAGAAACGCCAGGTCTGAGAGTGGGGCCCAGAGATGGGCAAACAGAGGAAGAGTAGAGAGACAGGATCTCGTCCTATAGTTAACATATATTTCTATTTTTTTTCTCTCTCCCTCTTTCCTTTTATTTTATTATTATTATTTTTTATATAGATGGGGTCTCTCTCTGTTGCCCTGGTCTTGAACTCCTGGGCTCAAGCTATCCTCCTGTCTTGGCCTCCCAAACTGTTGGGATTACAGGCATGAGCCATTGTGCCTAGCCTTATACATCCCTTGTTCCTGTTCTTGACTTTAGAAAAGCTTACGGGTAAAGGGGTTTAGGAAGGGTTGCCTGAGAAGAAATCCACTCCTTTTTTTTTTTTTTTTTTTTTTGAGATACGATCTCACTCTGTTGCGCAGGCAGGAGTGCAGTAGCTGGATCCTAGTTTCACTGCAGCCTCAAACTCCTTGGCTCCAGCAATCCTCTCATCTCAGCCTCCCAAGAAGCTGGGACTATAGGCAGGCACTACCATGCCCGGCTAACTCCTGGAATCGTCTCTTAGCTCCCATTGGCTTTGTCATCCTGCTAATTAAAGAGAAAAAACATGGGTCTGGGTCTGGAAAGGATGCTGATCTGTGGGGGTCTGCCCAGCTTTATCTTTTTAATTCTCCTGTGCCCTAACCCATGTGTTATTGTAGCATAAATGACACAAAGAGGTGAGAGATTGTCCACTTTGTTCCTCATTTATCAGCATAACCAGCGAAGAAAGGAAGCAGAATTATTTCCTAGCTGCTCTTGGTTATCAAGCCTTTTTAAGTCCTGACATTGATGGGACAGAAATGTCCAAATGCATTAAAAGTACATACTTTTCAAAGATCTATAAAATTTCCATTTTTAAAAAGGAAGACTATAAATTAGGAACCAAATGGCAGGTGATATTTTATAGAAAAAATGAGAAAAAGAAAACTTGAGTAATGCTTTATCTTGGACTCTTGCCTCTAATAAGCTTAGGGTTGCTCTTCTCGCCTTTAGGGCACATTTTCTAGTTTTACAAGGTTAAAAATACCAAACGCCTTCTTTATTGCTCAAGGAAAAATGCATTAGTAGTTGTCAGACTCCAAATACCAAATATGATGATTCTCTGTGGGTCAGCTAACCAGTATTGATAGAATGGATAAAATAGTTAGTTAAATAACATTAAGAAATTAGAAAAAACCCAGGAAAATAATTTAATACGAAGAACCAAGAGAAAAAATATTGTGCTGTGTGAAGGAAGAGTGTTTCTTATGAACAATTCTCCCTTCAATAGATAACTCCAAACCCAACTTGCCTGGAATTATTTCATGGCATAACTTTGGTAATACTTCTCTTTTTTTGTTCTAGATTTTGCCTCAAAAGTACTTTGGGGATGAAAATGAAAACGCAATTTACACTAGGGGTAAATTCTGGAGAACATAAAGGCAGGGCTGGATTCATGGTGTGTTACCTCTGTAGTCAGTCGGACGGGACTCCAATTCAGGAGGTCCCATGCTTGGTTTAATGATAACGCTGTTGCTGTCTGGAAATTCCTAATAAGGTTGGAACAAGGGGCTCCACATTTTCACTTTGCAGTGTGCTTCACAAATTATGTAGTTGGTCCTGCAAAAAAGCTGTATCAATACAGGCTGTGCTGGATATAATTAGTGTCTCACGGCAGGCTGTGTAAGTGGTTGGCAAACTTTTCCTGCAAAGAGCTAAGAATATGTATTTCAGGTTTTGTGGGTCATACAGTCTCTTGCCTGAAGTACTCAACCTTGATGCTATAGCTTGAAAACAGCGATAGACAATACATAAACTAGTGAATTTTGTAAATTTCATTTACAAAAGGAAGTCGGCTGCATTTGCCCCCCAACACAATAGTTCGTCACACCGTGTGCTAGACAAATGTTCTTAATCTTAGGTTACTAAGATTGTCTAAGAGATACATAGGTGGGGTGGGCAGCATTCTACTGTCTTAACATGCATAGAACACTTTGGTACATTTTCCCCTAATTGAACTGTACATACTATTGCTTTCCTAAAGTTAATATTACTCCAAAAGCTTGAGATGTATTAGTATACTTTACAATCCCATCAACCTCATGAACTATGAATTATTATCATCCGAAGTTTTCAAAAGAAACCAGGGCTCAGGGTTAAGCAGCTTCAACGAGTTGTACAGTAAGGGGTTGAGACCCAGAACCTCCATGCATACCATGACATTGCATTGCATCAACTGGTGGAATGGGGAGCAGGCAGCTGGCTATCAGTAGGGTTTGCAAATACTGACATGTGAATAGTTTAGTTATTTTATTTTTAAAAATATAAGTGATAGCAGATTCAGTGTCAGCCTTCTAATAACATCTTCCTTACTCACTAATATTATGCTTTCCTCCTGATAGAAAATTACAGCTTAGAACCTTCACTTGCACGTGCTCTCTGGGTACCCATGGCAGGGGCATGTGCAAGTATCATCCAGCCCGTGCTGCAAGGAGAAAACCAGACAGGAAGTGCTGCTGAAGGTGTGAGGAGCAGGAAGGTGATGGGGTTGGAAGGGTGTTTGGCATCGTCTCTCTGCAGGCCTGACACTAAAGTTTAAAATACTATTACTGTTGCTTTCTGGTTGTGCCTCCCGCGAGGAGACCTGAAAGCGTCTCTAATACATACGTACACTCATACTAATACCCCAAATCTACCTCTTCGTCACGAACTCTCTAATCCAAAGCAAATCTTAACTATGCAATTTCCTGTTCTTGACAAAGAATTGCCAATTCAGAAGAATGATGAAGAAAGAGAAGGATGAGATCACAGAAGTTCCTGCTCCATTTAGAATTTAGTCAGTGCAGTAGGGAGAGAAAGGGCACACATCACGTTCTTAGTTCCCATTGGAAAGATACGTTCCCCAGGGCTAGAAAGAAAACTCCCCTGCCTCAGGGCTGTCTTTGGAGTTTTTGAGTTCTAGAGAACTGCTTCCCATAGTCCAAGGAGAGCAGCTCACTGGTTCTTCAAGCTGTCCTTTCTGCCATGTGACAGCTTAGCAAAGGCTTTCTGTTTCCTGATTGCCAGTAGGCAAAAGGAGTGTTCTCGATAAGAGGTGTGTTGGTGGCATCAAAAGAAAGAGACTGTTGAACAGCAAGTTAAGGAAACAGCCTTAAAATTAGGCAAAAAATTTCACGTGAAAAGATTTTTATGCATTTTTCTATAATTGTTCAACTACTACAAACAAGGACACAAAACCCAAGTTATTGGCCGGGTGCAGTGGCTCACGCCTGTAATGCCAGAACTTTGGGAGGCCAAGGGGGGCAGATCATCTGAGATCAGAAGTTCGAGACCAGCCTGGCCAACATGATAAAACCCTGTCTCTACTAAAAACCCAAAAATTGGCCGGGTGTGGTGGCATGCGCTTGTGATCCCAGCTACTCGGGAGGCTGAGACAGGAGAAATGTTTGAACCCAGGAGACAGAGGTTGCAGTGAGCCGAGATGGTGCCACTGCACCCCAGCCTGGGTGACCAAGTGAGACTCCATCTGAAAACAAAGCAAAACACAACAAACAAAGAAACAAAGACCCTGCAAGTTATTCCCATACAATTTTGAGCCCAGAAGCAACACATAATAGTCTTGTTAGAAGGTCAGCTATATAAACTCAACACCTAAGATAAGAACTTAGACTTGGCCTCCTGGCCAGAAGGCTTACCATGGAAGTTACAGTCCCTGCCCTCCCCCCCTCTTTTTTTGAGTTCATAAAACAATGATTCCAGATTTTAAAGAAGTCTTTACTTTTCCCACTCAGGGAATAGCAGAGACACTTAAAAGTTGGCCAATCAGTTTTGTCGAGAAGCTTGTGGACAAAAGTGGAAATGGAGATATATTGTGACCACATTTCTGAGCAATTTTAACTCACTGGACTAACTGATATAACATGTCATATCAAATAGACAACAAGAAAATCAGGCACACACCTGCCAGTCCATTGTCAGAAAAAGAAGTGACTACTCAAGCAGCATGGTAGCCCAGTGGTAGGGCAGGTGGGGTCACCTTTCTTTATTTCTTTTTCTCCCTGACTTTCTATTTTGCCTCCATCTTGCTTTTCATCTTCCCTCTCTCTCTCATCATCAGGGAGTGGAATGTGCCTCACAGCATCTTCCTAAGAGGCAGGAAGAGAAGGCTAAGTGTGTGAAGAAATTCCTCTCGAGCAGTTTGAATAACCTGTTTTCTCTGATTTAGTTCTGGAGAAGGCTGACAAAGAAGAGTTTGGCTATAAGGAGCGGAGATGATAAAGGTTTGCTTACAATGTGGGTTGGGTGGTGGGCATTTTAAATACTAGGGATGGGGAGGCAGGGAGCGCTGCTGCCACCATCTCTAGAACTCAGTTCATTGCTCACTTAAACTGATCTCCTTATTACTTTGACAGAACTGCTTTTGTACCTGAAGCTATGTTTAAATACGTTCCCCGTCCTGGCCATAGCAGGAAGACAGGGTAGTAATATGAAATAAAAAGAAAAAGAATGGAAGACTCTAAAGGCATTCCTTAAGCTCCCTGCTAGTTAGCTTCTACTCAGACCAGCCTTGGTCCATTGGCCCATGCCCTAAGCTCACTGTCAGGCAGAGAGGGGAGGTGTCAGACTCGTAGTCCTGAAGATAGGGGCTCCCAGACATAAGATGCATGTTAAGACAGGATGAGAGTTAATTTGGAGTCATCAGTTTTGAGGTACAGAAGAAAATCATTTTTCTTGCTCGGTGGCCACACCCTCATTTGATTCTAACATAATCTGTGTTAGTTATCTATTGCTGTGTTACAAATTACCCCTAAAACAGAGCATCTTGAAAACAAACATTTGTTATCTCTTCATTTCTGTGGGTCAGGCATCTGGGTGAAGCTTATGTGGGTCCTTTGCCTTAGGGTTTGTCATGAGGCTGCAAGCACAGTGACAGCTGGGGCCACAGATTTGTGGAGGCTTGCATGGGGGAAGATCTGCTCCAAGCTCACTCAGGCAGCTCCTAACCGACCTCTGGCTCTCTGTAGCTGCGGACTGGAGACACCAGTTTCTTGCCTGTCATAGGGCAGCTCATACTATGGCAGGGGCTTCCCTCAGAAATCAAACAAGGGAGAAAGGAATAGGAAGAGAGTGCGAGCAAGATGGAAGTCAAACACTTTTCGTAACCTCATCTTGGAAGTGGCACACTATCATTTTTGGTATATACTATTTCTTAAAAGTGAGTTCACTCAAGGGGAAGAGATTGCCCAAGGGCATGAATACAAGGAGGCAGGGATTTCCAGGGACTATTTTAGTAGCTGCCTGTAACCAGCTGGACAACCAATGGTAGTCTTCAGATTGAAGTCTAAATGAATTTTGGTTGCCTTCAAAACCCAGATCCACCCTGAAAGAGTACAGAGCTACCACCATTGAGGATATTAAAAAACAAAAATGTTGTAAACTCTTATTTAAAGTATTTAAACTTCTGACTAGTTGAAGAAACTATGTCAAAGGAGACAACACCCTTTTTGGTATATAAAATATGATGACTGCGAGCCCCGTAGGTTCCATTCACACTGTATATTTGTTTTCATGATGAGGCTTTTGCATGTTGATAATTAGCCAAAATAACACTATTCCATTTTCCAAAGTAAAAATAAATTCCTTGTGTGAGTCTAGCTCCTACTAAATTGTAGGGGCTGTGACATGGGCAGGAAAGAGAATGACTCCTTATAGTCACATGGTTTGGTCATTTAAGCCCCCAGACAGGCAGCAGAAGCCTGGGTACCTGAATCCAGCACCTTCTGGCACCTACATAGGCTGGTGCCAGCACAGCGTTACTGTGCTCAGCATGGGCAGCATGATGGGAAGGAGACCCAGGACCAAGATGAATAGCACCAGGCTCAAGTTCTATCTAATAACCAGATTCTACGAGGGTGCTTTTTCCACCCTGCTCTCTGTAAAGGTTTTGTCACTTTGCACATTTTATTCTCATGGATTGCAAGAAGGGAAGTTCGTATCTAGAAACTTGGAGACATTGTGAACCAGGAAAAAATGGTATCTTGATTGCTGGCTGCTCCAAGTCTTATTGGCTTGTGGCCAAACTTTGGCCTGCGTGTTAGAGCTATGCAGGGAATGCAAAGTGGAAAGTCTAATTCTCTCAATGGTAGTCAGAAGCAGGGCTGATTTTCTCCACTCTTATACTTTGAATCCACCCATAAGCCCACTCCCTTGGCCTCAACTGGGGCTCCAGACTTTGGCCTAAGCCAGATTCCCTATTTCCTCTATCTTGCTCCTGGTTCTAGTTATTAAGCCAAAACTTTGTTCTAAACACAAGTTGTGAGTGATTGGGTCTTCTTATCTCTATCTTCAAAGATAAGTTATACATTAGCAAGATTATTAACGGGTGGGGTAGGCTAAGAAGGCAGAAAGTTTAACTCATTAGTGACTAGAGTGGGTCTTCGAGGTCACTCAAAGTCTGGAAGAAAGGAACGCACTGGAGGAGGCACTGGTTTTCTTGCTGGCATTCAAATAGAAAGAGTGTGCACAGGGGGCATGGGAAGAAAAGGCTCGCGGCAACTAAGCTTTTTCTGAACACTTCTGCAAGTCACTTAGGAAGCTGTCATCTGAGGGCCTCCTCCAAGTTCCACTCACAGACAAGAGTCCCAAAGAACTAGGATAGAGAGAATTAGCTTGTTGGTGGGAATAGAGGAACCAAGCACTGGGGCTTACGATTTGATTTTTGTTTTTTCTTTTCTTTTCTTTTCTTTTTTTTTTGAGACAGGGTCTCACTCTGTCACCAGGCTGGAGTGCAATGGTATGATCTGGGCTCTCTGCAACCTCTGCCTCGTGGGTTTGAGCAATTCTCCTGCCTCAGTCTCCTGAATAGCTGGGATTAAAAATGTGCGCCGCCACGCCCAACTAATTTTTGTATTTTTGGTAGAGACCGGGTTTCACCATGTTGGCCAGCCTGGTCTCGAACTCCTGACCTCAAGCGATTCACCTGCCTCGGCCTCCCAAAGTGCTGGGATTGCAGGCATGAGCCACTGCACCTGGCCTGTTTTTTTGCTTTTAAGTATGCTTTCATATACACTGTGTATGTTATTTTAGGTAGTGAAGTGTGAAGTGTGTGTGCATGTGTGCACCCACACTCCCTGTGGGGGATAGAGGATTGCCTTCTATTCATTTCTGTGTGTTAAGGTCCATAGAGGAAGTCTGTGCCCCCAGGCTAGAAGATAGTGCAGCGCAGAATGTCAGAATTAGCAAAATCTGCTCCCAATTCCTTATGTAAACCCTCTTAATGCTCTCAACACTGTTTTAAACAAGTCAACACTTGCCGATGGGCCTGCTCTGCATTCTTGTGAGCAGGGTGCCAGAGTCAGTTAGTTTGAAGAACACAAAGGCTCAAGGAAAAGAACCTGCTTAGTCTCTGCCACACATATGTTAGGAAAAGAAAAAGGAACAAAAATGTTGAGGTCTGAGCTTTCATGCTGACCGGATCTATAAAAAGAGATTTTAAATTTTCTTTTATCTTCTTTAGCTATTGTTATTGCATTTTCAGTTCACATTATGATCAAGTGTTAGAGGGCACAATTAGTTAACAGGTTACTTCAAGAAAGGTAGAAACTAATTCTAATAATAGAACAAGAAAAGATATGCTATTTCTGGTCAGCATCTGTTTTGCCCCAAAACATGCTACAACTATTACTCATAGGTAAGCAAAGGAGAAGGAAAAATATCAAAAATCCTGAAAGGAAAGGAAAGAGGGAGGGAAGGACATAAAGTGCAGGTCGTGTCATACGACTGTATTTACATTTGGACAAACATACCTTTTATCAATTCTTTTGAATAAATATATATTTATAGTGTGTCTACATTAACAAAGGTGTTCAATAACATGAGTTAATTATTGACAGAGTTCCTATTGAATTTTTGGCTCAATTTCTAGCCTATGTCGCAAAAGTTAGGCTTGGTATAAATTGACATGCTGCAAATGGCCTCATGCAAACAATTGCAATAGTCCACCATGACATCTGGTTGTCCGCAGAGACGTGAAAAACTTCTGGTTCAGACACTGGCTAAAAACGTCCTTTCTTCCCAGCTAGTGTGACTTGGCTTAGGGGCTTGAATGTCCTTCCTTGGAACTGGCCGCAGAACTTTGGAAACTGAGAGTCCCATTTGGAATTGATAACTCATGTTCTGGGCAAAAGCAATACTAACATCAAGTCCTCCAAAGAATAGGAAAGCAAAACTCATTTTTTCCTCTATTAATAAAGAGAATAACTTCACATTTTTAGAGCTTAATTCTAACATTCAATGGAGAATTAAAATTTGGCATCAACAAATGTTCAAGTATTTATTGAGTGTTTTCCAACTCTCGGCACTGTTATAGGTGCTATAGTGAGCAGAAAACTCAGAAGACATAATTTCAGCCCTCAAAAATCGTATACTGTGATTGAAGACTGAAGTACACTGTATACCAGGATATCCCAAACTGAGGTGAAAGGATGGATTCACAGCTTCCATGGCTCTCCTGCAATTATATGCAAAATTTTGTGTACATCTATTGTTTTTCAGAGGAGAATGGCAAGAGTTTTTTTCTTCTTCTTTTTCTTTTAGAGGGAGTTTCACTCTTGTTGCCAGGCTGGAGTGCAATAGCATGATTTCAGCTCCCTGCAACCTCCACCTCCTGGGTTCAAGTGATTCTCCTGCCTCAGCCTCCCAAGTAGCTGGGATTACAGGTGTGTGCTACCATTCCCGGCTAATTTTTGTATTTTTAGTAGAGACAGGGTTTCACCATGTTAGACAGGCTGGTCTCCACCTCCTAACATCAGATGAGGCACCTGCCTCAGACTCCCAAAGTGTTGGGATTACAGGCTTGAGCCATCGTGCCTGGCCGAATGGCAAGAGTTTTAAATCAGATATTTAAAGGAGTCCATTTCCTAAGAAAATGTCTAATAACATGGGAGCTATTTATTATATATTAATAGTAAAAATAAGAATTAACATTTATTATTGTGCCAGGATTCATGCTAGGCACTTTACATTTGACTCATTGAATGCTCACAATAACCCTATGGAGTAGGCGTTATTATTTTCCCATTTTACAGATATAAAAACTGAGAGAGAAGGCAAGTCAAAGGGTGCTTGATTAGTAGCTGTCAGCTTAGGAGTTGAACTCAGATCTATTTGATAGCAAAGTCTGTGTTCTTAATCTATGTGATACATAATAAGAAAAACATATGAGAGTTGAAAAGCAGTAAAGGACAAAAGTAGAAGAGATGTCAGAAGGCAGAGAATCTGGGCACAGTGAGCAGTGGCCAAGTTGGCTACACATGCTAGAATAATGTTCTAAGAAATGTCTTGATGGAGGTGAGAATTGAATAGAGACTTATATATAAAAAAAGAGGATTTTCTAATTTAATATTCAGGACCATTTAGCAATACTTCCCTGCAATCCCAGTTGGTGCTAGCTGGAATGCCTAGCCTTAACATTTTAAGCCTTTAAGTGTGCTTCTATATCCAACTAAGTAAATACATTTTTGCACTCCTACAAAGGCAAGCAAATGTCTGGGCTCTGGAGGAACGTACGAATGTGAATAAGATAAGGTCCAGCTCACAAACTGGTGAAAACATAAAGGTAGGGAATTCTGATGGGAAGAGGCAAAGTTTAGGAATGCAGTGAAAGGAAAGCCTTTGGCAGGAGCCTGACAGAGAAGACCCTGTCTCAAAAAAAAAAAAAAAAAAAAAAAGAAGAAGAGGAAGATAGGCCTGATCCTCCCCCAGGCCTATCTTCTTCTTCTTCTTCTTTTTTTTTGAGACAAGGTCTTGCTCTGTCACCCAGGCTGGAGTACAGTGGTACAATCATGACTCACTGCAGTCTCAACCTCCTGGGCTCAAGTTGTCCTCCTGCCTCAGCCTCCTGAGTAGCTAGGACTACAGGCATGCGCCACCATACCCAGCTAATTTTTAAAATTTCTTGCAGAGATTGTATCTCAGCGTGTTGCCTAGGCTGGTCTGGAACTCCTGGCCTCAAGCAATCCTCCTGCCTCGGCCTCCCAAAGTGTTGGGATTACAGGCATGAGCCATCCAACCCAGACAGGCTTATCTTCGTGGAACAAGTTGGATTGAGTTTCGCATAAAGGAGTGGTCAGGATTTTGGCGGGGAGATAGGGGAAAGGAGATTTCAGGGCTGAGATCTGAATGGGCTGCCTCTTCACCTCATTGGCTTAGCTCCACACTTTGCTGGGATTTCTGCTTTTGAGTCCTGTCCGTGGGCTCCACTTCTTCATCACTATTGTTAAGGGACATTGGCTGATCTAATTACTTGGCTGGTGTTACCTTAGGCTGATCAAATGAACCTCCAGGTTGCAAAGCTGGGCTCATAGGCATAGCCCAGCATTTTCAAGGGGGAGCTATGGTGTCCTTGCTTGAGATATTTATTTACTTTCTACACTGAGAATCTCTTCAGCAAATTTTTTTTCCTTTATTCAAAGTTGCCATAAATGAGCCTCTGGCTCTCCAGGTGACCTTACCTCAGGAGGGTCTCTGTACTTCTGAATGGCTGTACCCAGTTCAGAGCCTCAGATGTACTGCTGCCTCCTTCCCCTGGCTCTGTAGCATTGGAGTTGTTTTCAGAGGGGAAATCTGTGCATCTCCCCCCATGCTTTATGGTCCTTCCAACTGTTCTAATGCAGGGTTAGATATTCCGAAGTTAACCCTTCACCCTTTTCCCCCATAGGTCTTTCTCAGCAAATGACAGATGGACAGAGGTGAATTGACCCAGATCTTCATCCTATGTCAGCAGAATCCTCACTCAACTCACTAGGTACATTTGAGTTAACCTTAGTTAAGGCTCTTTTGAGGTATCCATTTAATAAACTGTTAGTGCGGTTCATCTGAATTCAGTTATTTCTGATAAAAATTTAGATTTTTTTTAAAAGGGCTATATAGAGTAAACTATAACATTTACCTTTAACATCTGAAATGGACTAGTTAGTACTAGGAGGCCACATGCTCCACGGGCTTTTGCTTCAACTTGTCTTGAACCCTTGGAGACACCATTCACCCCTCTAGTCCTTGTTTTCCTTGCTTGTATATGGGGTGGATGTTGTTTAAAGTTCCCTCCAGAACTGACTTATCTAAGAAATTACAGATACCATTTTCATTTGTTCACATGTAAGTTATAAGAGCATGCATGAAGTTAAGCTACTGGTGAGTGTGGTGGCTCATGCCTGTAATCCTAGCACTTTGGGAGGCCAAGGTGGGAGGATTGCTTGAGCTCAGGTTTTTGAGACCAGCCTGGGCAACAGCAAGACCTGATCACTATAAAAAATTCAAAAATTAGCTGGGTGTGGTAGTGCATGCCTGCAGTCCCAGCTACCTGGGGGGCTGAGGTGGGAGGATCGCTTGGGAGGTCAAGTCTGCAGTGAGCCGTGATGGTGCTACTATACTTGAGCCTGGGCAACAGAGCAAGACCCTGTCCCAAAAAATAAAAAGTTTAAGCTTCTCACTCTTCCTGTTGTTGACCTCAGTGGTCCTTCTAGGGATACAAGCTGCTCCCTCTTAAAGAGGCTCTGTAGCTTTTATTCTCTCTCTCTTTCTGTCTCGCTCGCACATTCATATACCATTTGAGGCTCACATAATGGATCAGGCTATTTACTTTCCCTTTCAAGAAACCTTGTCATTTGATTGGGATAGATCTGATATCTGGGACATCTGGGTCATGTATTATTAGGAGGAGAATCTAACTGACCTTTCCCACCTCTCCACCTCCAATAATAAATCTTTCTTTCTAACATCTTCTGCTTTCTTCTCTTTAAAGTGACCCTTGCCTATAGCAACCTTATGAGTGGGCACAGGGCACAGTTAACTTCCAGAGGCATTTGCTGTCTCAGACAGAGCTGCAGCTGCCTGAGGCTAGTAGAAAGTCTACTGGTTGATCATCAGTTCGGACTAATCATTACCCACTAAGCATAGGTGACCATGTGGAGGGCAGGCTGCAATGGACGATGCTTTACTTTCCCTTGCCGGGGCTGTCTAGATGAACCAGACTGAAGTAGCATTGGAGACACTTCCCAGGTTACAGTGCGAGGTGTTAGAATGAATACTGTAGTTCAGTGTGGGTGGACTCAGGTATCTGCATTTTAAACCAGTGCCCATTTGATTCTTGTGGAAACTAACTTTTCTTCCAAGCTGTAACCACTAGCTAACTTTATATTACCTAGTCATCTGATTATTGCCTTCCTGCTTCACACCCACTCCCTGCCCTCTCTGTAGAATGCTCCAGGATTATATGAAATTTGTCTTTTGGCTTACTGCTACGTGTATCCCCAGAATCTGGTACATAATAGATGTTTAAATGACTACTTATTAAATGAGTTAAAGTCTAAAAAACAGTGCTGTCTTGATAGGTTGCAGAATACTGATGACTCATGTGTTTCTTATAATAAAATTTCCTCCTGGTATGTTGTGACAACATTCTTGTGAGTGTGTTTGAATATGTGGAGGTAGATGGAAGGAAAGATTGGTATAATTCACTACTCTGCCCCAGGATTTAGGATGTGGACTTGAGCCAAATAAATGCAATATCTCTGGATTTTAAACTAGCCCACTTATACTGTGGGCCTATATGCTTTTAAAAACATTATTTCTGTTAAAACCAGACTTCTATACTGAACCAATTGAACAGATAGTCTAGAATAAAATAATTTGCTGTTAGAATTTGACTGTAAATCAGCCTCTGTATAAAGAAAGTGTTTGGCCAGATATTGCAGTCTTATGGCAGTGAAACATCAACAAACCCTAAATACATTCTTTTTACTGGTTTGTCAGGCTGGGCAAACCTTGACTGTTCACATCATCTTTGTATGGTCTATCAAAGTCTCAAACAAAAAATATATTTTTGAGCTTTGTAAGATCCCAACAAAGAAAAATAAAGAGATCCCTCGTCTACAGACCAAGCGCAATATTGGGGTGGCCTGCCAAGCTCAAAGTAGTACAAGAATGTGGCTGTTGCAGCCAAGTTCAGCTATCATAAATTTAAATATGCATTCCTTCTACTTGAGAATGGCTTATTTCCGTCACTTAAAGGAAGAGCCGACTCTACCCTTGCAGACAAGCATCAGGCTTGGAAAAAAGCTACAAAGTAAATTAAAGTACCACAAGGTATTTACTAGCCTGCAAAATGTGCACCACCTTTAAGATCTTTCCAGCATGCTTCCTGATGAGGCTAAACAGATGAAATTATGCAACTATTGCCAAAGTCCATCTCCAGTCTTACCTGTAAATGGTAACTCACAACCAAAGGGAGCAGAAAAAAAACTACTGGAAAGGAGAGAAACCAAATTTTGTGCTGCTTCACTGAGAAACATTTAAATGAAGGATAAAGAGCCAAGAGAAGCACTGGGAAAGAAAATATAATTGTCACTACACTCTATCGGAGCAACCACCCTGATAATAGTGTTTTTGGCACATTAGCTGTATGGTTGTGTTTACTGAAGTATTCTTTGGATACAGGTCATATGGTCAGGCCACCCTGTATTTAAAAAGCAAGATTGGTCTTAGAGATAAGACCGTGCATGTCATCAAATATAATGCTTAATTATGTGGAGGGAGGACATTTACAACCAGGAACCAGAACTGAGCTGGGATGTTGAAGTGATTGACCAGTGATAATTCACTTGAAGCCTGAATAGGGACAATGAAAAGGACGTTTGGACACTGACTCTTACGTAGCAAAAAGAAAAAAAGGATTTGCATGGGGCAGCAAAATAAACATTAGGAAGCAAGAATCCTTGAAAATTTCTATAAACATTGTGAATTGACATTGCCTTGTATCCAAATTAACTCTGGTAGCTCTTCGTTACCTTGATGGGTGAATAGTTTCTCACATCTTTGATGTTTTTCCTATCATTTTATCACGTAAATAAAGGAGAAGGAAGAAGGGAAGGTAATGAACACGTATTGAGTGTCTACTATGTGCCCGGAGTGTTACATATGTGCTCATAAAGTTCCCAAATTCTCTTGCTTTTGGGGTTTCTTTTAAATGCTCAACAAATGTAACCCGAGGCTCCATTCCACAGGTTCTCATCTTCCTGAGTTTCCCCCTTCTTAGCAATCCTGTGCTTGCTAGAAAATGCACCCTCAGTCCTCTGATCTGGCTTTTGTCATCTCTCACATTAGACTTCTCTTTCAGACATTTCTCTTCACACTTCTTGATTTCTGTAATCCCCTCTGGCTTCTCCCCACCCTGAGGCACTCTCGGTATGAACAAATACTCTTCTCCTTTTCTCAGAAAGCGTGGTTACTACCTACCAATTTTTAATGTATGATAAAACTTTACAAATAAGCTTGAGAATAACAGAAGATAATTACAATGCCAAGATGGAAAATTCAGACGATATATCAGACGTTCCTACTTCTGGAAGCACAAACCAAGCTCCTTCACAAAGGATCAGTGATTGGTTGCTTCCTCCTGAACCCCAGTCTGCTACCCTGGTCAGGGGCTGTCCCCACTCCCTCAACTCTGTACTCACTAGACTTAGGCCAAGTTTCCCTCAACCTTTCTTAATGTCCCAGACCAGCCTTTTACATTATTGTGCACAGAAGTCTACCTCCTCATTCTCCAAAATGTCTTAGTTGTGAAATGGGATTTGGCCTTTTCCTTTGGATAATGAAATCCCCCTTGAAATGCTCTTCACAGACAAAAGCGTCAACTTCCTCCAAAAGCACGTTCTTGAGCAACAGGTACAAATTGCAGGTGGCTTTCAGATAGTAATTATATATATATATATATATATTTTTAAAAATTATTATATGTATATATATTTTTCTTCTTCTTACACATGGCTACACACATTGCTATGATCTGAATATGTCACCCCAAATTTATGTGTTGGAAACTTAATTTCCAATGCAACTGTGTTGGGAGTTGGGGCCTAGTCAGAGGTGTTTAGGTCATGAGGGCTCTGCCCTCATTAATGGATTAATGCCATGATCTAAAGGGCTTGTGGGGTTGGGTTTGCTCTCTTCTGCTCTTCTGCCATGTGAGGACACTGTAAGAAGTCCTTACCAGATGTTGGTGCTATGATCTTGGACTTCTCAGCCTCCGGAACTGTGAGGAATAAATTTTTGTTCTTTATAAACTACCCAGTCTCAGGTATTTTGTTATAGCAGCGAATATTATGTAAAATATATGTAGCCCAAATTTTCTATCTATTTAATTGCTCATTGTCTGTCTTCCCTTACTGGAATGTAAGCTCCATAAAGGTATGATTTTTGTGTATGTATGCATTGCTATATCTAAAACAGTGTCTGACACTTAATAGGCACTCAGTATACATTTGTCAAGTGAATAAATCTTATTTAACCCTCAATATAAGCCTATGGGATAAGTATTACATTTTCTTTTTAAACTTTTTTTATTTTTAAGAGATAGGGTCTTGCTCTGTAACCTAGGCTGGAGTGCAGTGGCATGATCATAGCTCACGGTAACCTTGAACTCCTGGGCTCAAGTGATCCTCCTGCCTCAGCCTCCTGAGTAGCTAGGACTGAAATACATATTTTAAATATATATATATTTTATATTTTATAAAAATATATTTAAAATATATAATTATATATTATATATATTATTTATATATAAATAAAAATGTATATATATTTTTTGTAGAGATGGTGTCTTGCTATGAAGTCTAGGCTGCTTTCAAACTCCTGGCCTCAAGTGATCCTTCCACCTAGGACTTTCAAAGCATTGGAATTACAGGCAGAAGCTGCCATGCCTGGCACAAGACAAGTATTATTACCCTTATTTTCCATAAGAGAAAAAAGAATTTAAAAGAATATAAATGACTTTTCCAGGCTCCCACAGATAGGAAGTGCTACAACAGTTTTGATGAGCTTCAGAGCCAGTGCTATTTCTGATACATTTACTTTTTTTCATTTTGTTCCCAAATAGCATTTGCCAACTCACATTTATTAAAGGTTTTGTCTGAGCTTATCCAGGCTTTTAAAGAGGACTCTTTCTCAGGGGAATAATGGGGGTGGTGATAGTGTCCCAAGGGAAAAGGAACAGTGTGGAGTCACAACCACGTATTCTAAGGTCTTTAACTTCTTGAAATTCCTCCTAAATTCAATTCTTACCTTTGATAAAAACAAAACAAAACAAAAACCCTAGTGCCTGGTAACCTTTGCATGGTTTTCCAGCATGGATTTCTTCCAGGTTTGAGAGTTCTTTGTTCTCTCTCCTGGTCCAAAGCCTAGTCTTGAAGAGCTTGTTGCATTTTGATGCCGTGGAACAGAACAAACTTGGATAATTGACAGTGGAACGAATTCACAACTTTAAAACCCTGAGGCCCACTGTGTCAAACCTGTACACTCACAGGCCACCATGAGTTAAAAGCAGAAGCACAAGACAGAGCAAGAAAGAAAATAAATTCTTAGCAAGATCACTTCAGCCCCCAAATCATTTCATGGATCTTATTTGCTTTGTTTCCTACAATGGTATCTAACTCATAGTACATAAATAAGTAATAAATATCTAATAGTTGACTAACTGGATGAACTCCTTTTACGTTGTGTAGTCTCTTTGCTGTTAAATCTGGACCCACCCCATGTACTTTGTTCTTGAGAACTCTCTAGGGTCTTTCTGAAGGACTGTAGAGCTGGTAGCTTTATGGTTTCACATCTCAAGATGTCAAGTTTGTCGACTTCATATGCCTGAGATACAGGGAATATGCAGAAAAGAGCTGGGCAAAAATGGAAGAAGCTGCCCGACTAAAAGTTTCCATAGTAACCATGTCTATGCTACCCCTTACTCCTTTCAGGAAACAGCAATCATCTGCTCTAAACAAGTGATCTGAATAGGAGTGGCTGTCTTGTTAGGTGCTTCCTTCTCTCTGGCCCCTTAGTTAGGTTGGTCGAGAGTTGCACTGAGTCAGCCTAGACATACTTCCTCCCTGTTTCTTTTTCTTTTCTTTTTTTTTGAGACAGAATCTCACTCTGTTGCTCAGGCTGGAGTGAAGGGACACAATTTTGGCTCATGGAAACTTCTGCCTCCCAGGTTCAAGCGATTCTTTTGCCTCAGTCTTTGGAGCAGCTGGGATTTCAGGCATGTGCCACCATACCCAGCTAATTTTTGTATTTTTAGTAGAGCTGGGGTTTCCCCATGTTGGCCAGGCTGGTCTTGAACTCCTGACCTCAGGTGATCTGCCCACCTTGGCCTCCTACGGTGCTGGGATTACAGGCCCACCTGTTTCTTTTTTTCATCTGAAATTTGTAGGGAAGATTTTACTTCTGATGGGGAAGTTATTAGGGACTTAGTGTGAACATAGGACTGGTGATGACTAGATTCCTGCCACCTAGACAAACTGTTTTATGAAAGTACTGCTAGCATTTTTTGTAATAGTCAAAAAGTGAAAGTAACCCAAATGTCTGTCAACTGATGAATAGATAAAAATTGGCATATCCATAACAATGAATATTATTCAGTCATTAAAAGGAATGAATTACTGACACATACTACAACATGGATGCACTTTAAAAACATTATGCTAGGTGAAATAAGCCAGTCATAAAAGATCATGAATTTTATGATTTCATTTATATGAAATATTCAGAAAAGACAAATCTATTGAGACGGAACATAAACTAGAGGTTACCTAGAAGTGGGAGTGATGGCAAAGTTTTGGGGAGGGTTGATGGCTAAGGGGTGAAAGGTTTCTTTATGGAGTAATGAAAATATCCTAAAATTTATTGTCACGACAGGTGCAAAATTGTGAATATACTAAAGTCATTAAATTGTACACTTTAAGTGGGTCAGATGTATGGCATGCAAATTATATCTCAATAAAGCAGTTAAAAAAGAGAGAGAAATAGAGTAATACTAACTATAACAGAAGAAGATGCATGTTTGAGTTGCTGGTTCTAAACTTTCGTTATGTATATTCCAGCCTTAATCTCTCCAAAGTTTGGTTTGATGAGCCAATACAATCTCAATGCCTTTCTCTCCTTCCTTTTCTCCCTTTTTTCCTTTTAAAATTTTGCTTAAGCAAATTCATGGTGATTTTCTGTCATTTGCCATAACAGCCCTCCTGTTACAAGGGAATTATATTTCCAAGGAGGTCGGGATGTACTGTCCCATCAGAAGACTGCTCTTCACGCTGCGTAAAATACTATCACAGATCCTTACACATATGGATGCTCAGTAAATGCTTAAATCTAAACTTAAATGATGGAGTTTTTTCCATGGGGAATTAGATTCAGTGCTTCTGTCTCTTTAGCTCAAGTTGGTTTTCTTCAATGGCATTCTGTTGATTATCTTCGAAATGCTATCTGGGAGCTTTTTCCAGCATTCGCAATTTCCCCTGAAAAAAAATTAAGCTTTCACTTGCTGCCTTGAATTTAATGGGACCATATTTATGGACTTATAGATCTATTTTTGGGTGTTCCCACAAGTCTTTAGGTTGTAGGCAGAGTTTTGAAAAATTACTTTTCAAACCTAAGCAAATGAAATAATTTTAGGTTACAGTGGACACCAGCATGTACAGAGGCAGACTGCTATGGCTCCATTGGCCAATGCAAGCATGTACACGTGCATGCAGACACACTCTATATCCACTCACATCCCTACCTTTGTGCTTAAAGGTGTTTGTGTTGCCAGATAATTCTTTAACTATGTCTGGCCTGTTGGGAAATTCAGGAAAAGAAAATGCTAGTGAATATTCTATTACACTTATTTAAATATGTGGAAAATGCAATTGCATGATGCAGCACAATGATTATGTTTTAACTCTTTATGAAAGAACACTTATTTAGAGCAGTGGTTCTCAGACTTTAGTATGCGCCATAATCACCTCAAGGGCGCGTTGAAACACCAGTTGCAGGGCTGTTTCTGATACACTTACTTATTTTCATATTGTCCCCAATAGCGTTTGCCAACACCTAGAGTTTCTGATTCAGTAGGTCCAGGGTAGGGCTGTGAATGTGCATTTCTAACAAGTTCCTGGGGGCTGCTGCTGCTGCTGCTGCTGGTCTGGGGAACACACTTTGAGAGCCACTGATTTATAGTATAGAGTTCGGTGCTTGATTTTTCTAAACTGATACTTAATTTGGGGACTAATATTTCTTAGGGCTTAGAATTGTAACTTGATCTAGTGACTTGGAGGTGAAAACTTCATAGCTCATTTCTCATTCCTGAAGCCTCAGTTTTAAATTAAATGGTCATTGTTTTAGTTTCTAAATGTTCCATTGCAAACATTAGTTTTTGTCCAGTTCTGTGGTTGTGCTTTCCACATCAGCTCATTGCCAACATCGTTAAAAGTCCTAGTGGGACAGTTGAAAATGTAAATTCCCAACTGAGCAAGATCTGGCAGAGAGGTAGGGGAGGAGGGTGGAGTGGCTGGATGCTCAACTGTCAACTGCACAACTATCTAAAAATAAGTTCCCTCAGTCAAGAAGACTGGCTCAGAGATGAAAACTGGGGATGATTAAGAACTGTTTGCAGAATTGCATTTGAGGTATATAAGTCTTCATGTGACATTTTCTTTTCTTCCTTCCACTGAGAGAAAAAAAATGTGCTGAAACACCAAAATACCAAATTTTGTGTGACTTCAAATAACATTATGAGAAAGGTCAAGTCAGCACGGAGGGCACAAGGAATTTCAGTGCTCACTTTAAAATATTTTTGCTAAGTTTATTAGGCCCTCTATAAAAGCAGTGTTCTCTGTGTGTGTGGTATGTAGACACACATACATATATTACATTCTTACATACATATGTCCGTGTCTTTTATCAGACCTTTGGATCTTTCAAAAAATTTTAATGCAATGGTACAGAATGCTGCACATAGCATAAGTGTACAGCTTGAATTTTCAGAGTGAACACATCTCTGCAATAAGTATTCAGATAAAGGGATAAGTCATTACCCCCACGTCCCCGACATGTTCCCCCTCTAGGGTACCCTCTCCTGTCTTCTGACAGCATATAGATTTTTACAATTTATTTATTTATTTTATTTATTTATTTTTTGAGATGGAGTCTCACTCTGTTGCCCAGGCTGGAGTGCAGTGTCGCAATCTCGGCTCACTGCAAGCTCCGCCTCCTGGGTTCATGCCATTCTCCTGTCTCAGCCTCCTGAGTAGCTGGGACTACAGGTGCCCGCCACCACGCCTGGCTGATTTTTTGTATTTTTGGTAGAGATGGGGTTTCACCGTGTTAGCCAGGAGGTCTCAATCTCCTGACCTCGTGATCCACCCACCTCAGCCTCCCAAAGTGCTGGAATTACAGGCGTGAGCCACCGCACCTGGCCCTACAATTTATTTTTAATTGGCAAATAATAATTGTGTATATTTATGGTATACAATGGGATGTTTTGATTTATGTATATATTATAGAATGAGTCAATCAAGTTAATTAACATATAATCTCACTAACTTTTTTTTGTGGTAAGCACATTAAGAATCTACTTTTTTTTTTAGCCATTTTGAAATCTACAATACATTATTATCAGCTGTGGTCGCCATGCATGCAACAGATCACTACAATGTATTCCTCCAGTAACTGAAAACTTTGTACCTTTTGATCAACCTCTTTCCTTTCTCCATCTCTCTCCCTCTCCATCAGCCTCTGGTGACAGCTTTTACTCTGGGTTTCCATGAGATAGACTTTTTAAGATTACACATATAAATGAGATCATACAGTCTCAAAGAAATTTGTCTTTCTGTGCCTGGCTTATTTCACTTACCATAATGTCCTCCAGTTCCATCCATGTTGTCTTGGATGATAGAATTTCCTTCTTTTTAAAGGCTGTATAGTATTCCACGTATATTTGTACCACATTTTCTTTTTCCATCTATCTACTGATGGACACTTAGGTTGGTTCCGTATCTTGGCTATTGTGAATTATGCTGAAATGAGTGCAGATATCTCCTTGACAGAGTGATTTCAATTCTTTTGGGTATTTACCTGGCAGGCAGTGAGATTGCTGTATTATATGGTAATTTTATTTTTAATTTTTTGAGGAGCCTCCATGCTGTTTTCTGAGATGGCTGCACTAATTTACATTCCCACCAACAGTGTACAAGGGTTCTCTTTTCACCCCCACCTTGCCAATGTTTGTTGTTATTTGTCTTTTTGATACTACCCATTCTAACAGGTATAAGGCGGTATCTCACTCTGGTTTTAATTTGCATTTCCCTAGTGATTAGAGGTGTTGAGCACTTTTTTCATATATCTGTTGGCTGTTTGTATCTCTCCTTTTGAGAAATGTCTGTTCAGATTCTTTCGACAGCATGTGGGTTTGTTTGCTTTTTGTTGTTGTTGTTTTAAGATGGAGTCTTGCTCTGTCACCCAGGCTGGAGTATAGTGGTATGATCTTGGCTCACTGCAACAGCTACCTCCTGGGTTCAAGTGATTTTCCTGCCTCAGCCTCCCGAGAAGTTAGGATTATAGGCACCCGCCAGCACGCCCAGCTAATTTTTATATTTTTAGTAGAGATGGGGTTTCACCATGTTGTCCAGGCTGGTCTCGAACTCTTGACCTCAGGTGATCCACCTGCCTCGGCCTCCAAAAGTTCTGGGATTACAGGTGTGAGCCACTGTGCCCAGCCACATATAGATTTTGACTTTTATTTTTCCTTTTATATAAATGGAATCACACAATATATATTCTTTCATATCTGTCTTCTTTCAGGTTTCTGAGAACAATCAGTTAGGCTCTAATCCATTTAAAATTTTTAATTTAATTTGTGATCGAAAAAGTAATATATATTGCAAAATTTTACAAATGAAATTTAAGCAGTTCCAAAAATATAAAAATAAAAATAATTAACTGTGCAGTTTAATGGTAGGTTATTTTCATTAGTGTACAGCATTCCGTTGTGTGACTACACCATAATATATTTATCCATTCAATTATTGATGGACATTTGGGTAATTCTCAGTTTGGGATATTTGCTCTGGTTTGAATATGGTTTGTCCCCACCAAAATTCATGTTGAGTCTTGGTCCCCAGTGTGGCGGTGTTTAAAGGTAGTGCCTTTAAGATGTGATTAGGTCATTAAGATAGATTAATATCTTTCTTGAGAGACTGTGTTAGTTCTCACGGAGATGGATCAGCTCCCATGAGAGCAGGTTGTCGTAAAGCCAGGTGACCTCTTGCACACATCCACTTCCCCTTCTGCTTTTCCACCATGGTATGACACAGCACAAGGCCCTTGCCGAAGCTGCCCAGGTGCTGGCCCCTCAATCATGAACTTCCCAGCCATTAGAATAATGAGCTAAATAAGCCTCTTTTCTTTCTAAATTACCCGGTCTTGGGTATTTTGTTATGGCAACACAGATTGTACCAAGACAGTACTATAATAAGTAGAACTGCTATGACAATTCTGGATAATCTTCCTATTTCAAGATTCTGAACTTACTTAAAAAAAAAATAGAGACAAGGTCTTAGTATGTTGCCCAGGTTGGTCTTAAACTCTTGGGCTCAAGCTATCCTCCTTCCTCAGCCTCCCAAAGTTTTGGAGTTACGGGTGTGAGCCACTGCATCCAGCCAAGATTCTTCACTTAATTACATCTGCCAGACCCTGTTTCCATGAAAGGTAACATTCACAGGTTCCAGGAGTTTGCACCTGATATCTTTAAGGGCCTATTTATCAGCCTACCACGAGAAGTTTCAATCAAGCCGTACTACATTTTAAAAATTGAATTTAATTTTGTGACTGAAAAATAATACATGTGGCAAATTAAGAAAAAAATTCAAACAAAGCAAAAAGACATAAAATAACAGGTGATTATTCACCCAGCCCCAGTTCTCTTTCTTCAGAGACAGCAGCTACTCCCAGTTTCCTGCATATACTTCTTGAAGTATTTTATGCATGTACAGGCATATATAGATATATATGTATCTGTATATGTATAAATTTAGCTAGTTTTCTATTTATGGACATTTAGTTTGTAATCTTGCTTTAATAGACAATGCAATGAACATTTGCATAATCGGAAGCAATTTGCTCCTACAGGATGTTCCTAAAGATAAAATTGCTGGCTCATGGGGTATGTGAATTTAAAATTTTAGGAAAAATTGCCAATTGTCTGCCTTGATTTACAGTTCCACTACCCATGTCCCTTATTACTTTTCATATCAATGAAAATTGATCAGTTGTTTCGGGGCCACTAGCTGGCATGCTGAGCATGCTCTGGGGTGAGAAGTGATTAGGGGAAGGGCAAACAATGATGCAGTTGCCTGGGCGTGAGATAACAGCACCTGGGGCCAGAGTGGATGCAGACAGGGTACAGAGAAAGTAACACATCTGAAATAAATGAGTCTATGGGACTAGGACTGGCTGTTTAATTTACAAAGCCCAGTGCAAAATGAAAACATGGGTCTATTATTTAAAAATTAGTAACAATTTCACTGAGATGAGAGCCGGGCTTTAAACCAAATTTATGGCTCTTCTTAGCATGTGGCCCCATACAACTGCTCAGAGTGCATGCCCATGAAGCTGGCCCTGTTGAAGACTGGGTAACATTTATTGCAGGGCGCAAAGAAGAATGAAAATCCCAGGAATGTAAGGATGCAAAGTGAAGCAAATGTATCACATCACTATCTTCATCATCACCAATAACTCTACTACCAAAATCATTGTTTCTTGCCTGCCAACTATGTCTAGGACATTCTGCATTGAGCAGCCAGGAAGTCATACGCTGTGTCTTTGTCCTGCATGGACTTCTAATTCAATTTAGGACCCAGGTCATAATCAGAAAATAGTAACAAATAATGGGAGACAGCTAGCCTCAAATTTTTCTGTGAACCAGAAGCCTGTGGGGAAACTTGGTAAAAATACAAAGACCTTATTCAGGAAGCCTGGCCTCAATATTTTCTATTAGCTCTCCACAACATTCTGATACACACTACTGTTTGAGAACCACTGAGAACAAACCACTGCTATATGATATTGTCAGGGTATTGACTGACAGTATCTGCTACAAGGATACACAATGAGGCTGTGGGAGAGGTTCTCAAACTTTAGTGAGCATTGGCATCACCTGGGGAGCTTGTTAAAATGCAGGTCCTTGGCTCTCACCGCAAGAGAGTCTTACTCTGTGGGTCTAGGGTGGGAGCTCAGAAACTGGCATTTCATTCTGCGCCAGATAGTTTGAGGAACATAGTTTTAAAAATATTAGTCTATGATTTACAGGGAAATTGTTTTGGACTGAAATGACACTGTAACTTGGATTGAGGGAGAACAAAACTTAAATGAGACAGGGTGGGAGAAGAGAGGCAGTTGGAGGGGAGAGAGAGAAAGATAAAAGAAAGAAAAAAAGGAAGGAAGCTTGTAGGGAGGAAGGGAGAGAAAACAGGAAGGAAGGAAGGAAGGGAAGGTGGGAGGGAGGAAGGAAGGAGAGGTAGTAGGGCCTTCACTGTGAGAGAGAAAGGATAGATGTAGGAATGTAGATGACTGCTTTAGAGTAAAAAGAGTCATCATGTTGGCTGGTGTGCAGGGTAGTAGAGGGAGACAAGATTGGAGAGGCAGGTCAGGACTGGACTAGGTAAGGCAAGTGCCAGTCCTCTCTCCCCAAGCAAGGCCCCTGGCATATTAACTTCTCCATACAGATCACAGTTGGGGTGACTTATGATGATGTTAGATGTAAATTCTGATGCATCCTGACTCTTAACAGACATAAAAGTCTTCGTATCTGCTTGCCCAGGAAAGCCCTGTGTCCCTCATCAACACCAGCCATTGAGAGGGATTTTAGAACTTTTGTTCCCGATCTGAGTTGGTTCAAACCTCCTTCAGTTCACCATGTGGCTGCAACTTCATTGTTCCTTTTGAAAACATGTCAAGGCACAAAACAACAAGGCCTCCATTACTGCTCAGCACTGCGGTCCTGTGCATTCAGCATGCAGATTCCCAGGCTGCTCAGCATGGTGGTCTTTTGCTGTCGTTCTTATATGGAGTCTCGTCAAAGCAGACTGAAGCCCAGAAGACACTCGGCTTGAATTCCAGGCCAAGGAGTGGTAGCTGGAAAGGGGTTATTTATATATTCCTCAGCTTGGAATAGGAAAACATCTTTAAAGATATGGTGTTTAATCATGTCTGAGCCCAAGGAATGCAAAGCCCCTGTGAGGAATTCTACTCCAAGAGGATAAAAATAAGAAACGGGTGGCTTCTCCTGTCAAGCTTTCCAAGGTGGGCTTCTTGAGTCTCTTGCCCTCTCTTGTCCTCTCTTGTCACACTTTATTTTCCTACTGTCTAATTTTGTTCTGAAATAATGTACTTAAGACTAATGTTCATTTCACCAATACTTTGAGTGATCTACCTCTGAATGTTCTTTACACGTAGTCCTCTTGCGCATTCATCCTATACAAAGAGAATAAATGCACATTTACGCTTTGAAATGAGTTATCAATAGTATTTATGTATCAGCTAATTACCATTGTCAAATATTTTAGACTTCCTTTTCATTAACTACGCTCAGTCTTTGGGATGTAGGCAGCTTTTTCGATTCTCATATTAAGGGGGTCTTATCAACAAAAGATGCTGAAAAGTAAAATGGGCAGATCTCTTTCCAAGAGACTGAGCTTATCATTTCTGTAATATTCTTAGCCTCTCCTTAACTGGTGTCTAAGAATTTAAGACTTGAACCTTATCCTCTTCAACTTTCAGTGCAGTATATGGCAATTACATCATCTGAAGATCTTTCTAATAGGGAACTACTATTATTAAACAAAACAATCTGTACCTCAAAAAATATTATTTAGTATGCAAAGTTTTAGAATCAAATTTCAAGCCACCATAGGTCCACGTACCAAGACAAACAGATTTAACCTCAGAAATGCAAGAATGTACAAGTCTTTCTGAAAGGTTACACTCTAAATGACAGGCTTCCCTACTTGAGCTGGGTCTGACACTCAGAGTCAATGGAAGAAAATATTAGGATCGTTGTCATACATCATAATTTACACAATGTTTCATTTCTTTCTCAAATGCAGCAAAGTATCTAATTCCTTCTAAATGAAACATTGCCCTTTCATAGAAAACAAGGGAAAGGGATATTGTCAATTATTCAATTGATTTGTTTTGTGTAAAACTGAATATTTTTAGTTTTGGATTCATTGCAAACATTATTGGGTCCTCCACTGGTCTCTTCATGCTTTTATGTCATATCATATCCAGCCTTATTTTTGGTAACAAAATTCTCAGCCAGATTTCCATTGTGGGAAAAGAGAGACATGATACTGAGAAGTTATAAAAGAAGAATTATATCCAAGGCCAGGAATAATTTTTTTTTGCTATATTCAGCATTAGTTGGAGATTTATTAGAATGCAGTTTCCAGTTTTCGTCCCTGCACTTTATATTAAAATGAAACACAGAAATAATTGAAGTATTGGGTAATAGAGCCTGTAAGACTGTGTCGGGAGGTTTAAAAAAATATTAAATAGACAATTGTGGATTATTAGAAATGCTTAAAGAATTGAAAGATATTTAGAGATTTTTTTAGTTCAACAGTCACCTACCACCTCCATTTTATATACAAGGAAATGCAGATACAAAAAGGGTCGAATTCATCATGTCTCTATCACTAAGAGATGGTCAACCTGGGACCAGAGCCCAGGTCTCCTGACTTCCAATCTGATGCAGTTTCCACTAAGGCAAAAGAGGTGATTTGATGACAGATGTTTCTGGATGAATCAATCCATATGACTATTCTTTTTTTTTTTTTTTTTTTGAGTTCTTATTCCCTCAACGATTGCCTTGGTTTCTTTAGGATAGGAAACATGGCTTTTCCTTCTGCATTATCTTCTACTGTGAGAATTAAGTGATATGAATTCCTGTTGTGTGCATGATGTGTGAATCATTCTTAATGATTATGGGGGATGAGAAGAGGAAAGATTTTTATTAGCATGAGGAAGTCCTGTACTTTGGAAAGGCCATCCACACTCAGGGATATTGAAAAGAGAATAGAAAATCATCTCCTCTGTGTTTCCTGGCCATTTACTTTCTGAAGCCAAATGATAAGAGATGACTTCTTGAAGTTCTCTCTAGGTTCAGGAGGTTAGGATTCCAGTTCCACTTCTGGCCCATCCTTTATCTCTCTGTATACCTAAGCAAAGCTCTTAAATACACCCTTTGGGTCCTGATAAGGACTGGATTGTGTCCCCATGAAATCAATATGTTGAAGCCAACCTCTATTTTGACTATATTGCAAATAGGGCCTTTAAGGAGGTAATTAATGTTAAATGAGCTCACAAGGATGGATCTTAATCCAACAAGACTGGTTTCCTTCTAAGAAGAGGAAGAGACACCAAAGATCCCTCTTCTTCCACACATGCACAGAGGAAAGGCCATATAAGGACACAGTGAGAAGCCAACTGTCTACAAGCCAGGAATAGAGGTCTTTCCAGAATCCAACTCTGGTGGCACCTTGGACTTACAGCCTCTAGATATCAGCAGAACACAGATTTTTGTTGTTTAAGTCACACAGTCTGTGGTAATTTGTTATGGCAACCCCAGCAAACTAATACAGATTTTGGTACTGTTAAATGAGATGCTGCTGCTGTAACAATTACTTACAAATGTGGGAATGGCTTTGAAACTGGGTAACAGGTAGAGTTGGAAGAGTTTTGAGGTGCATGATAGGAAAAACCTAGATTTCCTTGAAGGGACTGTTGGTAGAAAGAAATATGGAAATTAAAGGCAATTCTGGTGAGGCCTCAGAAGAAAAAAAAAGGAGGGCTGTAGGGAAAGTTTCTATCACCTTAGAGAATACATACATCATCATTAACAGAGTGTTGGTAGAAATGTGAACATGAAAGGTGATTCTGATTAGATCTCAGACAGAAATTAGAAATGCGTCATTGGAAACTGGAGGAAAGACAATCCTTGTTATAAATTGGCAAAGAGTTTGGCGGAATTGTCATCTAGTGTTTTCTGGAAGGCTGAACTTGTGAGTGATGAAACTGAATATTTACCTGAGTGGATTTCTGAGCAGTTTCCAAGGTGTGGCCTGGTTTCTTTTTATTGCCTATAGTAAAATGCAAGAGAAGAGAGAGAAATTGAAGGAACTATTTTGCAAAAAGGAACCAGAACTTGAGGATTTGGAAAATTCTCAGCCTATTCATATTGCAAAAAGTGAGAAAGCATGTTCTAGAGAGAACACCAAGGATGGGCTGGACAATCACTCTGTAAAGAGATTATTTATGATTTTAATCAGTTATTTCAGCAGAAGCCAGGAAGAGAAATGAGATTATGTCAGCAAAAACACTGTCAAATATGAACAAAAGGAGACAGAGACAGAAGGAAGGATTCAGATTTCTGATCTTCCAATAGAGCTACTTGGCTGCAAATATGCTTTATCCTTAAAGAAAATGTAAGACTGACTCTGAAGATGATTCCGAAATCATCAGGGCTGCAACTCCCACCCAGAGGGTACTGACCCTGGGGGCAAGGCTGTTTCCTCCTTGATTTCAGAAGGTGAGGCCACCTCCCTACTTCCTCAATTTCAGTGGGCCAGGCTGCTCAATGTGGTGGTGGTAGGGGGGTGCTGCACACAGCTGAGGGGGTGGGGCTACCACCTTGTGCCATGGGAATGGCCACTGCCACCTCAGTGGACAGAAGGCAGAACATCTTCCCAAAGAAGATTATTCCTGAGCCTTAAAGCCTAACGGAATTTATCTGGCTAGGTTTTGGTTTTGGTTTTGTTTGAGACCCACAGCCCTTATTTCTTTTCTATTTCTCCCCTTTGGAATGGGAATGTCTATCTTATATCTGTCCCACCATCATATTTTGGAAGCATGTAACTTATCTGGTTTCACAGATGGACAGCTGGAGAGGAATTTTGTCTCAGGAGGAATCATACCCAAAGTTTCACCCATACCTCATGTCAATGACATTTAGTGAGACTTTGGACTTGGAATTAATGCTAGATTGGAGTAAGACTTTGGGGGATGTTAGGATGAGGTGAGAATTTTTTGCGTACAAGAAAGATGAGTTTCGGAAGGCTATAAGGCAGAATTTTATTGACGGAATCCTGTTCTTCAAAAATGCTTATGTTGAACCCCCAACCCCCAACGTGACTGTATTTGGAGAAAGGTCCTCTAAGGAGGTAACAAATGTTAAATGAGGTTATAAGGGTGGGGCATTAATCTGAAAGAACTTCCTTGTAAGAATAAAAAGGGAACTGGGTGTGGTGGCTCACGCCCGTAATCCCAGCAGTTTGGGAGGCCGAGGCGGGTGGATCACGAGGTCAGGAGTTTGAGAACAGCCTGGTCGGTATGGAGAAACCCCATCTCTACTAAAAAATACAAAAATTAGCCAGGCATGGTGGTGGGCGCCTGTAGTCTCAGCTACTCAGGAGGCTGAGGCAGGAGAATCGCTTGAACCCGGGAGGCAGAGGTTGCAGTGAGCTGAGATCATGCCACTGCACTCCAGCCTGGGTGACAGAGTGAGATTCCATCTCAAAAAAAAAAAAAAAAACAGAATAAAAAGGGATACCAGAGATCTCTCTCTGCACACACACAGAAGCAAGGCCTTGTGAGGACATAATAAGAAGTTAGAAGACAGGCCTCATCAGAAACCAACCCTTGGTCTTGGACTTCTAGCTTTCAGAGCTGTGAGAAAACATCTGTTGCTCAAGCCAGCCAGTCTGTGGTATTTCGCAATGGCAGCCGCAGCAGACTAAGACCTATCCATTCTGACTTCTGCCTGCTCCCTTTGCTCACTGCTACCTTTTATTCTGGAGGTTGATGACCCTCTCTTATGCCTTTCCAAACCACTTTACATGCCTTCTTTTTTGTGACAAAGTCTACATATATTTATTTGGTTGTTCTCAAACATTAGTGATGAATTGCGTGTGTGTGTGTGTGTGTGTGTGTGTGTGTGTATTTTAAAATATATTTTTAAAATATAAAATATTATATATATTTTAAAATGCGAAATATTTATATATATAATATATATATTTTGCCCTTTTGACTCATTCTTTATTTCTGTTATATATTGTCAGTATTGTGTACCTTGAAAAATTTTTAAATTGACATATAGTAAAATTGAGTTGGTGTATCAAACTTAAAAAACAAAGAGCTCCAAATACACAGATCTGAATACAATAAACAAACAAATAAGAATTCAAGAGTCCACGTCATTCACAACTTAAGTATGTATATGGCATTTTTATAAGGTCACAATTCCCATTGTCTCTAACATGTAAGACACACAAAAATAATTTAGACAAATTAAATGAAAAGCTAGAGTTAATCACCGAAAAGTCTACATTCAATTGTCATTATTTGAAGTTTAAAAATAAGGTAAGAGCTAATAATCTTTTAAGTCAGAGTTGCTTTTCAAAATAAAAAGATATAAATTACCTATAATTAGAATTTTAGACATACATATTTGTATAGAAACAAAACATTTAACAATTTGTTGTCAGTGGTAGGATGCTAAAGTTCCAACTTTTATGGAGCTTTACAGTTTAGTAGGTTTTACAGTTTAGTAGGTTTTACTTAGTTTTACAGTTTAGTATTAGTTTGCCAGGACTGCCATAATAAAGTACCACAGACTGCGTGACTTAACACAGATTCATTTCCTAACAATTCTGGATGCTGGAAGTCCAAGAACAAGGCATTGTCAGGGTTGGTTTCTTCTGGAAGCCTCTCTTCATAGCATGTAGATGGTTGCATTTTTTTATGCCTTCACATGGTCTCTTTTCATGTGTACTTGTCCTAATCACCTCTTCATAAAAGAATGTTAGATATATTGAATTAGGGCCTACCTATATGCCCTCATATTACCTTAATTACATCTTCAAAGGCCCTATCTCCAAATACTCATACAGTTACATTCTGAGGTACTTGAAGTGAGGGCCACAACACATGAATTTTGTGTGTGTGGCGGGGGAACAGGGAGACACAATTCAGCTCATAACAATAGTCATTTCTTCATCACCTCCCCTCATCCTCAGCGCGACTCATGGAAATGAGATAGCCAGTCCTCCCCATCTACAACAAACAGCAGAGCTGGGATTCAAACCAAGCCTGGTGACTATAAACCCTGTCTCTATTACAATACTACTACATTTTAATTGATATTATTAGTTGATTGAACATGTCCTTGTTTAGGTAGAAACATGCAAAGGTAAACTATGGCTCAGCCCACTAATCATAAATCCCAAAGGAACTTTTTTAAAACTTTGGGGGAAACTGAGTATATGCATTTGGTTTTTCCATCTTGTACATACATGCAGGAGAGTGAATATGATGCTTGGAAATGCACACTCTTTTAAGTCACTAGGGTCACATTTAGTTTATCACTTCCTGAGAAGGTAATGTAACTGAGTTCCTAATTTGCTCTTAAGGAGGCCCTTCAACGCAGGGGAAAAGAGGATCAAGGATTTTCCCCTCGGTCAGCTTTGGAAAGGAGTCAGTGAGGTACTTTGATGAACAGCAGTAGGACAACTGCTGAAAGGGTTAGTGTGTGTGCCGTGGAGAATTGTATATACACACATATGCACATGAATCTGTAAACACACAGATATTGTGTGAGCGTGTGTGTGTGTGTGTATCCTCCAGGCAGCATCTTAGCCTTCAACTTATGTTTAAAAGTCTTAATAATTTATTTTACTCTTTTAGGCAGTTTGGCAAAGAGGAACTTATGCCATATATACACACAACTCTCTCTCTCTTTCTTTCTCTCTCTCTCTCTCACACACACGCACACACACATATGCACACACCATTCTCAGTTCAAAAATTTTCTGCTTTATAACAATAACTATTCTAAAAGATATTTTTTCAACACTCCTAGCTAGGAAGTAGAGTCATTACAGATGTGGGAAACTAAAGAGGATTCTCCAAGAAGATGAAAATTGCCCACAAAGTCTCTACCACTTAGGATTTGTAAGGAATGAGTTTGCAAAACACTCAGAAATTGTAAGACACTTGTAATCTTGTTTAAAAAGATCAGGTTGAAATTTGCCATTTCCCATTATTTTTGCAGATGATGTCAATGGGAAAACCAAGTACTGAATAACCTGAACAAACATTTAGAGAAAGACTACATAATGCAGATAGTAGGTATAAAGAAGATATGACCATAAAGTTACTTTCTAAACCAAACCAGTGTTTTCCTCCTCATTGTACCCTCTGCCAAAAGTCTCACAGCCTGATGTGGTCATCAATAACAAACACAAATAAAATTCCTGCCTGTGATGGACAAGAGTCTACAAGAGACTACATGTGGAATGGTTAGTAAAAAACCCTTTAGTTTATTTTCTATCCTAGATTTTTGTACAAGTACACTTCCCTCCAGTGCATAGATTTCTCACGAAAGACAGAGAAAAGGGAGGTGTGAATGTATCACCTTGCTCATGGACCTGTTGGACAGGATCGCCGTTTGCACTGTGACTCTTCTCCCCCCACATGGAAACTGAAGAGTGCTCTGTGGCTCTGACTCAATTAGCAGCATTTTTTTTCACAAGTGAGTGGGCCATCTCCATTAAAGTGACCTAATTCTATGGGACTGCCTCTGTATTGATCTGGGTGCATTATCACAAGGTTACACATTCGTTAGTGTAACTGGGTATAGAACACTTTCAGGGAAAGCTTGGAAAGAGATGGAAGGAACAATATATGCTCTCTCCTCGGAGCAGAAATTAGAATCCTTAGATTATTCTTGTCCAGATTAGTGCAGAGTTATGCCTTGATATTCTTCCCGAAGCTCCTTTTCAAATACCTCACTCCTTTTGTCTGTCTCTCATTATCTACCCTGATGAAGATCATAAAAGGGAGAGCTGATAAACTGGGCCACAGCTAACTCTCCCAGCTGACTAGAACTCACTGAAAGAATCAACACCACAATTAGATGACCATTTCCCACTGTATCTGTATGAAAAACAGTGAGAACAAAGATGAAGTAACGTCCTGACAATGCAGATGAGGTTAATAGCACCCATGACCAGATCTTTCTCTCTCTTTCTTTCCTTCCTTTCTTTGTTTTCTTCATTTATTTGTGTCTCCTTCCTTCCTTCCTTCTTTCCTTCCTTCCTCCCTTCCTCCCTCCCTCCCTCCATTCCTTCCTTCCTTTCTTTCTTCTTTCTTTCTTTCTCTTTCTTTTCTTTCTTTTCTTTTTTCTTTCTTTCTTTCTTTCTTTCTTTCTTTCTTTCTTTCTTTCTTTCTTTCCTTTCTTCTCTTTCTTTCCTTTCTTTCTCTCACTCTTTCTCCCTTTCTTTCAAGACAAGGTATCTCTGTCACTCAGGCTGGAGTATAGTGGTACAATCATAGCTCACTGCAACCTCCAACTCCTGGGCTCAGGTGATCCTCCTGCCTCAGCCTCCCAAGTAGCTGAGATTACATGTGTGTGCCACCATACCCAGCTAATTTTTTAATCTTTTTTTTTTTTTTTTGTAGAGACAGGGATCTTGCTATGTTGCCCAGGATGGTTTTGAACTCCTGGTCTCAAGCCATCCTCCTGCCTTGGCTTCCCAAAGTACTGGGATTACAGGCATGAGCCACCATGCATGGCCAGATGTTTTTTTCTCTGAGGAAGATGATATATCCCATTATAAAGACGGAAGAAAAAAACCCAAAGAGTGGTGATAACACCTGTTATCTACACCTGACCCCCAGCTATTCAGCTGTCTGCTGTGTTACTAAACAGGATTATCTTCCTTGGCAAAATTAAAATTAAATTTCTGCAATTACCTGAATCTTAACCACTAGCTACTAGCAGATATCAGTGGCTAGTCAGAATGATCCTATTTTGAAACTAGAATTAGGAGCTTTGTATATAAGGTAAAATCATGCTCCATAATATGCTCATAAATTGTAAATCTTGAAAGTCCATTGAAGTGATGGTCCCTTCTACTGCAAAACACACACATGCTTCATTGCTTCAGTGTCAGGGGACTCATGGATTCTCAGAAGCCATTGCGTAGACCTTCACAGCCTAGATTAATATCCTTATGTCAAATATATTCCCACTGAACTGTCTCCTCTCCAGCCTTACCAAAGCTGTTCTGTTATAGCCTTTCTCATCTCCTAACTGACTCTTATCACTGCCTCCTCACCCACCAAACCCTAGGTGGGCCTGAGCCCTCCCAGCCACACTGCAACCACAGTGAACCATCAAAAACCAAAACTGGGCACATTGTGCCTCTGCTTCCATCCCTTCCGTGGTTCTCCACTCACAGGATAAAGCCCAGACACCCCCATGGCCTGGTCCTTAGCTTTACTTCCCCATCCTCACTTTTAATCAGGTCCTGACTGATACCCAGTGCCTCAGAAGTTACAGACTTCTGCAAATTCCTGTATATATTTTTTGAGTACACACCTTTGTTTTTTTTTTGTTTTTTTGTTTGTGATGGTGTCTCACTCTGTCACCAGGCTGGAGTGCAGTGGCGCAATCTCAGCTCACTGCAATCTCTGCCTTCTGGGTTCAAGTGATTCTCCTGCCTTAGCCTCCCAAGTAGCTGGGACTACAGGTGCGCACCACCATGCCCAGCTAATTTTTGTATTTTTTAGTAGAGATGGAGTTTCACTCTGTTGGCCAGGATGGTCTCGATCTCTTGACCTTGTGATCTGCCTGCCTTGGCCTCCCAAAGTGCTGGGATTACAGGCATGAGCCACCGTGCCCGCTCTGTTTTTAGTAGTTACATCAGCCTGACTCCATACACTCACCTCTCTCTCATTCCCTTTATTTGGTTAGTTTTCATTGCCTCTGAATGACTTTCAGTTGCCTCTTCCACCATCAACCTGTTCTGACATCTTCTCTCCTCTTCCTGACTCATTTAGGGGCCCTTGCTCTGGGGATCTGTAATGCCTATAAATATCCTTATTGCTTACCACATTGCACTATAATTATCTGTTTAGATTTTTGTTTTTCACTGTAGACCAGAATCTTCTTGTGGGTAAGGGCTTTATCTTATTTTCTTTATCTCTCTCCAGGTCTCAGTAAGGGGCTTATAGAGAGTAGGTGTTCACTAAATATTTAATTGCCAAATGAGTAAGAAAAATGAATAATTTAAAGAATAGATGCTTTATAAATAATCACTAATTTTTTGGCTTATCATGTATCTTTAGGATCTAAGAGGGAATATACACAGAAATTTAAAGTAAATGAAATGAAACATATGTGAAAGAACCCAGTAGAATGCTTGGCACATAGTAACACACAGTGTAGATTTCTTTTTCCATTTATATTAAACTATGTAATTAAATATAAAAAATAATTTATTCAAATTTTTATAATAAATGTATATAATGTAAATATACTGTATGTTAAAATATAAAGTATAATATTTTATAATATACATTTATTTATATCAAATCACATCTCAAACTAGGACCAAAAAGAAATAAGATGTTTTATTGAAGTTATTTAATCAACAAACATTTATTGAACTGAATATTATATGTAAAAGCCCACCACTGTACCAAGTGCTGGAGGTACTGAGAGTGGAAGGGTTTGATCGCTCCCTGCCTTCGGGGACCTTACGATCAAGTAGGCTTCACAATTCCCCAGTCCTCCCTCTGCTTCCTCATGAAACCCACCCAGGAGTGTCGTAACAAACCTGTAAGTGTATGTCTCTAGGTTCCAATTAATTGTGACTTCATTCTTACTTTTAAAAAAATCCAGAAGGAAGCTTTTTAAAAAATCTATAAGAATGTTTAATAACATTTTTGTTAAATGGTGAATGCCAGGGACAAATATGTTCGTAATTTTATATCTTATTTAAGAGTGATTCTTGTCCAGATGTGGTGACTCACGTCTGTAATCCCAGTACTTTGGGAGGCCGAGGGTGGAGGATCACTTGAGGCCAGGAGCTTGAGACTAGCCTGGCCAAGATAGTGAAATGCCATCTCTACTAAAAATACAAGTATACAAAAATTGCCAGGTATGGTGATGCACACCGGTAATCCCAGCTACTTGGGAGGCTGAGGCGAGAGAATTGCTTGAACCTGGGAGGCAGAGGTTGCAGTGAGCCAAGATGGTACCAATGCACTCTGGTCTGGGCCACAGAGCAAGACTGTTTCATGAAAAAAAAAAAAGAGTGATTCCTAAGGCACATTTGACAGGGCATCTTTCAAAGGAAGAATTTTCAACCTTAGCATGAGCTGACATTGCCCCTCTAGCACACTCACACAAAAGGAAAAGGTGACATTCCCTTTGACTTCCTGGTTCTAGTCTACTAATATCATACAAGGCGGAGGCTATACACTACTGCAGTCACATGGGATGGGAATTTAGAACTATGAACTGCAGGAAGGATGTGGATGATGGCAATTTGACCGCGAATTCCAGCTAGCCCTAGTTAAATAAGCAGGCACCAACTATCCCAGGAGATTGTCTTGAGTGCTTTATAGACTTACAGCTGTTGGAATATTAGAGAAATTCTCCAAAGACACAAAATAGATTTGGGGAGCAAATTCTGACCCTTTGGATCTGCAGTCCTCACTCTTAGGCCCTAGGGGCTGCATTTTAGTGTACTGAGCTTACTCAATCACTTTTTAATGCCTTGGGAAAATATGTCACATATAAAATTAAATTTGTGTTTGTTTCAATGTCAATATCACACGTGTGTATGAATTTAATGACATAGAAACAAGAAAGGAAGCTCAAGACATATCAGATATATTGTGAGCCAGTGGTTAGTGTTGTTCCTGTTCAACTCTTGAGGACGTTTGGCAATGTTTGGAGACATTTTTGGTTGTGACAGATGGGAAAAGAGTGTTTCTGGCATCTAATAGAAAGAGGCCGAGGGCACTTCGCTAAACATCCTATGATACATAGGACAGGCCCTCTCAACACAGAATTATTAGGTCCAAAATATCAATAGTGTGGAGGTTGAGAAGTCCTGTGTTAGGCCTTGGCTAGTGAAATAAGGAATGATAAGCACTCCATTCTTTCTTATTATCTTGTTACATATTTTCATTTTCACCATGATCCCCAAGACAGCTATTAAATACAAAGAAAAATTTAAATGAGGTCTTTGTCCTCATAGATCTTGTAGAGTTCATTTAATAAGACCATGTAGATACCTATAAAGTGTTAAATAACAATACAATAGAACAATGAACAAAAATAAAGCAGAGTATTAATTGCCAAATATTGGTGTGGGCAATTTTGCCATGAGTTAAGAGATGGAAGAGGACACAGTAGAAATAGGAATTTGCGGCTGGACGTGGTGGCTCATGCCTGTAATCCCAGCACTTTGGGAGGCCGAGGCCGGTGGATCACTAGAAGTTAGGAGTTCGAGACCAGCCTGGCCAACATGGTGAAACCCCATCTCTACTAAAAATACAAAAAATTAGCTGGGCGTGGTGGCAGGCACCTGTAATCCCAGCTACTCAGGAGGCTGACGCAGAAGAATGGCTTGAACCCAGGAGGCATAGGTTGCAGTGAGCTGAGATTGCGCTACTGCACTCCAACCTGGGCAACAAGAGCGAAACTCCATCTCAAAAAAAAGAAAAAAGAAGAAAAGAAATAGGAATTTGCATTAAGATAACAGACTCTGTGGGAGCAGGGCTCTGGTGTCTTCTGCATATTGCTGTGTTCCTGTCACTTAGTACAGTGTAAGTTACATGCTTAGTAGATAATAAAATAGTAGATAGTAGATACATGCTTAGTATCGCATGTAACAACTACTCACTATACTCAAAAAATACTTATTGCATGAATCCAGGAATAGATTTAGAGAGAGAGGCCAAATATTTTCTGGAAGGTTGGGAGGAATGGAAAAAGTCAATGCAAGGAGAAAAGAATGGGACTGATATATTTCCAAATTCCATGTATCTCGGGGACCGTATTGAAATAGGAAAGCAGGTGTGGGGGTAGTAAAAGGAAGTCGGTGCTAGTTTAGGAAATTCAGGTCTGCTGCATAGATACTGGGAACACAAATTGGAATTATATTTGTTCCAGAATAATTGCAATCCATTTAATGCTTGCTTGTTTGAATCTGAGGGGGTGTGTCTTTAATTGCTCTGCACTGAGGACAGATGCCAAGTGCATGTGTGAGTGTAAATCTCTGTGTGCGTGGGGTTGTGGGTGTTGTGTTAACTTAGTCATCCTCTTTATCTAAATGTCTTCCTGATCGTCTTGCCTGAGCCTCCACCTTTTCTGTCTAGCCTGGACTGAGTTCCCTTCTCATGCATGTGGCAGTGACTCAGGGACGGAAGAAGGACTGCCCAGCCTGTGTCTGGTCACTTCCTGCTGTGCCTCCAGCATTCTCTGCACATGACGCTCCAATTTTCCCAGCAGACCTGAGGAAGTGCCCACATGGCGTGTCTGCCATGGGGGAATGCAGGTTTGCTGTCATTGTCACTGAGCTGCCATTTAACTGAAAGTTTACAGCAGCCTCAAAGTGTCTGCTGGCCTCCTCATGGAAAGTGGAAAGGGCAAGGGCAGGGAAGTGCTCATCTGAGTGACACTCTGTCCTGCCTGCTCTTGCTCCACTGCTTGACTTGGCATCTGTCATGGGTTACGTAAATAAATAAGAAGAACAATCCACGCAGGGCCACTGGCTTTAACATGCCTTTCCAGTGTCCCAGGGTGTGCCTAAGCAGGGAATACAGTGGGTGATGACAGGGGTTTGTTCCTGCCTAGAAGGAAGATTCTTTTCAGGCCTGGAAAGTTCTTTTTTTTTTCTTTTCTTTTTGAGACAGAGTCTCACTCCGTTGCACAGGCTGGACTACAGTGGCACGATCTCGGCTCACTGCAACCTCTGCCTCCCGGGTTCAAGCGATTCTCCTGCCTCAGCCTCCCGAGTAGCTAGGATTACAGGTATGCATCACCATGCCTGGCTAATTTTTGTATTTTTAGTAGAGACAGGGTTTCACTATGTTGGCCAGACTGGTCTCAAACTCCTGACCTCTAGTGCTCTGCCCACCTCGGCCTCCCAAAGTGTTGCGATTACAGATGTGAGCCACTGCCCCCAGCGAAAGTTCTAAGAGCTTCCTTTCAGACTTTCCCCCTTTGCCCTTTGATACCCCTGTCTTTGTGATACAGAAGGTGAGCTAAGGCTGCAGGGTGCCAAGGATCACTAGACACAAGACACCCAAGAGGCCACTAGAGACAAGCCTGGTTCTGAGTAACCTCTGTTCCAAAATGATTGGCCTGCACCCAGAGGGAGGGCACCTGGATGCCAAGAAGTAGTAATGAATTGGGGAAAAGAGTGGAAAGACATGACGTCGATGGCTTGTTTTCATTAACACTAGTCTTAATTGTGATGACACACAGAAGAGTGTTATTATAATATTCAATGCATAAAGTTAGCATGACAGTAACCTCACATTCTCTAGCATGACCTCACGTTCTCTTTCAGTGACTGATTATTATTTTTATTATTATGTTTTAAAGCAATTCTGCTGAAGGATGATCAGTGTGGATTTTACACATTTTACAGTAGAGGAAACGAAGCCACCGGGAAAGTTCACTACCTAACGATTTGAAATGGTCACTGCATTTCCCACGGAAAGAGTTCACATTGTCCAAGGCTTGTAGGACATTTACTAAGATGGAATCCTGTGAAATTGCTAATATTGGATGAAATTTTTATGTACAAAAATAGCAATTTCATAGCTCCAACATAAAATTATCAACAAAGGAAACTATCTTTTCTACCTCTTATAGTGGAAGGTGTTTGGGGTCTTTATTTTTTTATTTTAAAATAGGCATACTTGGTTCGACCTCCACTGTAGAATAAATTTATTTCCCAATTCTGGGAAGGAAACCCAGGTTCCCCAAGCTTTGAAGATTCATGATGGTCAGTACTTGCCTTCCCTAGCCCCTCAGCCTGTAGTCCTGAGAATCCTTACCCTGGAAGCTCAGCCCTGCCTAGTCTTGGAGAAATTCCTGACCCAGGTGGACAAATATCATTTGGCTCAGTCCCTACATGTTGGGATCTAGAATTAGTCTGGCTTCCCTGAGCCCAGAGTCCACATGCCAGGGATGAACTCTTGGCATCTCACAGCCATCACTGTGCAATCACCTGCCCTTCCTAAGCCATGTCCCAGGCTATACACCCAAGCCTCTTCTGCCTTGGTTTCCTGAACTGCATTTTGTTTTCCTTCTTGGGGTTTAATTATGCTGTTAGTGTAAGCCATCTTGGCATGTGACACAGCTGTTCACTCTCATCCTCTGAGGGAATAGGCTTGTAGCCGATATTCCAGCCCCTGACTGGTGTCCTGCTTCAAAATGGGTAGACCTTCCTGACTCATGGCCCCGCTCCCCCCATCTTTCAGCAGCTCCTCAAGGTGTCATCAGCCCTGGTCACATCAGGGTTTGACATACCTCTTTACACACCTTTTAACCCAGGAGGCCTTGCCTCTTCTTGGCTTTCTTCCAAGACACAGCATGACTCATAGCATGGGCCTCCTCCATGGCAGAGATGCGGAACCTTCCTAGTTGGCCTTCCAGGCTGCTCTCAGATGGGGCAGTGACTGCCCACCGTCGGCTCTTGAGGTCCCCATTCCACTTACAGTTTGGGACAGAATCCCATTTTGTGGTTGGTGATGAGGAGATAAGAACAGAAGTGGGTGGGAGAAACCAAACACCACCTGGCCTGAAGCAGCACAGGCTGAGGGGACAACAGAGCAGAATGGCCAGGAGGCCGGGGAGCCGGTCATCGCTGTCGGGCAATCTGGGGCAGACTCTGGCTGGCTTGGTCGGGTGTGTGGTGGAGGAAACTGTGAATGTTGTCCTGAATCAGAGGCCCTCATATTTTGTGTGTGAAATTAACAGTGTGTGAGAGAAGTCATGAAAAGTGTCTGTTAGTGACCCAATAGCTTTACAAATCATTTGTCCTCCACAATCAGCTGGGAAGAGTCACAAAGGATAAGGTGATTTGGAGATTGGGATTTGTCATTCAGTTCAGAATTTCTTTCTACAAAATAACAATTTTTTCTCTTTTAAGGACAGGAATGATGGTTTTATGTCAACTTATTTCTCCCCCCCTTTTTTTGCTATAAATGTTACAAAGCAATAAACAAACAGTAATGTATACCATTTAGCATGAGGCCATCATAAAAGGAAAAGAGTAACACCAGGACCACTCAGTAAGCAAGCTCTAAGTGCTTTTCCTTCCCCTGGTTTTGATTTTGAGGAGGGTCCCAGGGTCACGGAAGAACATTGAAGACCTAGGCCGCTGCTCTGTCACTAACTAGCAGCCCAGCCACCTCTTGTGGTGGCTTGTTCCTTAACTACACGTGTGGCTAGACAGATCATCCAAGGGCTGAGTCTACTGTTCTCATCAGTGAGTGTGGGATGCCTGAGCGCCTCTGGCATGCATTTGTTATGCATGCTATGATCCTATTTTACAGCTATGAACACACATGTCCAGATAACATTTCCTACAGGGCTGGGCTCATGGATTAGGTTTTTTATGATCATTTTTTTATTTTGAAATTTGTTCAAACAAATTGAACATAACAGATATTCATATAACAACATTCCGGGTATATATCATCCCAAAGGAACAAATATTAACCTTTTGTATTATTTGTTTCAAATTAAGAAAACACAAAACATTATAGTGATCTATCCCCTACTTAGAGAGAACTACTACCTTGAGGTTGGTGAATATGAGTTCTGTCTATAGTATCATGAGCTAACTACCTACAGATGTAGCCATTAGCAAAATAGTATTGTTTCCTACCATAAATAGTTTCAGACTGTTTATATCAGTCTGCTACTTGCTTTTTGCGCTTAAATTTATAATTTTGAGACATCCATACTGATACTATGTTGTAGCTCTAATGCATTCAAGGCTTATACAAAAGTTCGTAATATAAATATCTTATTATTTGTTTAATTATGGAACTGTTGGTTATTTCCATTTTTTAATAATAACAGATGACGCTGCCATGAACATTTTGTGCATGTCTCCTTTTGCACTTGTGCAAGGATTTCCCTAAAGCATGTACTAGAGGTGGAACTTCTAAGATTCAGTGGAGAAACACTTTCAACTTTACTGTGTATTGCCAAATTTCTCTTCAACGTAGATGTACTAACTAACACTCTCAACAAGAGTTGCCAACTTCCCTTCTCCCCAAATTCTTGTTAAGCTTGGAAATTGCTCCCAATTTAATAGGCATGACATGCTCTCCCACTGATTGTTTTAATGTGCATTTACATGTTCATATTTTTTTGTCCATTTAGATTTTTTCATCTGGGAATTATATGCTTTTATCTGTATCAGTCAGGACACCTGCAGGAAACAGATGACACATTTAAATTGGACTAATTTGAGGAGGGACTCTTTACAAAGTTGAAGGCAAGTTTTCATGTTTTTTAAATGGTTAGGGAACTCCTTTTCTAGTTATAATTTGCTATGAAAGTTTTTCCCTTGTTATTTGTTGAGAGAGGATGACAGTTGCAGAGAAAGAACAATGCTTTTAAAGGGCTTCTTTCTTGTCCTTTTTACTTTCTTCTTGGCAGTGTGATTATGCAAATGGTTTTTGGGCAACAGGCATGTTTGTTTTGAATTTTCCCACAAAAAGGGTACTACCAGTTAAGCCTCCAAGACAGCTCCTCCATTCCTGCTATCTACATCTGCAAAATATGCTGTTCATGTTTTGATGGGGCAATTTAAGGAGCCCATTTGATATACAGTATTTCTATCAATTCATATCATTCATTTGAGATTATACACCTCTTCCTTCTACCTTCTTTCCTTCCTTCCTTGTTGAAGTCAGTCAAACTTGAGTTCAAATTCTGGCTTTGGCATTTTCTTGCTTCATGTCTTTAGACAACTTATATAAACTCTCTGAGCAACAATCAAGCTACAGTAGCTTCCGTGTCTTCAAGGGCGTACGTAATAAAACCTACCACGCACCTACATATACACATATACATATACATATACATGCGTATACAAAGAGACACATGGACATATACACACATGATTAAAGAACATATGCAAACTGGGCACACAGCAGATGCTCAAAAAATGATAGCTCTTTATTGTTGCTATGATCAAACACCTACTATGTATTTTCGATAAGCACTAAGGATACAGAAATAAATAAGGCATGGGGCCTGCCTTAAAGAGGCGTTTAGACAGATTTATAGGCCAAGAAATACAATGATGTGTTCTAGTCACCATTACAAAAGTCAGCACAAGGTAAAATAGCGGCTGAAGGAAGGAAGTTGGGGGAAAGTTTATAAGTCTTTAGGAGGAGATGGCTGTGAACCAAATGCTAGTGAATAGGTGTCTCCCAAGAAGAACAAGAGAGAGGGTTCTCTAGGCAGAGAGAGCAGTTTGAGCAAAGCAGGAGAATTGCAGTAGCCCATCATATTTACATGTGAGCAGCTTGGCACATAAAGTGTAAGCCAGGAGAAGAACAGGTGGAAAAAGGTACAGTAAGAGGGCTCCAAAAAGCTATTCTGGGGAAAATATATTTTGAATAATATCCTGCAGATATAAAAAGCTGTTGAAGTTTTCAGAGTAGAAGAGTAATATTATCTGCTTTACATGTTACAAAAAGTGATTCTGGAATTATTTAGCAAATTGGAAGAGTTTGCATGGCATTCAAGACTGTGAACCCTGTTGGCTGACAAGTTGGGTTGGAATCCCTGGTTCCTCACTTATTATTAGTTTTGTGAGCTTGGGCAATTTTTTTAACCTTTCTAAACATTAATATCTCTCTCTGTAAAGTGGAGCTATTATAATTATGTGCTTATCTCATAGGGTCGTTGGAAGATTAAATGTAATTTACACAGAGCCTGGCATATAGCAAGCAAAATTAGGGAGTAGAAACCCAGGGATCTAATTCAGTTTGGAAGTCTTTAGGACCACCCATCTCTAGCTCAGAAGAGAGCTTACTCTCTTAAATTGCCCCAGAAATCTGAGTGCAAGTCGATACTAATCTAGGTTGGCTGGTGGCTGAATTGTTTCCGGTAAAGGGAGGGAAAGAAAAATATAAAGTAAAACAGAAATAAAAGACACTATCAACTGACAAAGAATTAATGATCTTTCTGTGTGATCGAACAGTATGTACATGAACAAGATTTCAGAATATTTAAAATGCAAAGATACCAACTGGACATAGTGTTGAGTGGAAGTATATTAAGGGAATGAACACAGTTAATCCGACCTCTCTCTGGGAACCATTGCCAAATGAGTCAGTCGTGGACATTGTATAATTTATTTTTATAGCTTGCATTCAAGGGAAGTGTTCAGTGCAAGTCTAAATGTTCCATCTCGAACATCTAAATTCAACACTAGCATATGGCGTTCCTACTCATACCCACCTGGAGAGAAGGTGGAGGTAGAAGAAAGGAAATGTTGTCGCCGGAGACTTCTGCTCCTGGTACTTCCTCTCTAACCTTTTGTATTCACCCCATTCCAATAGATGTTAATAGGGCTCACAGCTTTCTGGACAATTTATAGGTATTTCCACTACAAACAAAATAGCTCGACTAGTGCAGATGGCATTGGAAGTCTTGTTTGAAATATTGGATTTTAAAATCATAGTCAAATTAATTCTAATCATTCTAGAAGAGATAAATGGATGCCCCTGAACAGAGTAACACAAATCTGTTACTTCTGCACATGACAGGCAAGTCAACCTACTGCCAGAACAGGAACTTCAGGAATGGTCTCAGACTCCTGCTAATACTCATGTTATTTCTGCTTGGCAAGTGGTACCTCCTTTGACCATGGCCCCAAGATAGGATGTTTTGCCGACTGCTTTGGGCCGCTGTCAGGGTGGACTTCTTTGACGCATTGTGGAAAGACTGTGTTTTGCTTTTCAAAATTAAGTAAAGAAACTGAGGGAAAAGAGAGCATGGATATATGAGTGTGGTTGCATAGGAGGAAAAAACTCCAAACATGGTGTCCACCAACCTGCAATGGGGCAATCTAAGCAGTCCATCTGATGCACAGTATTTCTATCAATTCATATCATTCATTTGAGATTATACACTGAACTGACTGCTTGACCTTGGGCAAGTTACTTCGCCTCTTTAGCTTCAGATTATCATGCCAGGAATAGGGGTTGGGTCTCTAAATCCTTTCTCAGTTTCTAATACTATGACTTTCTATTATTTGCCACTGCTTACAGATGTTTAAATCAAGTAAAACTTAACATTTTTTTTTAAAGAAATGTAATGTTCATCAGCTTTGCAAAAAGGAAGCAAGGGATGAAATAACAAGAACAACTTACTGAAATACTGCATTTTAACTTGTTGGGGATGAGTAGGAATTAGCAAAGCAAACGTGTCCTATGGGAAAATTACAGAGAAAGTGATTTCTTATAGGATAGAAGGGTGGGGGCAGGCAATGCCTGTAGGTAAAATCTGGCCCACTGCCTATTTGGTGACTGAAGTTTTATCGGAACACAGCCATGCTCATTCATTTACATTTTGTCTATGAAAACAGAATTGAATGGTTGCAGCAGAAATGGTATGGTCCTCAAAGCCTAAAATATTTATTCTCCGGCTTTTTACAGAAAAAGCTTGCCTACCCCTGTGATAGGAAATCAAAGTGGGTTCTTTTAATTCGTATTTGTGTAGCTCGGTTCTCCAAATAAGAGTGTCCTGTTTTGGGAAAAGTTTGGAAGCTCTTTTCTACTTAAGTAATCACTAGGGACCTGGGTCCTGACCCTACTTTTAAAAGGATGCAGCCACTGTATCTGTAATTCTGCTTTTTTACGACTTCTTCAGTAGCTCTGAGGTTTGAAATGACTCTACCCTACAAATAACTATTTTCTGGGATGATGCCGGTGGTGGCCATTTTAGGTAATAGAGGTTTTTGAGCATAGGAACTGTGTCTTTCTGGAAGGAACTGCCCAGCTCTCTGCTGCTGTGATATAGAGGGCTAGCCTTATGCAAGGCGTGGCTGAGGGGAGGGCTGGTGTAGCACACAGTGGCGGCTGCCCTGCTCTAGGCCCTTCTCATTTCTTGTACTATAGAGAATTCTCTAAAGCACAGATCTTAGTCCATGTCTTCTCTGCTTAAAGTCCTCCAGTGGCGGCCGGGCGCGGTGGCTCACACCTGTAATCCCAGCACTTTGGGAGGCTGAGGCGGGCAGATCACGAGGTCAGGAGATCGAGACCATCCTGGCTAACATGGTGAAACCCCGTCTCAACTAAAAATACAAAAAAATTAGCCAAGCGTGGTGGCGGGCGCCTGTAGTCCCAGCTACTCGGGAGGCTGAGGCAGGAGAATGGCGTGAACCCAGGAGGCGGAGCTTGCAGTGAGCCGAGATTGTGCCACTGCACTCCATCCTGGGGAACTGAGCGAGACTCCGTTTCAAAAAAAAAAAAAAAATTCCTCCAATGGTTTCTTGTTATGGACAAAATGAAACCCACCCTCAAAAACAAGACAATTAAATCTCCTGGTATTTATTTTTAACCTCTTCAGAACCTTGAATTCTATTTCCTCTGTGTCCCTTCATGTACCCTCTGATTGATCCTAAATTCCATCAGGGTTGAATCTGAGTGCAATGTGTGTATTTTTCCACCACCCCCCTTACTATAGTGAAAATGTTGAAGATGTCACCTGCTGGACAGGGCAGGGTCCATGTGTGTTCCATTGGTCTCTGTATTGCAGGGTTGAAGCAGGATATGCCTTAAAAATATTTGTAGGGAAAATGAATAAATAAGTTACTGCTGCTTGGTAATGAAAACAATGTTTTTATTTAAAAAAGCATTGGAACAAAATTTGTCTTCAGCTTAAGGTATATTGCTATATAGATAAGAGAAAACAGGTTCTGAGAGACTCGGGGTCTAATCCTAGATCTGACACTGTGACATGGAGGAAGCTACTTAACTCTTTCAATTACCAGTTTCTGTACCGATGAAAAAAAGGAAACAAGTTTCCTTACATTTCTTTCAACTTTGACATTCTTATTTGGTTTTGAATCTTTAAGTCTTATTTTGATGCCTTGGGCCAATTAGCTACACTATCAGTTACCTTACATATTATAATGAATATAATAGAAATTTGTTCTTTTTAGAGAAGTCTATGGAAAATATGAACTCTGAGCAAAAATTTGTAAGAGGGAGGGAAGGTGGTTCTTAATTAATTAGAACTTGACAGTTATCACAGGAAAAAATATTAGAAAAGCATTCTAGATTGGGGGAGATGGTTCAGAAAAAGTGAAAATAAGAGATTGAGTGTAAAAATAATGGAGTAATGCATCAGTACTCCTAGGAAGCTAATTTTTTTTCTTATATGCATGTGACCTTACTCTGCCACATGTAAATTCAGAGACGTCATGATGGGTGTATTTAAACATCGATGCTTTAAGACTTTGGAAAAGATACTCTCTTCCTCCCTCCCTCCATCCCAGCCTTTCTTTCTCTGTCCCTCTTCTCCCTCCCTCATTTATTTTTTTCCAGGGTGACCCCATGTAGCCCAGAATATTCTTCTCTCAGCTTCCACATCTCAGGTCCTTTTAATATATCTTCCATTTAACAAGGGTTCAAAGATTAATAAGGCGAATACATTAAATTGCCTTTGGCTTAGTAGAAAGTCCCTTTCAGCTGTCTGGGAAGTTACTCATGATTCTGCACAACACAGGGACTCCCAGGAGAAGAGCAAGGGAGCTATTCAATCTGCCTTTCCCTGTCTGTGTTTATGCTCAAGGCCACAAGGGCGCTTCCCTCATGGGATTGTGGGGAGGGGCCATTCTGCTTCCATGCGTGTGAAATTTCCGGCAGATTTTATTTTAGAAAAGATCAAGGCTCTGAGAAAGAAAGAGGCTCGATTGGCAAACAGCCTCATAAATTTATATTCCATATTGCCTTTGCACTTAGTATGCGGTAGGAAGACTTCACGATTCCAATTTTTATCAAAGAATCGTCAGTAGCATTTCCTGTTTGGAAACAGGATCTAGACCCTCAGAGGTGCTCCATTACTCACTATTAAAGGAAATCGATCGATCAATAGGAGGTTTACAAGATTGTTAATTAATAGGCTTTAGTTTGTGGCACAATTTTAGGTTTTCAGAAAAATTGAGCAAAAAGTACAGGCAGCTTCCATACATTCCCTCCCCTGCCCCAGCCCGTTTTCCCTATCATTAGCATCTTGCATTAGTGTATTACATTTGTTACAACTGACCAATGAATATTGATACTTTATTATTAACCAAAGCCTGTAGTTTACATTAGGGTTCAGTCCTTGCCTTATACAGTTCTGTGGGTTTTGACAACTATGTAATGGCATGTATTCACCATTTAAAGTATCATGCAGAATCGTTTCACTGCCCTAAAATTCCCCTAATTGGGATCGCACTGTATGTAGCCTTTTCAAATAGGCTTCTTCTACTTAGAAGTATGCATTTAAGAGTCCTCCAGTTTTTGTGTGGCTTGATAGCTCATTTGTTTTTATACCTGAATAATGTTCTATTGTATAAATATATCACAGTTTGTTTATCTATACTTTTTGAAGGACACCTTGGTTGCTTCCAAGTTTTGTCAATTATGAATAAAGCTACTATAAACACCTATGCACTGGTTTTTATGGGGACACACATTTTCAATTCATTTGAGTAAATACCAAGGAGTGTATTTGTTGGATGATATAGTAAGAATATGTTTAGTTTTTTAAGAAACTGCCAAACTGTCTTCCAAAGTGGCTGTACCATTTTCCCATAAGTGGTGAATAAGAGTTCCTGTTGCTTCATGTCCTTGTCAGCATTTGGTGTTGTCAGTGTTTTGGATTTTGGCCATCCTAGTAGGTGTATTATGTGTCTCATTGTTTAAATGTATAATTCCCTAAGGTTGCATAATGTTTGACATCTTTTTTTTTTTTGAGACAGAGTCTTGCTCTGTATCCCAGGCTGGAGTGCAGTGGCATGATCTCGGCTCACTGCCACCTCTGCCTCCTGGCTTAGGCGATTCTCCTGCCTCAGCCTCCCAAGTAGCTGAGACTGACATGCACCACTTCACCCGGCCTAACATCTCTTTATATGCTTATTTGCCCTCTGTATATCTTTTCAGTAATTTTTTTGGTGATTTTTAATTAACTAGTCCCATTTTGGCCTATTTTTTAGTAGGGTTGTTTTTTTTTTGATTGTTGACTTTTAAAGATTTTTTTTTTTTTGGTATATTTTGGATAGATAGGTTTTATTTTTTATTTATTTATTTTTTGAGATGGAGTCTTACTCTGTCACCCAGGCTGGAGTGTAGTGGCATGATCTTGGCTCACTGCAACCTCTGCCTCCTGGGTTCAAGCAGTTCTCCTGCCTCAGCCTCCTAAGTAGCTAAGATTACAGGGGCCCGCCACCATGCCCAGCTAACTTTTTGCATTTTTAGTAGAGACACGGTTTCACCATGTTGGCCAGGCTGGTCTCAAACTCCTGGTCTCAGGTGATCCACCTGCCTTGGCCTCCCAAAGTGCTGGGATTATAGGCATGGGCCACTGTGCCCGGCTGGATCAATAGATTTTAATGAGCTGCTTCTGGGGCAACAAGAGCTGTAGGTGCCACAGAGTGTTTTAAGAGTACCCTGCCCTCACCAGGCTCATCATCTAGGCGAGAATCGGGACCAAAAATTAATACACATGAAACAAAACTTTGCAAGACGAGAGATGAATGGTCACTTTAAGTGAATTTATTTTTGTTTGTGATGTTCAGTATGAAATCCCACTTTAAATGTGTTTTATAGTCCTTTAGGCAGAGAAGAGTGTCACAGATTGCTCATTTTCACACTTCTATGATTTTCTAGACAGCCCTCCACCCCCACTTTCACACACAAATTGACAATGTTATTGGGTAGTATTCACTTTTAGGTCATTTTCTAAAATCTGCCTTGTAATAAAAGTTTATTTTAGTTTTTTAGGTAGAGAGTTTTATGTTTAATATCCTGGGTTGAGCCAGTGGAAGCATATAAGATTTTTCAACTAGTGTTTTTTAATTTGTTTATTTTGTTTTGTTTTATTTTTGTTTTTTGGTTTTTGGAGACCTTTGGAGAAGGAAAGTAAGGCTAGGACATGTCCACTCTGCTGATCTAAGTGGGGAGAAAATTGGAGCTATCCACCATGCTGATACTAGTGATATTTAGGAGGGAGAGAATTCAGAGGTCTGGAGATGTTCTCGGAAAACTTGCTGTTATCTTATTAGAGCACTCAAGTGTGCTTAATGGAAATTAAATGGCAACACTCTCAATCAACCTTACACTCCAGTCACAATGAACCATTCCTTGTATTTACTCAGCACTTCCCAGTTCACACAGCATTATCTCATTTATCCTCACAGTAACTCTAAATAGTAACAATTATGAACTTTATTTTAAAGATTGGGAGACAGCCTAAGAGAGGCCGAGGGGGTTGTTAAAGAATGCACTACTGATTTAAACTTGAACTAGGGTATTTGACTACAAGTTCAGTGGTCTAGAGTGAAGTTGTCTGGTTTTGGTCTGGGTTTTCTGTGGAGAATCAGTACTCCTAAGTGATGCTGCTTCAAAAAGAATAAGTTTATATCACCGAGAACATTAGATCACCATGTTTAAATTGTGCTTTGTAATCATTTCTACTTGACCTACTTATTTATTTCATTTTGTCTGTCATACTCACTGATTATGTTGAATTCATAGTTTTTTGTTTTGTGAAAGCCTTTTCAAATTTAATACAACCAGTTAAAGACCTAGGAAATGTTCATTGACTATATTAAGCAAGAATAAAGTAACAAAATAGAATGACTACTGTGACTAATTTTGCTATGTAAACATGTACTATATATAAGAAATAGTATTTGAAGATTATAAACCAAAATGTTCACAGAGATTCTGTTATGGGTGATGAGATAATTAATTTTTTTTTTTTTACATTTAAAATTTTATTTTCCAAATTTTCTACGATAGCACATTACTTTTGTAATTAGGGTAAAGAAAGGCACAATACATGCCATAAAAATGTCACTGTAATCTTCTTTGCTATAATATTCTCCAAGCTTCTTAGGGCTCATGTTAGCTGGGAGCCAACATTTCTCTCATTCCTTCACCATGAGGAGAGGCTGTCATGAGTATACAATATGGGGCACCTAATCACACAGCAGCAGAGGCACCTCAGTCAGAACCCCTCAAACCCTGCCTCCCCAGACCCCCTTGGGCAATATTGGAGCCTGTGATGTGGGGATTTCATCCAGAGCTCAAGAATCAACCCTGTTAGATGGCAAATTCAAGCCAGGTCTGAATATATAAGCAGAGAAACAAAATCTACTTTGTTAGAAAATCTGGAGGACAAGAGTGGACACACAGCCAGAGGGTCAGGGCTGAGCAGAACTGAAAGACAGCAGGAACAAGAAGCAGAAGCAAGGCCTGGAGGGAAAAGACGAGGTTTGAGGCAATTGTTATGAACAGGTCTCTAATGCCTGAGGTGCCTTCAGCACAGTTGCTTATCTTAACCTTTGGCTGGAATGAGGTAGGATGGAAACCCCCGATTTAAGAGGAGACAGCGGCTTACATGACTTGAAAACAACACAGACACATACATACACACACACAAACACACACACACAGAAGTTTTAAAAAATCAAATTGCAGGGTGGGTGCAGTGATTTACACCTGTAAACCTAGCACTTTGGGAGGCCAAGCTGGACAGATGGCTTGAGCCCAGAAGTTCTAGACCAGCTGGGAGAATATGGTGAAACCCCATCTCTACAAAATATACAAAAATTAGCTGGGCCTGGTGGAGAGCACCTATAGTCCCAGCTACCCTTGTCACTCGAGCCTGGGAGGTCGAGGTTGCAGTGAGCCATGATCACGCCACTGCACTCTGGCCTGGGTGACAGAGTGAAACTGTGTGTGTGTATATATATATATATAGTTGACTCTTGACGTTATTGGGAAGGATTCTGATCAACAGAATCCTTAGGCTTTTAGTTAAGTTCTCAGAGTCAAAAGTTATACATGAAGCTGGGCACAGTGGCTCACAATTGTAATCTTAGCACTTTGGGAGACCATGGTGGGTGGATTGCCTGAGCCCAGGAGTTTGAGATCAGCCTGGGCAACATACTGAGATCCCCATCTCTACAAAAAATTCAAAAATTAGCCAGACATGGTGGTGTGCAACTTGGTAGGCTGAGGTGGGAGGATTGCTTAAGCCCAGGAGGGAGAGACTGCAGTGAGCCATGATTGTGCCTCTGCACTCCAGCCTGGATGTCAGAGTGAGACCATGTCTTAAAACAAACAAACAAACAAACAAACAAAAAAAGTTATACATAAATTTTTAACTGCCTGGTGGGATTGGTACCCCTCACCCCCATGTTGTTTGAGGGTCATCTGTGCTCGGTCTTTGCTGGAGGAGACCTGAGTCTAGGTATTGTAATTGGAAGGATAGATGAAATCATATAATTAGAGATTTATTACTTTGTGTTAGAATTTTGGCTATCCGGGAGTCCTCTTAAACTGATTCTAAATGCTCCTGGTTTTAACTCTTCCAAACCCCTTTCTGACACACAAGAAAATAATTTTTCTTTTTAAATGTATATCCTCTGATTTATTCTCTCACTGCCCAGGGAAGATAATGATTTGCAATTTCATGTGGTTGTTAATGTGTTAATGTCATGCCACTTTTCAGGGGTATTTGCATTTTATAAAAGAAAGAGTGGATAACCAAAATCCTAACCCCAAATAATGTATCCCCGATGGCATGAATTTTATCCATATTGGTAGAAATGCTAAAGGTTTTCTTTTTTTTTTTTTTTTTTTTTTTAATCAGGTCTTCCTAATTCACATGACCTAAGAACACCCATGAGAGGTCTCTGGTCCTAAGCAACACATACGCTTACTTTGTGTTGCCTTAAAGACACCACCCAGTTGCTAACCATGGTTAAAAGAAAAACTTCAGCTGAATTAAATTTAAAAGAGTTTAATTCCGCAAAGAACGATTCACAAATCAGTTAGCCTCCTGAGCCAGAGTAGGCCCAGAGAACTCAGCGCAGCCTCATGGTGGAAGAAGATTTATGGACAGAAAAAAGAAAGTGATATACAGAAAACAGAAGTGAGGTACAGAAACAGCTGGATTGGTTACAACTTGGCGTTTGCCTTATTTAAAAACGGTTTGAGCAGTTGGTCACTTTTGATTGGCCAAAATTCATTGATTGGCACAAGAATAGGCTATAGTGTGTTTACAGTTCCATTTAGGTTATAGTTCTTGATGTACAGAGAAACCTTTAGACTGAACTTAAAATATGTGAGGAGCCAGCTTTAGGCTAAACTTAATTTAACATCATGCTTGGTTAAGCACATTTCTAAGAAGCTTGCTCAAATGTACTCCTCTTTTCATAGTTATCCTTAGAGTCTGGGAGCCAGTGCTCTTTTAATTGTCTGGGGCTGTATGATCCTTTGTGTGATTACTGTACACATGAGTTTTAAAAACTTTTTATTGATGGAAAGTATGACTCATGGTGGTTTGCTGCATACTGTGTCATTTTGAGGTCCTGCTGCCTCAGGATCTTAATTTTCTTAGGAGTACTTGGGTTTCAGTGACTTTTTCTGTTATTGGTCCATAAATAGAAAGTGTGTTTACTTTTGCCAGAGATCATTTGTTTTTAAATATATCGTAAGTTTCAATTCTAGAGAAAGAGGAAGAATTTCATGTTTGCCAGAAGATAGGCCCAGAATTGAAGAAATCTTTGAATGTCTTTGATTAGAACTTCCCACCAGAACACAATGAAGATGTTTCTTGACCCAGGGGGAAGTGGGAGCCAGGATAAATCATAACATTCCTATGGACTTGCCATTTCAGTTACCTTGAACAGAAAACAGGAATAGGACAAATGAAAATGAAGACTGTTTGACTCCTCTTGCCTAAAGCCTGGACTAGATCTATTCAACAGAACTTTTGTGCATGAAACTCAAAGCTGTTGCCAAAATATATATGAGTAAAAAGGGAAATCAGTGGGGACAGTCAAGTTTTGGCATTGGAGTACTGACTTTGTACAGTATGGATTAGTGGAATCTCAGTTCTTCCTCCTCCTCCATGTGGCTGACTTTCAGCTACAGATTCTTGCAATTTCTGCAAAGTTTATTCTTCCTCCTTGGAGGATTTGGGAGGGGGAAGGAGAAACATTTCCTGGGACTATCATGGCTGAACCCATCCTTCTTTTAGGGCTTAATTAAATTCTCACTTCCTGAAGGAGGCTTTTCTTTTTTTATTTTATTTTATTTTTATTTTTATTTTTATTGTACTTCAAGTTCTAGGGTACATGTGCACAACGTGCAGGTTTGTTACATATATATACATGTGCCATGTTGGTGTGCTGCACCCATTAACTCGTCATTCACATTAGGTATATCTCCTAATGCTATCCCTCCTCCCTCCCCTCACCCCACGACAGGCCCCAGTGTATGATGTTCGCCTTCCTGTGTCCAAGTGTTCTCATTGTTCAATTCCCACCTATGAGGGAGAACATGCGGTGTTTGGTTTTCTGTCCTTGCAGTAGTTTGCTGAGAATGATGGTTTCCAGCTTCATCCATGTCCCTACAAAGGACATGAACTCATCCTTTTTTATGGCTGCATAGTATTCCATGATGTATATGTGCCACATTTTCTTTATCCAGTCTATCATTGATGGACATTTGGGTTGGTTCCAAGTCTTTGCTATTGTGAATAGTGCCGCAGTAAACATACGGGTGCATGTGTCTTCATGGCAGAATGATTTATAATCCTTTGGGTATATGCCCAGTAATGGGATGCCTGGGTCAAATGGTATTTCTAGTTCTAGATCCTTGAGGAATCGCCACACTGTCTTCCACAATGGTTGAACTAGTTTACAGTCCCACCAACAGTGGAAAAGCTTTCCTGAAGGAGGTTTTTCTATTCCTTAGCAGAAAGTTGAATGGTAGTGCTTAATTGCCAGAAGGAATTAAGTCTTACAAGTTTATTTTCTAATACAAAGAAGCCTTATATTATGATTGTTTGTTTGTACATTTATATTTCCTCTATAACAATGTAAACTTTTGCAGATTTCAAATGGGTTTGGGGAGAATGAAATCTGAGTGCTCATAAAAAGAGGGAGAATCCTGCTAATATCTTCAGAAAATGACCTTTTATTTCAGAAACTATCTGGACCTTACTAAAGAGACTGCCTCCAAAGAATCTAGGCCACATTTTTGGGGTTTGGAGGATGCTTCGTCCCTCAAGTAGAGAAGAAGTGATCCCAGAAGTGTTTCTTCCACCTAAGACAACACTGGAGGACTTATTGAGATATTGCTGGCGGGTATGAAGATCAGGTTTGTGTATTCTGTGTTGTTTTCTCACTCAATGAGAGCTGGTCCTGGTGCTTGTGTGTGTGTTTGAAGTCTGCACAGGAAGTTTGAATCATGAGAGCCTCACTTCTAGATGAATTCCAAGACCGTGGGAGCATGGGCCAAACCTTGGGCCAAGAGCAATGCAGAATGCTGGCCATTGTGTGAGAAAGTGGGGCAGGAGGGGAGGATGTGTGCTGGCCCAGTGGCAAGGAAGCCAGTGGTTTGGTGTCTGGGAGGGGGATGGCAAAGGACATTGGGACACAATTATCATTTAGGATTTCCTTAGCTGGCTGTATTTGTCTAACCTCCAAGGTACCTGGCCATGAGCCAGTGTGGTAAGAACATTGCAGTGAGAACCTGGATCACTGTCACCTTGGAAAAAGATGTTGTCTCATCGTGGAAAGATTTTTATAATCTACAATTTGCAATAGGCCCAGCAATCCTTCCACTGACAGCCTTGAAAAAATTAGAAATAAATTTAGAGTTTATGCATAATAAAAACTTTATGTGCCATAAAAAAATTTCTGGGACTGTTCTAGGATCCTTGTCTGAGACACATCTTCTGGAGAGCTTGTGTTTGGTGATGTGTTGATTTAATTTTCCAATCCATGCCAAATGAAATAAATACCTCTATTTTTGATCTGGTGAAATAGAGTGGCTGGCCAAAGGGATTTGTGATCAAAGCTTGCACTCCCTCAAAGACCAACAGTTGAATTGATGTACTTTAGCATGTTATAGCCTCAGACTAGTCGAATAAAGACAGTCGGGCATATGCTTAACATGAAGACATATAGGAAGGTAACATTAAAACACATAATTCTGACTATGCCCAGCTAGTCGAGCATTGGCTTTAACTGCATATACTTTTATTTGAAGTGGGTCAGCAGAATTCAGAATGTTCCATTTACAGCATCCTAGTTTGTTAGGATTATACTGACCAAAATTAATTGGATTTGGCTCATGCAACAAGGTCAGCTTAATATTTATTAAGTTTTTGAATTCTTTTGGAAAAACCATACTGAATCAATTCAGATCCAATAAGATGTGTACAGTGTCTGAAAATGAGCTATTCACATTGCTGGATGCCTAGTCCCAAACTCTGCCAACCTCTTATTCTGGAGACACTTGAAGCTCTTTGTCCTTTAAGATGGCTGTGGCCCTCTCATGTGTATTCTCTGCTAGGGACCTGGATCCTAGGTGCAGCAGTAGTCTCACCAGAATTATTGCCAACCATAACTTAATTAACGTAATTTATAGATTCTTCTTTGATGCCACTGTCTTCATAGTTAGGTGGGTATACACGTACTCTTGGTAATACTGAATCTCAGAAGTTTCTTAACGTTCTTAATACCAAAGAAATTCAAATGGTTAAAAAGACAAAGAGCTATCCAACAAAGACAAGCCTTTTTAACAAAAAAGAAGGAACTGAATTTCAAGTAGAAATAAGTGTTGTTGTCTTAGGGAGTTTGGACCAGTTTCTTCAGATATTGTATATTTGAGAGAAAACTCCAAATGAAGATGTTAAGAACAATCTTTGAATTTCTAAATTGATGAATTTCAATTCTGACTTGAATAATCTCTGCACGTTAAACAAACTGGGGAACTGAGAAACCAGAGAACTTCAGAAACGTGTGCAGTGGGAACAAGTAGTGTGTATTTGAGTCACAGTCCTAGGCCAGTGTGTTCAGCCTCAATCTCAACTTCTAAAAATTACAAATACCAAAGAATTTTAGCCTAAGTTTACTTCATTTTCTTATGTAGGTTATATAAATTTTAAAAAATTCCAACATACGGAAGATGGATACTGCCATGAAAAGCCATAGTCTGGTTTGTTTGAAATAGATATATTACCATAGATAAGGATATCCTAATGCCTTTAGTCAGTTAACACAATTGTATAATAGCAAAGTCTAACTGAAACAGAAGCCTGCTGTTTCTACATTTCTGAGCCATCGATGTTAATGGCTACAGCCAGCATTTTCTCATTTATCTTTAGTGGAAATATCTCTCAGTATAAATATTTGTCTACATCTATAGACAACATGCATACAGAAGTCATCTTATATGCTTTAAGTTTCTAGTTTATTTTCTCACTGGTACAATTTTCTATTTAAGTCCTCAGGAAATGTTAGCATTATTACCTAGATTCCGTCAGCATCTTAGAACTGATAGGTCACTGTGTGGTAAGACAAATGCCACATTCCACGAGAAAGAGAAAAAATAAATATTATTTCCAAAGGATCCATCCAGTTTTAAATTAAAATGGTTTCACTAGCTTTCTAACTAAACTACTTTTAAATCAGTGCTTCACTATGGCTGAAACAAGTATCAATAGCTTCTTTTGAAATTATACCCAGAAGATTTGAGTAGATGCTTTAATACTATCACTTCCTTTAAAATCACTATTATCCTAATTAAAGTGTAACATTTCAGGTAAGCAGATTTAAAAAGTTATTATGGAAATTTTCAAATGTATGCAAAAGTTTGGAAAATAATATAATAAATCGTTATATACCCATCACCAAGCTTTAGCAGTTAGCAACATTTTGGGACAGATTTTTGATGTAATGATTGGTCAGAGGACATCTTAAAGGATAAAGGAGTTTGTGACTTACGTAATCTACCCACTGTCAGTTCAGAATTCTGTTTGATAATGAAATATACATTGGGAAAGAATTACTGGGTAAATTGGAGGAGGAGGGATGTTGTCTTCAAAGTCTGAGATAGAAAGATGGCCAAAATAGGGGAAAAAATTTAGGTATTCATTGTTTCATTCATTTAACTAGCAATTACTAAGCGCCTGTTACATGCTAGATGTTGTCAGGCACCCACAGGCAAATATGCTGTCATAAGTTTCAGCCTTCACCAAGCTGACAGTCTAGCAGGGGATGAAAACTAGCCCCACCTTAGAACTGACTTCCTCCTTAAAAGGACAGAATGGGCTAGAATAGAAAAAGATAGATCTGCTTTTTGTTGGATGGAAAACACAAAAACAGAACCTCAGAAAACCATACCACAGTAATAAGAAAATGGTCACGGAAACAACTACAGTTCAGTAGTAAAATAAGGAAGCAGCAATGGCTCTAGCTCAGTGGGTTCCATGTGGGTTATAGAATTTCTGATGGACTGAGCCCAGCTGTAAACAAACCTACGGATTGAATTCAAGCCCTTAAAATGTTAAGGAGGACTGATAAAGACAAAATCTTAAGGGTGTTGTTGCAACCCAGAGAGTAAGAACAAAGTAGGGAGGTTTTTGCTAACCCTCAGAAGAAAAATTCTTCTGAGACACACAAGGAGAAGGGAATGTTTGTTTGCTGTGTGTGTGTTTTAAGTAAGAAAATCCTGTTTCTGTCTTTGAGCATTCTCCAGTGGAAGTGTCCTCTAGCTGCTGAGTGAATGAGGAACAGCTTGCCATATTATCTTAACTACAGCAAATGCATTTAAAAATGACTGCTTTCATGTTGGGGCAAATAGTGGGATACAGAATAAGAAAAAGGAAAAAAAGAGAAAAGAATGAAGGAAAGGGGAGAAGAAAAGAGAATAGAGGATGGATGAATAAGCAAATAAAGGCTATGATGGATGAATAAGTAGATACAGTTTCACCAGTTATTAGAAGGGCAGATCTCTATAGTGGTTAAAAGCTTAAACTAGGCAGCCTAAATGCCTGGGTTCAAATTTGCCTCTACCATTAATTAGCTGTGTGTTAAGCAAATTTTTTAACTTCTTTGTGCCTCAACTCTCTCATCTGTAAATGGGGATAATAATAGTTCCTAGAACATAATGAAGTTGCTGGCAGCATTATTTAAAACACATGGGAGGGTACCTGTCATATAGTCAGAACCACACCAATGCTTGCTGTTTATCCTTTTGCTCTTTCCTCACAATTCCTGTTACAAATTGCAATTTATTCTTTATCTCATTGCCTTAGTTTAGTCTCATGCATGCTTAATTATACTTACAAACCTTCAGATCACAAAACATTATCAGATTTTCCTTAGAAGGCCTTTGTCAGATAAGGCCTCTGGCCTTTAGTTTTTGCAGTCCTCTAATTGTCATAGAAAAATAAATCCCAACAAAAGAAATAAAATGTGGTGTGTATGTGTCAGGGGGTGAGAGAGAGAGAGAGCACGAGAGAACCAGACATTCTGAAGTTTAGGAAGCAAAACTAGGGCAGAAATAGAAACCACAAGTATGGACATATTCAAACTAGAATTATATAGGAACTTAACAGGAAAGAATATTATGTCCTGTTGTGGCTTATCCACAAGTTGGAGTTCTGGGCCAATCCTGGAGATTCTAAGGCTGTTTTCAACCCATAAATTCCTGTGTTTTAGATGAGTCAAATGACAGACAGACCAACTTCCTAAAGTAATGACTGCATGTTCTCTATCGCAGAGATATTAGAAAAAGACTATTTTTTTTTTTTTTTTAGTTTTGTAGGATGCTATGATGACAGATGGCCACAAGTTTCTGAAATGGATCTCAGTTCCCCCTCAGGCCAAAGACCTTCCTTAGAACTATTTAAGGATATAGTTCCTCTTTTTTTCATGTATTCACCCCTTTACACTCTGGGGGCTAGAAGAGTATCTGTTTATAGTCAAATGGGCCTCATGATGAGTTGATTAAATGACGCAACAGAAAAACTTCCCTCTCCACTGCCAGCAGACCTCTTACCTGCTGCCATTCTCCAGCCACCCCCTCTGGGAAAGCTGGCACGGTGGGCTGTGACGATAATTCATGGATGTCTTTGTTGGCCAGCCCTCTAAGAAAGAACTGGCCTGGCATGTCTGAAGCTGTTCATTCAGTGTCATTTGAGGAGTACAGGAAAGGACACCTAATGTATTGCCCTAATTGATCTAGGAGGAGCTGGAGATTCCACTAAGGACAATTCAGTTTTATCTGGATGAGCATTGCTCTAACCTAGCAGTTCTCTATTAAAAAGCAGCTACTCAATTGCCTAACCCCTTTAGAATCTTGACTTGTAAAGACAAACCATCAGCTTGTATTCCTCTATGAATCTAGGTAATGAGACATCATAGAGACTGGGCATCTGGAAAGGAGGTTCAGCCAAAGGAAGGAAGTGGAAAAAGGAAAAAATGATGGGGACAGGAAAGATCATCTTGCCTCCCAGACAATGTAGTTTAGGGGAAATCTCCATTCTGTCCTAACAAGTTTACAAGCTTTCATTGATAACTTCTCTGGGGCTCATTTTCTTCACATGCAAAACAAAAATGATGCTCATGTCACAAAGATGTGTGTCATGAAGTTGCTGAGAGGAAGGCAGGATATGATAAAGAGCTTTCTAAAATTTTCCACTCAAGTGTTCCTAATAGCTGAGCATCAGCGTGTACTTTGGAGGATCAAAAGGATGGATGGTGGGATGCTCACTGAAGAGATAGCCTCAAGACCTTCTTCAAAAGTGAAGTGTCTGAGAAAACTCAAGTTTTATTGTAAAAATGTATGGCTAGTTTGTAGTCTACTCAAAAATATGTTTGTGTTTAAGATAAAAAGAATATGAAAATTCTTCTTTGCAAATCTTTAAGTAAAATTTTGCCTTGAGATGATTAATTGTATTTATCCTATAACTTTATAGATCCCTTGGGATTCCCTGATGTGAGAATCTTGAACATAATTCATATAAGGCCTCTGGTACAAAGTGGCTCCTCAACACGGCCTAGGTGTTAGCTTTTATTACAAATATTGTTACTTTTGTAAATATTATTCATTTATATCTCTGCTTAGGGATGGACCTAGTGAGAACCTAGTGTCCTCATGAATCCTGGACAAATTGGTCTGTTTCCATTCATTTTCATTCTGACGTTGTGTTTATCCTATTTCACTGAGATTAACTATTCTTCTGGGTGGCTATTTTTGCTAAAACGTAAATCTATAGCAGGAGCCTAGAGCTGTTGGCTGTTTATTTCTTTCTCCAGTTTCTTCATTCACTCACTCACTCACCCTCTCAATCAATCACTTATCCAGTCAACCAAGCACCTCTCTCAATAAGGCAATGTAGTGGCCTTATTAGAAATACAAAATATGAGATAAAATTCTCATTACTAACCTAAGAATTTATCATCCAAGGCCTTGCAGTGCCAGGTTGCAAAGCAAAGCAAGTTATCATAAGATATAAAACTAATAAATGGACCATTTGTAAAATGAATTGATCCACGTCAGTATTCTTTGTTTAACTCTAATATCTATCTCCACTCATAATGTCAATGTATTTGTTAATAGTGTTTTGATGACCTACTGATATTATAAATAGCAGAAAATACATTGGAAAAACAGTGCAAAAAAAGAAGCAAAATGACAAATTTAGAAAATATTTAGTATTTCGTAAGAACAATGAAATTGATGTCGGAGACATTCAATCAGATATAATGCTATTGACAAAGTAAAATCTGGCAGGCTTTTATCAATTATTGAAGAAAAGAAAATTGATAAAGGTGATAACATGTTGGGATTTCTAAAGAGAAAGCAAATTTTCCTTGAGAAAATTGAAGAATCATTTAATGCTTTTGCAAAAATTATTCCTTGTTATGAGCACACTGAAAAAACCCAAATGCAAGGTAAATTAGTTATATTGTGCTATGATACAATTTTAATAGATAAATTATGTGAATTATTTGTCCTAAGATTTAGCACATAGCCGTAATAATATTCTAAAGTTTATTAAGTACAATGTAAATAAATCCCCTTCATAACTTTTAGTTTTAATATTCATATCCATATTCAAATCAAACATTTCATTTCCCCCTACTATTTCCTATGTCCACATTGGTCTCTGTTTTAAATGGGTTCAGTTTAAGCTGTCTTTTTCTGGTATTAACTAGAAACACTGGGTAATAAGAACCTCTTATATGGGCTCAAATGTTACATTTAAATAACACTTTGCCGTTTGCAAACACTTTCACAGGCCTTGTCTCACTTAATTCTAACAAGAACCCCATGATTAATTGCTTTTTCCATATTACATAAAATAATACTTATGATATGGTAAGCTGCCAGTTTTCTTAAACTTTTAACCGTTTTAATAACCACAAAAATCTCATGTCCCCTAGAAATTCTAATCTACTCCATTCTTGAGGGAAACAAGCCTTTCATCTCTAATTAAGGCTCAATACTTTAAAAAAAGTCCATTTCTAAAGGCATTCTTTAGCCAAGACTTGGTCAAACCTTACTTTCTATAATTTTTGTTACAAAAATAACTTCTGTTCTAAAACATAAAATTACAATATTTAATATATGGTTAAAATAATCTGCAATCCCAGGTTTCTGGCACATGTTACTGAATAGTATACCTGTCCATTTCTACACCCGATTATAAATCACTTGTGCAATACCACAGAGCCATTAAATAGCCAAGTTGGCCCTGAGACTTAGACTTGTGGCTCTGTATCAGTGCTCTTCTCACTACAAGAGATCCCTTCAAGTTCCATGACATTTAGAAGCCACTGTGGCCTACACATATGGAATTGACCCATGGTTCCAGCAAGGAAGAGGAAACTGAGCACATGAGCTTCCTTATTAAACCATACATTCCCTGGAACCTCCGAGGACTGAGATATTGCTATGGCATGGAGAAATTAGATAAAAGGTACTAGGCCTAGATGTTAAAAGATGGGCATGATTCAGAAAGGACCAGTGTTTCTAGACAATAGAGAAAATAAGACAGAAGAGGAAGGTCTAGACCACAGTTTGAGGTGTTCTGATAGGCAGGCAAAGTATAGACTTTTAGGAGGTTAGGGTAAGGTAGGGAGGACATTTTTGGCATTTGAACAGGATTGTGAAACAGTGAAAGTACACTGATGATTTTATATAGTGGGGAAGAGTCCTAAGAGAAAAGAGTGCAGATTGAGACCAATGAGAAGGGTACCAAAATATATGTAAACTAAAGTGTCTGAGAGCTGGAAAGGTCTTGGTAATTCTCTAATTCAACATTTTTCCACTGCACGAATCCTCCTTTACTCTCTTTAATAGATAAAAAGACCAGAAAAATGGAAGACCCAAATAAGGATGATGGAATGGAAACACCAAGAATGCAATGAGTGCAAATTTTATCACAAAGAGAGAAGTGTCTTTTTAAAGTTAGCAAGGATGATCCTGTCTTCTCATCCTGCTGCCTCCCAAACCCTTGGTCAGCTCTTTGGAATTTCTCTCTAGCTTCCCTTTCCTCCTACTGGAGTAGAATCTATCTATTGAGGATGGAGCTCCCTAGATTTTGGTAGAAGGTATTATAAATCTGAATCACACTGTCCAGTGACTGAGTATACCCTGAATCTGGGAATATCACTTGCTAAGTGGTTATTGGGCCATTCTTGGGGCATGTGGGATCTTTGGGCCCAGGCTTATCACAGTCCATACCTATCTCGGCTCTGGGCAGGGGTTATTATGATATGGTAGCTGACATTTTCAGAGACGAATACGGTGGGCCATTGGCATCGGAAACCCAAGAGACATTCTGGGGTTGTTACTAACGGCTTACAGAGACTTCTACCTTTGTCCGCTTCTGTCATCTGAGTATGAATCTGTTCTCACAGTGCTATGAAGAAATACCTGAGACTGGGTAATTTATAAAGGAGGTTAAATTAGCTCATAGTTCTGCAGGCTCTGTAGGAAGCATGATGCTGGCATCTGCTCCGCTTCTGGGGAGGCCTCAGGAAACTTACAATTGTGGTGGAAGGCAAAGTGGGAGGGAGGCTGATATGGTTTGGATCTGTGTCCACACCCACATCTCATGTTCATTTGTATACCCCAGTGTCAGAGGTAGGGTCTGGTGGGAGGTGACTGGATTATGGGGCTGGAGTTCCCATGAATGGTTTAGCACCATTTTCCCTTGGTACTGTATAGTGAGTAAGTTCTCATGAGATCTGGTTGTTTAAAAAGAGTGTAGCACCTCCCCTGCACTCTGTTTCCCTCCTGTTTCAGCTATGTAAGACATGCCTGCTTCCCAAACTTCACCTTCTGCCAAGATTGTTTCCTGAGGCCTTCCCAGAAGCCAAGCAGATGCTGCTGTGCTTCCTGTATAGCCTGTGTAACCATGAGCCAATTAAGCCTCTTTTCTTTATAAATTACCCAGTCCCAGGTAGTTCTTTGTCGCAATTCAAGAACAAGCCCACAGAGGTGTCTCACGTGATGGGCACAGGAGCAGGAGAGAGAGAGAGGGGAAGTGCTACACAGTTTTAAACAACCAGATCTTTCCAGCTCTCAGTCACTCACTATCACGAGACTGGTACCAACAGGATGGTACTAAACCATTCATGAAGGATCCAACCTCAGGATCCAATCACCTCCCACCAGGCCCCACCTCCAACACTGGGGATTATAATTTGACATGAGATTTGGGTAGGGCACAGATCAAATATCAATCTGACTTTATCTAGCTTTTATTATCATTCTTTTTGCAATCAGAGCCATGAGGAAAAAGGGAAAAATGGGTAAGAAAGCACATATTTGGCTTTTATCAAGTGTCTCACTCTTACTTCCAGAAGTTGTCATTGCATCATGTCTAGGCTTCTGCAGATAGTCAGTCTATATATATGGCTAAGCCACATTTTCTATAATCCTTATTCATATATTATTTATTGGATCTTATTTTACGCCAGGAACTGGGAAGGCAAAGACAAAAAGAGAAGTTCCCTTCTTACAAACTGATTTCAACACTCGTTAACTAAAAGACTAATAGGAGGAGAGACATTCAGAAAATAATGACATTAGAATACTGTGCTGGCCATAAAGAACTATATTCTTTAATGTACTAGGTTCATTTTTTATTTCTAGGGAAAATGCTCTAGAGTTAAGAGGAATTTGGTTTCAGCTTAAACCTATTTCAGTTACTTGCAACTTTATTTTTAAAAATGCTTGGGCATGCTAAATTTGAGTCCAGCAACATTGCTCATGTTCGTCTTTACTCCCTCCAAGGTGAACTTTTTTTTTTTCTTGGAAAGGTAGTAATGAGGGGCAGGAAGAGTGGGCAGATGATATTTCTATTGCATTTTGCATTGCCCATTCCATTCGAGGAGTTATGCAACCAAGGGAAAAAAATGCATTTTCCACTCTTGAGGCTCTTTGATCACTTTTGCTCTTACATAACTCCCTAACAGCTGGAGCTGTAAACTTTAACATTGGCAGGAACATAGTTCATATTGCGAAAGGAAATTCAACCCAATTGAAGAGAAACAGCTAGATATTTTTAAAGCAATCCCAGTATTTGTGTTCTTTAACATTTAGTGAGTGCTGGTGACGTTTGGGGGCATTAAGCTGGCTCCTTGCCCAGAGATGTCACCGTCTTGACTGGGGGTCCTATCTGCAGGGCCTGGCTCAGGACAATGGGGCTACTTTCTTTCTTTTTTCTTTTTTCTTTTTTTTTTTTAATTACTAAGCTATCTCATGCCGTAGCTTCTTTACCCACAGACAACCAAAGAAATACTTGTTCTAAGGTCTGGTGCTGCCGGAAGTAAATTCACACCAACCTGCCAAGGCCTCCTCCAGCTGGCTTGCTTGGAAAATATGTCTGTTCTTCTCAACAATATCATTCCCTTCACCTACCTTGCAAAAGGTAGCCTGCACTACCTTGTCCTCAAATATACCCCTTTCCTCCCTTTTACCTACCTCTTTCTCCTCCTCCTTATTTATTTATTTTTTTTAAGTTTTAGATTTGAGCTTCTTATCCACTGTGGTGGAAGTAAATCTGTATGAAATCATGTATTTGTTGCTACAGCCTCTGCATCACAATGTAAAAGAGTAAACTCATTAAAAACCCACTGCTTCAAAATCAATAGCTTCTTCAATGCTGCATTAACACCTGCATATAGTTAACAAATGTTGAAATCTGTTTGTAAAAAGGCTATTAAACTTCTAAGTGGCTAAAATAAAATTAAAGGCAAAATTGCCTTTTTCACAGTGAAGCAGTCTGCTGGCATCACTGATACTGGATAGTCATTCAAATATTTAAATTTCTGAAGTCATGAGAAATCCAGGCACCTAACTTCTTTCAGTTATCCTTTCTTTCCCATCGAAGAACTAGATGTATGGAATTACACTTCTCGTAGCAATTGTTGCCTTAAGAGAGACTCCAACTCTGTATCTCTAGGAATGGCAGGCCACAGGTGAGAAGGGTGACATTTGTCACTTTGATATATTTTGGTGCAGTTGCTGCCGCTTAAAGAACCTCTCCTCTGAGGTACTCCAGGATGGCTACTCTGTATAGAGTGGGGGTCACCCCTGCAGGATGACGGTTTTCAGGGGTCAATGAATCCTTCCTATGGGGAAGCACAGCATGGCTTCCTGCAGCAGGAAGCTGCCTTTGTCTCGGCTTTCTAGAGGCCTCCTCAGCCTTGCTCACTGCCATTTTGAATTTGGCTGATGTGCAAACACAAACAGAAAGGGCGAATTCAATGGCAGCGAGGGCTCGTCTCCTATTCTTGCTGCACCATGATTCAAACTGCTTCCACTCTGTTTTTAAGCAAAACCAGGTTCTTATTATTCTGAGGTATGCTACGTTTTATTTTCTCTACTGCCTTTTCCGGGGCATACCCGTCTTTTTTTTTCTTCCTTTTATGGTCTTGAATTTTTATCTATGCCTGTTGTAATAACTCTTCCTGATTCCAGAAAGGTGCAAGACCTGGCTTTCATCTATTTCTGAGCATGGAAACCATTTATTACAAGAAATGCCTGAGGCACTGAGGGCCATCAGGGAGAACTAGGTCTTCTGAGTACTCTGTTTGGGTCACTCTGGTATCCGTCCAGGGTCAGGTCAGTCTTCTGGAAACATCTTGAGTAGATTTGCAGGAAGAAACAGGTGTGGCTTCTCAGGTAGACAGTAAGAGGATAGTTATTTTTAGCTTCTGAAGAATTTTGATGTAATGGAAAGATACATGGGAGAAGAGGTAGTTATCTTTTTATCCAAATGATATATATATGTTGCTTATTCCAGTGGTCACAAACTGCTCATTTCTTTAATGGTTGAAGAGTTAATGATATTTTTGGCTTTTTTTTTTTTTTTGTCACAGAAATGTTGTTGAGCCAAGCACAGGTATGAGAATCAGATATACCTTGGAGTACAAAAATAGCTCATAGGTCAAGAAATAAACTCTTCGGCCGGGCGCGGTGGCTCACGCTTGTAATCCCAGCACTTTGGGAGGCCGAGGCGGGCGGATCACGAGGTCAGGAGATCGAGACCACGGTGAAACCCTGTCTCTACTAAAAATACAAAAAAATTAGCCGGGCGTGGTGGCGGGCGCCTGTAGTCCCAGCTACTCGGAGAGGCTGAGGCAGGAGAATGGCGTGAACCTGGGAGGCGGAGCTTGCAGTGAGCCGAGATTGCGCCACTGCACTCCAGCCTGGGCGACAGAGCAAGACTCCGTCTCAAAAAAAAAAAAAAAAAAAAAGAAATAAACTCTTCATGAGGTTTCAACTGGCAGGTTCTTAATAACTGGTAAATATGACTAGCTGAGATGCAATGATGGGAACAAAGATGATGCTTCTTATCACATCGTGGCATTTGGCGTGAATTTGGAAATGATGATTGGCATTGCTAGCCAGCAGTTTGCATGCAAATGCAAGGTATCTGCTAGCCATTGTCTCGACAGCTCTCCTACTCAATCTAGCTATGACTCTGGCAGAAAGGAGCTGCAACATCAGAGAATTTGCTGGCATTGTTAGTTCATTTATGACCATGAAACTTTCTTTCAATGGGAGGATTTTTGGCTAAAATAATAAAAAGCTCATGTATGTAAAAAGAAAAAGGTGTGGGTCTAGTTCTTCTTACTTACTAGAGAGTTGAGGCTTATAGAAATCTTTGCCAAACGTAACTTCCTTGGGGCTTTTTTTTTTTTTTTGAGTTTTTTTTTTTTGTCCTAACTTTAAAGAATCCAAGAAAGAACTTGATGTGAAGTGAGATTTTTAATGTTTTCAATGCCTTATCTTTATTTTCTTTCAAATAACTCTCTCTCCAATGATGATTATGATAATAACAGCTGATTTTGAGTTTTTGTGGTCACATTGTATGATTAATCCTCATAAAAATTTATGCTGTTGCTACTGTTATTCCCATTTTATGGACAAATAAACTAAGGCACTGACCGACTTAGTAATGTGCCCAAGGTCATACAGCTAATAAAAGTGTTATGGAAAGATTTAGATCCAGCTTTTCTCACTTCATACCAAACTTATAACTTGATATGACGCTGTTTCTCTTTTTAGAGATAACAATAATTATTGTTTAATCAATGAAAATTTATGAAACTCTTACTATGTGCCAGATTCCGAGCTAGGGATTGAGGATATTGAAGCAGGCAAAGCAAACATGGTTACTATCATCATGGAACTTAGAATCTAGCAAGAGGGATCAACATTGGGCTAATCATTAAATTAAAAATTATATAATTAAAAATATGATAAGTCATGATAATGTAACAGGGGACCTATTTGCTCTATGAATAAGTGGCATTTTAAGGTGAGATCAGAAATCACATGAGATAGCAAGGTGAAGGCAGGGATAGGAAAAGAGGTCAGAGGGAACATTTGTTAAAGACAAAACCTGGTAATTTCCATTGTTCCAATGAATTTACAATGACCACATTTAAAGCATAATTTCTCTCAATACTTTCTTCAAAATATGGAATAAAATTTCAATGTTTATATATACAAGATGGTCTTAACTAGACCATATTCTACCTAGGGAACTAGCTGCTTAGTCATAAGACTGAGAATAGGGTATCTTATGACAATGGAGGTACATAAAATCAGAAATGCCCTTGGAAAGATTCCAAAGAGAAACTTCAAGAACCCATAAGTGACTCTGTCCAATGCAAAAAGACGCACATAATTGTTGGTTGGGGAGAGCCTTTATTAAGTATCAGGCCTTGTCTGTAACTTCTCTAGTTTTGCTCAGCTGTCGTGTTCTGCTCAACGCTGCAGACAGCTCTCCAGGAAGACTGCCTTGTGCCCCATTCTCGCAGGCCTCAATGACTTCATTGGAGAGAAGCTCCTGAAGCTCCATCACATCTTTACCATTGCTTCCCTTGGAGCAAAAGCACCCGTCTACCAAAAAAGCAGTAGCATGGGAGAAAAATGGAAACTATGAAGTTAAAATTGGAATCTTTAAAAATGTAAAACATCTGTACAGCACAAAACTTTATAAGTACAAGTTTTTGGGCCTTCTCAAGGGAAACGTTGAAGCAGAATTCTCCTCTGAACTAAAACTACATGTTCTGCCTCTTATAAAAAGGCTCTTAACCTACCCCCCAGCATTCAGAATGTCCATAAACTTGGTGGGGAAAAAATTATATCTTATTTTCTTTAACCTCCAACAATTCTAAATAAAACTTAGCATTTCTTTCCATTTTGGATGTAGGGAACAAACTGTTTGGTTGGTGCAAAAGTAATTGTGACTTTTGGCATCACTTTTAATGGCAAAAACCTCAATTACTTTTGCACCAACCTAATACATTAGTATTAGTGTTACCTATGACTTCACCACTAATAGAAAGTAGATATTTTTTATATTATTTTATAGTTGTTTGTTGATATCATTTACTCTCAGCACTAATTCCAAATTTATGATAGCTATTAGAGCCATTGCTAGGTCTTATTATTTAATGTGTTAGTAAGATATATTCATCCATATATACATAACATTGGCATTAATTTGTCAATTTGTCCCATAAATTTGTGACAATAATATTCATATTATGTTATATAATACATATTATAATAATATTCATCCATATATGGATTCATCCATATATTGTCACAAATTTATGCTCAGAAAATACTTTGACAAGCATTTTTTAATGTAATTGGTTTCTTCTGTGATCCTTTGTATTTTATTTTCTGCATTTAAAAACTGATTCAGAAAGGGGTTCATGGACTTCAAAAGACTGCCCAAGGGGTCTGTGTTCTGGAAAAGTTTAAGAATGCTGCCTTAAGGTAATGATTTACAGAAGAGACACTTGTCACACATATGCACCGTTTATTACCAGCACTCCCCACCCTAAGCTCTAGACTTCCTAGGTGAGTGTAGAGGGTTTTAGCACCATGTACAGCACAGAACATTTTCCCTTCTGAAGGTGAGCACAGCAGGTGGTGAGAAAGCCAGGTAGGGCCTGGGTTTCTGGATGACTGGAGTCTCCTTTGAGCTTGGCAGGTCCAGGTTCCAGAGCTGAAATTTTTCACTGAATACAGGTATGACTGCTTTGTTGAAGTGACTGCCCCTTTTTAGTTGAAGAGGAAGAGGTCTAATTTTATGGAGTTTTAGAGGACTCTCTTATACTTTAGGGACCAGCATCAAATCATAGGCTAATAGCCTTAATATACCAAAAGTCATGCAAATCAATAATAAGACACCATCAGACAAACAAGATATACATAGGTAATTAATATGACTAAATACTATATGGGAAAAGGTATTTGGCCTCACTGACAATCAAAGAAATGCAAACAAAAGCAAGATTTTAAAAATACCTATCAATTTGGTAAAGTTTTAAAAAGCTTGGCAATACTTGATTTGATAAAGATCTTGGGAAATGAGCAATCATGCCTTGTTAATGGGAATGTAAATTACTATACTTGTTTTGAAAGTTCAGTTTAGCCATATTTATTAAAATGCTCCTTGTGCATACCCTCTGACCCAGCAATCTCATTTCTAGGAATTTGCCCCAAGGAGTTCATCATAAATATGTAAACAAATGTATGTACTAGAATGTTCATTATCTTCTTATATAGTAGCCATCACCAACCAAATGAACAACCCAAACCTGGAAACAGCCTGAATTTCTTATATATTGTAGCAAGGTAATTCATTGAGATATTTTGCTCTATCTTCCTTGTGTGTTACCGCCTGTTCCAAGAAAACAGGCAGGCTTCCTTGCCTTAGGGAAGGTATGTGTTGTACAACAGGAAACAGAAGTTGCCGCCTAAGAACTGTCTTCCTTGTCTTTTGTTTTGTGAAAATTGAATTCATATTGAAGTGGTTAAGCCAGGGAGAAAAATGAGACAGAATGAGAGCAGCGAAATGGGGAGGCCCCCAGAAAGGATACAGGGCTCTGTGGGTTTCATGTGTTGAGGGGACCCATGATCTGCTCCGGCACATTGCCCTGGGATGGGAAAGGAATGGGGTCACCTAGCAATGCTCAACCAGTTGGTGGAGTCAGAGGCTCTAGGCTACTGGATTTCAAAGAAACATGAAGGCTTAATGAATTTGCGTTTCCAAAGTGCCTAGAGTGGATTAAAGACCAGAGGGATTTCTCTGAATATATAAGACTCTATGGGGAGGTGGGTGTTGGGGGCAAAGGGAGCCTCAATGATGATTGCCTTTGAATTTTGCCCCAGTCTGGATGGAGGTGGAGAATAGAATTTAATTTGATTTAAAGAAGTAACCAGGCTGGGTGCAGTGGCTCACGCCTGTAATCCCAGCACTTTGGGAGGTCGAGGCAGGTGAATCACTTGAGGACTGGAGTTCAAGATCAGCCTGGCCAACATGACAAAACCCTGTCTCTACAAAAATACAAAAATTAGCCAGGTGTGGTGGTGGGCACCTGTAATCTCAGCTACTTGGGAGGCTGAGGCAGAAGAATCACTTGAACCTGGGAGGCAGAGGTTGCAGTGAGCCAAGATTGCATGACTACACTCCAACCTGGGTGACAGAGTGAGACTCAGCTCAGTCTCTAAAAAAGTAATAATAATAAAATAATTAAGAAAATAAAGAAGTAACGAAATGTGGCAATTCCAACATATGTTGAATCTGCTACAATGTATTCCTGCTAGCTAAATCTCTTTCCTAATAACTTTGTGGCCAGAAGGCTCACAAGGGGCAAGAAGATCATGCCTGTCCCATGATACACACAGTCTCATGTCAGCTGAGGAGAATTTTCTTTCTATAAGGGCAATATCCAATGAAACTACAAATATACAGAGGTTACCAAAGGTGTACTGATGTGGCTGTTACAGAACCACGTGCAGACTGCAATGCAGTTTGTGAAAGGAAAGTAAAAACTTGGGACTCCAACTAGCTATGCCAAAAGGAGAAAATTAAGCTGAATCATGCAAGAAATTGCCTTTCCTTTTGTTCCTAAGCAGATAGCTACAGATAAAAGGCTAAATATATCTACAAGTGATAACTCTTATGTTCACCTTACTTTATGTAAGGTGCCGATTTACTGAGTGTGAGAGGGATACATAGTTGACTGTTCCCCTACCTGCTCCTTTTCTCTTACAACATGTGGATTACATACACTCTGTCTTTCCTCTCCATCCTGCTTTTCCCCGTTAAATACTGAAGCCCTCAAATTCATCTTTAGAGAAAGGCACAGACGACACATCGTTTCTATGATCCGTGTTCTTTTCTTCCAGGCTTGTCCTTAACCTTGGCAAAATAAGCTAAATGACTGAGACCTATCTCAGATAATTTTTGGTTTGTAAATTCCAAAGAACTAGCTCTAATGTTCAAAGAACGGAGTAAAACACCTTATGGATGGAGGAAATGGGAGGGTCACGGAACCTGTTTGTCCACTTTTCACTCAGAAGACAGAAATTGGATCAGAGCCTGTTCCAGCCCAGCCCCAGGTGAGGGATGAGGGCTGCCAAGGGGTATGCATTGGACTTTGCATAGGAGCTGCACAGCTGCAGAGCTTCTACTCCTTTCAAGCAAGTCAGGGCAGAAGGGTTGTCCCTTGGGAGCCTGGACAAGCATTGGTTCAAACAACTCGAGTGTTACAAAGTATTTAAAGTCAGGAGAGGACAGTGTGCCATTGAAACAGTCTTGTGAGGCAGAGTTTGAGAACCTCAAACTAAAGCCACCCTCACATGGCTAACAGGAATTCTAGATAGAAATGTAGTTATAACTAAACAATCATCAGGCTGCACGTTGACCTACTTCCTTGTAACCGAAAGTCACATAACTCTAGATGCTGACCGTGTGTACCCTCACTGATCCTGTAGATAGGATTTCTGACAAGAGAGTCATAAGTCTTTTGTTTAGGATAGATAGGATTTCTGACATTAGAAGCATAAGACTTTTATTTAAGAGTTGCTTAAGAGGTCTTGCAGATTCTAAATTTTAGCGAAACAGCCAAAACAGCTGATGCCAACCAGTTTGAAGACCCCTATAGAGAAACAGAATCAGCATGAGAATAGTTTCTTCATCTTCCTCTCCCACGGCTTCAACCTGCACTCTTCAACCAATCAACAATCTCCACACATTGGCCCACTCCAAAACCCCTAAAACCCCAGCTTCAAACTCCTGAGGAGACAGATTTGAGGTTTCCTCCCACCTCCTCATTTAGCAGGGCCTACAATTAAACTTTTTTCTCTGCTGCAAACTGGTGTTTCCATGGATTTAATTTGCTGTGCACATTGGACAACAAAACCAGAAAGCCCCCTTTGCGTCTGATTCTGGAACTAAACCTCTGGGGTTAGAGTGAATGCAAATCTGATTCACCTTTACAAATTAAAGCTGGTTGCACATGTCTACGCCTAGAACTGAAATTCATGCATGGATCAGGAAACAGAGTTAGAATATGAAGGATAACTAACGCTGTGCTTTCATTTCTGGGTTGGGGCTAAGGTGAGCAAAACCAGTGACTGCTTTGTTTCTTTGCTTTCCATCTTCCTTGACCTATGCTTATCTTGGTGTAAAGCAAAAGCCCCATGCAATCATTATTTCAGAATGGCACACATAAGAAAAGCAGAAATCGATCAACTTTGTATGCTGTGCTAAGTACTATGCATGCATTATCTTATTTAATTCTTTTAACATCTCTCTGAGGGGCATATGACTTTTTAAAGAAGAGGAACCTGAGGCTTAACAAGATCAGGTAATTTTCACAAGGGTCTCAAAGCTAATTGGTGTCATACATGGTATGTGAATTCACATCTGAGTCCAGAGTCAAATCTTTTAACCATTATGGTACACTTCTTTTCAGTTATCTTTTAAACACCTGACGGAGGGAAAAAACCTGTTTCTCTTTGCTTGGGTTTTCTTTTTGTTTATTTTTTAATATGCCCAAAAAGACTCCGTTTTTTTTTTTTCTCCTGGGGTTATGCATAGATCAGGAGTAAATGGATTTAGTGTTAACCGAAAGCCCTGAGCTTTTCATCCAAGGTACTTCTTACTGGTTACAAATGTGCCAAAATTTTCAAGTTTGAGAAGACCAGAGCTCCCAGGATGGCCACCTCACTCATGAGCAACCTCATCTCTCTGCCTCTGTGTTATATATTCAGTTTTGTCATTTTTCTGTATTTTCTATAAACTGAAAAATCTTGGAAACCACTCCCCAGGCAATCTGTTTGCACAAGAAGATGATGTGATGTGATTTGTACCTTGACTAATTCCCACAGTCATCTTTCTCTCTTATTCCAAGCAAAAGGCCAGTAGGATATCAGTCCCACTGCTTTGGCTATAATTTTCTCCAGGTACTTATGTGGTTAATACAAATCAAAGAACAGTGGGCTCCTCTGTCTCTTTCTACTGAACATTTTCAATACTCTGATGAAGTAGGTACCATGTCGTATTGTGAGAAACCCCACTTATCCCATAAGCTATCAAGAGATGAACTTGGTAGAGGAGTATTTCATAAAGATTGACAGACCAATTATTTATTTACTGCATGTAACTCTTTTTCTTAGGTGTCAACTAAAAATTCCTTTGATCTGAACTGAGTGGAAGAGCAAAAAGATTATAGACAGGAGTTCTTAGTCAATTGAGAGACCCTAGCTCACACATGAAAATATAGCTTTAAACTGAAAATGTTGCAAAGGCAATTTGTTCTGCCTCTTCTCTCAGAACATTTATCTGAACTATTGAGTCTAGAGGTCTCTGCAACAATCCTATTGGGAATCTACATTATATTTTTAGCAGAGAGGAGGCATGTGATGACATGTAGTATTGATTGGGCCATACTGAGGGGAATTGAGTGACAGCTGGGCCTCAAGTTTATCACTTCGGTGGTCTAATTGGCCATAGGTAAAGCGGTCCCTGTTTGCAGATGTGTTCAGAGATGAACAGGACAAGCCATAGGCATCTGGCACCCTACCATTCATTTTGCAATTCTTGATTATATCAATTAGTATTTACGATGAATTTGCCATGAAAACATTTGGGAGACTCTTTGGCTTTATAACTCAATAAAGGCATTATCAATGATGGTGGTAACTAATTCTAGTTTTTAGTGCTTACCAGATACCAGGTATTCTCCTAAGTAGCTTACATGTATTAAATCATTTAATTCTATTATCAACCCTATAAAATAAGTATTTATTCTAATCTTAAGAAAAATAAGCTTGCCCTGGGTCAAATGGCCGGTGAGTATGGTAGAGATGGGGATCAAGTCCATGTCTGCTTGACATCAAAGCCCATTTTGAAAAACCACTATGCTCTAGTATCTTCTATGTTAAGCACATTGAAATTGTTCATTTGATCACAGTTCTCAGTCTCTGCAATTTCTCTCTGTAAGCTTTGTCTCATAGAAAAATGGAAACATGGCATTCAAAAGTCAGTGAGCCATAGTGACTGTTATGCATTTTCGTTTTTTGCACTTGAAGCATTAAAAAAAATAGGCCCTAACTGGGTGGAAATGGCTGTACAGAATGTCAGGGAGAATTCGAGGGTTTCATAGCATGGACCAAAAGGCCAGTCACACGCCTCTTACGAGAGGCATGCCTGCTAATCTGCGGCATGTCAGAGCCTGCACACCAGAGTGTGATGTGCCTATCACTTTATCCAAAGGAATCTAGCCCACATGCCCGTCCCTCTAAGTGCTACAAGGCTCCCTGCAGCCAACTGAGCAGGGTGCCAGCCTCCACATATCAAGGCAATTTCTCCCAAGGGGAGAGGGTGACAGCAGGACAATGGCATGACCAGGCACTGGCAGTCTGTGTGTGGTCTGAGATAGCCAGAGTTATGAACGGAATCTGCAAAATGTGGCCTCCTTCACATTCATTCTTGGTACTGTTTGGTGACATTTGCCATAGAACAGAGGTCCTCAATAAATGCTGATGATTGTGATAAAGATTTACATAACAGCATGCTGCAAGTGTAAGCCTCCTGCTAAAAAAGCAGATATAATAATAATACATAATGCACTGGATAGGTTGTTTAGCATTAGCAATTTACAGCTTCAGAGAAATGGCTCGTAAAATGTTAGGGCTAGGAGGAATATTAAAGACAATAGACACTCCAGCTCCCTCATTTACAGGTGCTAAAACAGGTTCTAAAAAAATATAATGCCTTCCCCAAGGTACTATATATTTATTTAATACGAATGTTATATGAACTTAGATTTTTAAAAAATATATTGAGAAGGTTAGTACTTGTTTTTAGAACGATTCTTTTTTTTTTTTTTTTGGAGGTAGGATTAAATATCTGATTTGAGGCTCATCAGTTCAAATTTTTTACACAAGTAATGGATGTTACAGGAAAAGTGTACAGCCTGGGCCTTGCTGACACTGCCTCACAGGGTAGCCATTTACACCGAGCCTGGCACAGATAAGCATCAACACATTTTATCATTCTTGTTATTGTTCCCAAACATGCCTATCGACCATTGTTAACACAACTGTCTCCAAATACTTTTGATGTGATACACCTATTTGTAAAACGTTTTGAGCATGTTTCTCAAATATATATAATATGTAAATCATCTAATGGATTACTCTATGTATTATTTATATTATAAAGAATGCATGAAGGAACAGAAAACCAAATACTGCATGTCCTCACTTATAAGTGGGAGCCAAACGCTGGGTGCTCGTGGACATAAAGATAGAACAATAGACACTGGAGACGGCTAAGCAGGGAGAGAGGGAGGGGAGCAGAGGCTGAAAAACTACTGGGTGCTGTGATCACTAGATGACAGGATCATTTGTGTCCCAAACCTCAGTATCACACAATATGTCCATGTAACAAACCTTCACGTGTACCCCTGCCGAATAAAAGTTAAAATTATTAAAATAAACAGATAAATAAAGTGTGAAACAGAATAAAAAGGGTGAAATAAAAATAACTACATTAGAGTGCGTGGAGTTTATTTTCCAAGCTGTTACTTTTTTTATATTTAAATTTTTCCGTAATATAAAAAGCAATGAGAAAAAAATTCAAAATGAGTTTTTTCCTTGTATACTTCTTACGACTTGTGGTGCATCCCTTGTTTTCTAACTTGAAAGTGGAGGCTCAACTAATCAAACCAAATGACTTCTTTGACTTCCTGAAGAGGGCACCTTCATAAGCCTCCCAGTCAGCCGTGTTCTTTGCTGAGTGTTCCGCAGGAGTGTGTGTCCCATGCTTCTGAGAGTAGAACTTGCAACAGGAGAGGAAAGTCACAATTTATCTGGCCCGAGAAACTAGCAGGACATATGTTTTGAGCTGTTCCATCATTTCCATCCCTTCCTCCTCTTTATTCATACCCAACATATCACCGAACTCAACTGATTTTTCTAATCTCCACCACATTTTCTTGAGGACAGGTGGATGCTAAATGATATTGCAAAAAGCCTATTGTGGCCTTTGTTTTAATCTCATCCTCTATACAGGAAGTGACATTTTCTCCAAGAAAAATTAAAAACAGAAAACCTAGAAACCTCCCACCAACACAGCAGACAGAATAATGATAATTCTTTGTAAATTATCTGGAGGCCAGAAAAAAAGATGTAGCTTGGTGAAGAGCACACAGACAATGCTCTTGGACTTCAGTATCACACATCCACCACAGAGTTCGCAGAGTACCCTGGAAAGACAAAATCAGCTGACTAGCAAGCGAGTGTGTTAAAGAACAAGAAAAGAAAAAAAGGGCAAACTACCTGTTAGAAATGAGGCCTCTGAAGCAAGGAGTAAACATCCCCATTCAGATGTGATTAGAGCCAAAGGGACCCAGGACAGAGGCAGGAGCAGGTTAGCTCAGAAAATGTTCTTTGAATTCCACTGGCTGAGGGTGGTTGCCTGCTTAGGTTAGCAGGAACTGGTAGCTGGCCATCAGCATCAATGTCTATCTTTTAGACATTATTGTCCCCAGGTATAGATCAAGAACTATCTGATCTTTTAACAAAGTATGTTGTCAACCCATTTTCACCACACCCTCCTGTCATCTTTCATAAAGTTCTGAGTTAAAGTTCCCTTTGGGTTTTGTTTTTCTGTAGGTAGATTTGGCAAACCCTGCCTGGCTTTTAGAATCGAGGTTCTATTGGCCAAAGTGGTAAAACCACTATAATGGGATAACATTTCTCATTCATCTGTCTATCCCCAGTGCCTAACACAGTGCCTGGCATACATAGGGTGCCCAGTTGTGTGTGTTGAACTTTTGAGCTGATCCCACCTGTTCTATGCAACTTTTTTACTTTGCTGAAACACTTCCACTCCAGGAACGTGGGTCTCCTTAGCAGCCCTTGAAGCTATCTGGTTTATTCTTATGACTTCATTGCTCTTTCTTCCATCTCTCTCTCTCTCTCTCTCTCTGTGTGTGTGTGTGTGTGTGTGTGTGTCTCCTCCCCAAATGCAATCTTCCTATAAATCCTTGTTCAGGACTTACCTCTTCCCAGGATCTACCCTGATGTTTGCCAAATTTTCCATCCCCTTTTCTTTTAGGTATAGTCAATGTGCAGCACCACAAGCCCCGGCTCCTGTTTTCCACGTGGTTCTCACTGTGGTTACACACAGCCTGTAGGATATTGTAGAATACCCATCATTCTGGAAGTCAAGAGACCTAGGGTTTAGTTTCAGCTCTTCCTCCAACAGTTAGCGAATCAGCTGGGAGATCATGTTTCCTTCAGTAGGACGCTTTCCTCCTTCGTTAAATAACATAACCGTAGCTTTAAAGTTTCTTTCCTTATTGTGAGATTTGCAAGAGCAGGAGCTATGGCATTTATTGATTTTTTAAAATAATAGTATCCATGCATTTGACAGATGTTCCATGATATTTGTAAAATTGTTGATTGTGACCAACTGAAATTAAACTTCTGATTCCCAATTTCAAGCAAGGGTTTGTACATTCAGTGCTGCAAAACTGGAGAACAGCTGTGGTGAGTATGTAGGTGGAGAAGGCAGGGCACTTGTGGCCAGAGCCAGGTGGCCAGGCTTCTGGCCCTGGGCCTGCCATTTTCCACCTTCCTCACTTACTTACTTTACCCTTCTGGCATCAGCTTCTTGTCCTAAAGCCAGTCGGTTGAAGGTGATAATTACTCCCATTTCAGTTTCCCCAAAGCGGCACATTTTCTAGTCTTTGGAAACTTTGTTCTCCCAGATCTCATCCAGCATCCTTATCTTTCATAAACCAGAAGCCACACAATCTTGAAGGCAAATGTTGCCTTGGAGATCGTGGGATATGCTTAGAGATACCAGCACTGTTCAACCCAGTGCCCCTGGGGAAGTTGCAGAGTGACCGGAAATTCAAGGGAGCGACTGAAAGGGAAGTGGGGCCCAGCAGGGAAGAGACAGGAACAAAACCAGCTGCTCAGTTAGTTTGTCAGTAGTCAGGACTGAAAACATGTTGTGCTGGTAGCTAAAAGGAAGGTGACAAGAAACCTGAGAACAGGGAACTTAACTATCACTAAAGCTTCCAGAGAAACCTCCACCTTCTCGGGTTTTCCTCCAGCGTTGATGACACAGCTTAACACTAACAGCACTAGTACTGTGTGCTTCATTTGTGTCTGGCCAGAAGATAATTTGGAAAACTGGATTGTTTGTTCTCCCATAAAACTTACGCCTCCTTATGGGTTGAATTGATATAGGATAAAAACAGAGAACTTGAATATTAAGTATAAAAAGTTATTAAGAAAACAATGTGAGGTGTAGATTGTGCTCAATTCTTTTCCTATTTGGTGCAAAGTGTAACCATTTCTCAATGAAGCCCCAATCTTTTGCTGGCTCATTGATCAACACAGACATCCTCATGTCCATTCAGCAGACCTTTTTCTCAGCGCCCATCATGTATCACACACTCTCCTAAGTACGAGGGAGAGCAAGATGAAAAAGTCTTAGTTGTGACCTTACAGGTTCTAACAGTCTATTGAGGAAACAGAGGAACAGACAGATAATTAGGATATATTTTGATAAGAAATAGAGTAACATTTCTGTAGTCTCAGCTCAGCCCCTTGCATGTTTCTTTCATAGCAACCATCCCAGTTTGTAGTTATTTTATTTGTATAGCTACTTTGCTCTGTCTCTCCAATTAAACTGTAAACACTGTATGGGGAGGGGTCTTGTCTGATATTCCCACTCTTATATATCTCATACCTAGCCCAGTGCCTGGCAGTAGTAAATGCTCAACAGTGTTAAATATACGTATGAATTGGCTTGTTCTGGAATTCAGTTTTTGAGAAAGGTAGTCAAGAATTATGGCTATTTTAATGTGTAGCACAAACTAGAAGGCTTTGAAAACTGGAATCATTATGAACTAAAATCTAAATTTAAAATTATAGGAGGCATGCATCTAGATTATAATTATAGAGGACATACATCAAAATGATATTATACGTATATCTCTGGATAACAAATTTTTTATTTTAAAGAAGGCTCAAAATAAAAGCTTAGAATAGAGATGCCTAAGGGAAGAGAGGGGAAGACCATGATACAGACTTTGAGAGTTTACTATAAGCCTGACACCTTGACCAGCTACCTGGCTAAATGCATTTCAGGGCAGGTGGGTTATACGTTCTGAGAGAGGAAGGAAGTCTTTACAGTTCTTTGCCTTCCACCTGTAGAAAGTCTTAACTGGCATGATGTTCATTCACAGCAGGCATTCAGATTTTTCTAGAAGACCCTCTGCCTCATCCTGCCCTGCCCATGGGGCTGGGGTGCTGCATGGGAGTCTAACACTGTTCACGCTCTCCTGCTGGAGGGACGCCGAGCCAGCCAGACCTGTGGCCATGGCCCCTCCGTCAACAGGTGCAATGAGCCTGCAAAGCTTCATGGCTGGGAGCACGGTAGGGTGAGGACAAGTTGAACTGCTGGCAGAGTGGCTTTAACAAATGTGTCAGTTAGCAGTGATCCTGCTTACAACCTCCACAGACCAAGAAAGAACAGAGCTTCTCGCTCACTCCAAGTACAGAAAGCTCGCGAATGAGGCAGAGTTTCCGCCCTGCAACCAGAAAGCTTGCAGCTGAGGGCCTGAGGGGGATGGACATCCTCCTCTCCAGAGGTTGCCCAGAAGAGAAGAGAGGCCAGAAGTCCAGTAAGCCATAGGGTGGGGAGATCACAGTCACCACTTACATGGGAGTCTGATGCTTCCATTTGACTCTGGCACAAACAAGAGAACCAGGCAGGGGAAGAAGGAGGGAGCAGAAAAATCATGGTCAGAACTCCAAACCAGAGGTTCTGTGGGTTCACGGAAAGCCTGTAGCTCTGCTGTTCTTGCTGGTGGTACTAGAAGCTCTCAGGGCTTGGGCAATTTGAGCACAGGCCCGAAGAGATTCACATGCATCCTCCTTCCTCATGGCAGAAGGAGGATCCCAGGGTTACACATTTGAAGCATGTGTATTCTCTGGAGTGAACAGATAAAATCCAACTTATTATGGCACAGAAATTGCAGGATTCAAGAAAAGTGTTCTTTGTCTTAAATAAAAATGGTTGACAGATTTGAAATTTGTGGCTACAGATAAATATAGGACAGAAAGGTCAAAGGCAATTTTAGAAATCCAAGAATCCAAATATCAAATTTAATTCCTTTAAAATGTCTCATGCTTTTCTTACTCACAGTTCCTCCCAGTTGAGACTTGAACACTTGCTGACAAAATATGACCACTGGCTAATCTACATTGAATAATTACATACATAATATCAAATGTTAATAAAGCTGGAATAGTACTTGTTCAAGATATCCTGTATCATTGCACCAAAAACCTTTGGGTAAGTTATTATGTGCATTTTGGTACATAAAACTATTATAAGCATTATTATAAGCATTATTATCTTTAAATAATTTCCAATTGTTTCATGGCTCTCAACTCTATTACCACTTCAGTAATATTATGAGTAAGAAATTCTGAAAAGCCTTCTTATTGCAAACACCTAGCTATGTTTCTTAATACTTACTAATAATCTTTGAAATTCATATGTAGGGTCACACCCACCCACAACAGAAATGAAAGAAATCTACTGGAGCCAAAAAATAAAGAGTGAACCAAACTAGAGTGATGTATGTGTAATAGAGACATGGGCTACACTGAAGGGATCTGCCAGGACAAGGAGCTTCAAAACCTGGGTTGTAGTAGCCATGAGGGAGAACGACAGACAAAAACTTTGGCTCGAATAAAGTGTGTAGAAAGAACCGAGACCTCCAAATACCCTGCAGTTATGAAGGGTTATAGCTACAGTAAAAAGGGGGCTAAAAGAAAAATCTGTTCCCTGGAAAAAGAAGCTGGCAAGGAAACATGTTTAAGTTCTTGGCTTGAGGTGGGAAAAATTTTTTCTGGAAATTAGCAGCCATATGACTACCCATATACAGAAAAAGGATTCAAATTAATATCACTTGCATGGTCCAGGGAAATGCACTTCAGTAAATTAAATTAAAATATTTTGGGGTCAGGGATGTTCCAGGATGCTTGGAAAGAGATAACACAAATTCTTTCTAAAAGAATGCATCTCAGCGTAGGCGTTTCAGAATTTGTGTATATAAAAACAGCCAAATATGAGGTCCTAGTCACATTGTTCAAGAAGAAAAAAGATATAAATATTATCAGAAACAACAAAAAGCAGAGCTAGACACCCCTCTGTTTGACACTGGAATTATTAAACACTAAGAAAAAGTGTGATTAAAGTGTTTTCAGAAATATAGAAATTGGAAACATGAGTGTAGAATGTGATACTCTCAGACATGAATGGGCAGATCTGAGAAAGAATAAAAAAGGACTCCTAGAAGTAAAAAAATATAATCTTCAACACATAAATCTAAACAGAAGATTAGATAAAGCTAAAGAGATAATAAGTGAACTGGGAGATAGAGCACAAGATATTGAAACAAATGTAGGAGAGACAAAGAGATGAAAAATATAAAAGAAAAACAGAATGAGAAGCTCTAACTTATGCCTATTTGAATTTAAACCAACCAAAGATTAAAGATAATGAAAAAGATGCAATATTAGAAAATAAAATAGTTGAAAAATGTCTAAAATTGATGAAACACACAAGATGCAAACAATTAGATATAGGAATAAAAAAAACACTTCTTAAAACATTGTAATATAACTACATAATGTTAAAGGCAAAGAGGAAGCCTTAACAGCAGTCAGAGAAAAACAGAGTTGACCTATAATAAAACAAAAATTATATTGGTAGCAGACCTCAACAGAAACAATATAAACCAAAAATTGGTTTATAATACCTTCAAAGGGATGAAAGAAAATAACTACCCTCTGCAAATTATATATGGTGATAAACAAATACTCAAAAACAGAGGTAGAATAAAAGGTATACAGCTTGGGAAAGAAAATATAATACCGTTTGTTCACAGATGATATGATTGCCTATGTACAAAATCTTAAAGAATAGACAAAGTTCTAGAAGTAATAAGTGATTATAGTAAAGTTGTAGAATATATGGCTAACATACAAAAATCAATCACTTTCCTATATACCAGCAATAAATAAGAGAAATTTGAAATTAAAAATATATTATCATTTACAGTGGTTCTCACCAAAATAAAATATTTAGATAAAAATCTAACAAAATACCTACAATATCTATGTCAAAAAAACCCCACAAAACTCTGATGAAATAAAGAAATAAAAAGTGGGATGTCTCATGTTTATGGTTAGCAAGATTCAATATTATCAAGATGTCAGGTGTTTCCAACTTGATTTATAGATTCCCAGCCAAAATCTCAGCAAGTTATTTTATGGCTGTCAACAAACTGATTCTAAACGTTATATGGAGAGACAAAAGACCCTAATAGCCAACTTGATATTGAAGGAGAAGAACAAAGTGAGAGAATTAAATTTACCTAACTTCAAGACTTACTAGAAGTCTACAATAATCAAGACAGTGTGGTATTGGCAAAAGAATAAACAAATAGATCAATGGAACAGAATAGATAACTCAGAAATAGACTCACATAAATATAGTCAACTGGTCTTTGACAAAGGAACAAAGGCAATATAATGGAGAAAAGACAGTCTTCAACAAATGGTGTTGGAACAGCTGGACATCCATATGCAGAAAAAAATTAATCTAGACACAAACCTTACACCCTTCAAAAAATTAATTCAACATGTATCAGAGACCTGAATGTCAAAGGCAAAACTATAGAACTCTTAGAAGATAACGTAGGAGAAAAACTAGATAAACTTGAGAATGGTGAAGACTTTTTAGATACAACATCAAAAACATGGTCCGTTAAAATCAATGCTTCACATCTTGTCTGACAACATTCGTGAAACAACTGACTGGATCATCATTTGGACAACACTGCTTTAGAGTAACCACATGCCTCCTGACCGTACCTGCCAGCAGAAACAGCCAAGGTATAGTGTCTACCTCACTTCTGTACTCCAACTCTGATTGGTGGTGCTTCTGTTTGGTGGAAACGAAATCATATCCAGAACATTAGCTGCAAGAGGCTGGAAAAGCATTTTAGCATTCTAGCCCTTGTCCATTAAAAAAATTTGCAATAGACGCTGAGCATCATTCCTCCATGTCTACCACAGAGGTGACCAGAGTTAAAATATTCCAAGGTCCTTGTATTGTCCAGAAACAAAGTAGAAATAGTGAATAGTTTTACATTTTAATTTAAATGCATATATTAACATTTTAAGGCCAACTATTAAAAGTAGCAAAGTACATATCTTCTATAAACATAGGTTAAAAAAATGAAAAAAAATCACTCCTAAAAAAGTTTAGAAAGAAGAAATAAAAGAAACATAATAAAGGCAAGAAAATAGAAAGTTCAAACTAAAAATGTAGAAAAAAACTTTAGTAATTTACTTTAAATATAAAAAATCTAAATCCAGGTGTAAAAGAAAGAACTTAACATATTGTGTTAAAATTTTTAAAAAGAAACTTCTGGTTTTTATTTTCACTAGAAGTGAATCTAAAATATAAGTTGACAGGAAGACTGAATATAAAAGTGGAGCTCATTGCCTGGAAAATGGATCAAGAAATTGTGGTATAATCAGGTAACATGGTATTGTACAGCACTGAAAATAATTAAGCGCAAAAAACAGGGTGGGTGATTCTCAGTAACATGAAATTGAGTAAAAAAAGTAACTCCCTCAAAATAACATAAAATATAATAATATGTGTGTGTGTGTGTGTGTGTGTGTGTATATATATATATATATATTTTTTTTTTTTTTTTTTTTTTTGAGACAGACTCTTGCTCAGTTGCCCAGGCTGGAATGCAATGGTGTGATCTTGGCTCACTGTAACCTCCACCTCCCAGGTTCAAGCAATTCTCCTGCCTCAGCCTCCCAAGTAGCTGGGACTACAGGTATGCACCACCACGGCCGGGTAATTTTTGTACTTTTAGTAGAGATGGGGTTTCACCATGCTGGCCAGGCTGGTTTCGAACTCCTGACCTTGTGATCCACCTGCCTCCCAAAGTGCTGGGATTACAGGCATGAGCCACCATGCCCGGCCTCAATATAATGTATTTTTTATGAAACTGAAAGATATATACTGTTCACACAAATATATGAAGTGAACTTAAAAGTTGGTAAAAAACAAACAAATATATGAAGTGAACCTGAAAGCAAAACAAATACAAACACACCAAAGAAATGATAAACACAAAATTTAGGATAATTACTGCCTCTGAAGGGGAACCAGAAGTGTGAAATATAGAAGGAGCTCACATATAAATTATTGGCAATGTTCTGTGTATTGGGAAGTTGGTTCCTGGGAGTTTATAATATAAACATACAAATGAACAAATAGACAAACAATGAAATAAAGAATGGTCATGGATAGATCAATAAATGCAGTGCATACTGTACCAAGGACTTTGATTAATCCAACTCTATGCAATTGACCTTCATAAAAAAAACTGTTAAATATATTCAGGTAAAATTTAATGACATCTGGTATAGCTTATTGATAAAATTCCTGATATCTTCATGACAAAGGCATTAGTAGGCATTATAATAAAATGTTAAATCCACCAGGAAAATATAATAATTCTTAACCTCTATCCACCCAATAATATAGCCTGAGAGGATACAAGGAAAAATTTGACACAATTATAAAGAGAGATTAATAACTTTTCTAGCAAAATGGAAGAAGTTTAACACATTGGTTGAATAAGTAGGCAAAAACTTACTAAAGGATATAAGTTTCAGTAAAACAATTAACATGTTTGATCTGACAGAAATAATGTAGAACCCTGCAACCAGCAAATTTAGAATGAATCTTCCTTTAAAAGGCACATTGAGTATTTATAAAGACTGACCACATACTAAGCCCTTAAAGCAAGTCTCAGTCAGTGTCAAAGTATTTATATTATAGAAATCATATTATCTAACCCTAATATAATTAAGTAAATAATTTAAAAAAACACAAGAAGTTTACTGCAAAAAAGTCCAAACATGGAATTTTAATGGGACACGGTTCTAATAATTAACTTAACTTGTCCATGCTATGGTTTGCATGTTTGTCCCCTCCAAAACTCATGGAATTTGATTACCATTTCAGTGGTGTTGGGAGGTGGGACCTTTGAGAGATGATTGGGGCATAAAGACTCTACTCTCATGGATGGGATTAATGCCATTATAAAAGGGTGAGTTTGGCCCCTTTTGCCTCTTTGCCCTTCCACCATGTGATAAAGCAGCAAGAAGACACTTGCTAACTACTGGTGCTTTGATCTTGGACTTCCCAGTCTCCAGAATTGTGAGAAAATAAATTTCTCTTCTTTATAAATTACCCAATTTGAGATATTCCTTATACCACCAGCAAACAAACTAAAACAGTCCATGAAAGCAATCTGAGTGGAAGTTACAATATTTTTAAACTTACTAATTAAAATGCTTCATATACAAATTTGTAGGAATCAGCTAAAGTGATAATCAAAAGGAAACTTAGAAGTGAAAATGCTTAATATTAGAAAAATGTTGTTACGATAATGACAGAATTAGAGGAGTCACAATATATCAAACCCAAAATGTCCAAGGAAGGCAATAATAAAGACTTGAGAAGAAATTAATGAGATAGGAAATGATATTCAGGATTAATAAATACCAAAGCTGATTCTTTGATCGAGGAAAAAAGAGAAGCCACAAATAAATTAGGCATGAAAAGAGGACATAACAATTGACATGGCAAAGATTTTAAAATACGAGAGATTTCTCTGAAAATACTTATGCCAATAAATTTCAAAAACCTTAATGTAATTGATTTTTTTAAAGAGAAATGTAACTATGAAACAGATTCAAGAGCAAACCTTAATACTCCTGTAGCCATTTGAAACATTTAAACAACAGTTAAAATTTTTCCTAATAACAAAAAATTTGGTTTAGATGATTTTGTCAGAAAGATTTATCAAACATTCAGATAAATGTTGATTCCAGTCTTACACAAACCAATCTACACAATTCAATATCCTTTGCTGTAGATGTGGTCATGTGACTTTGTTTTTGCCATTGAAATGTGGGTGGTTGTAATGTACAATGCCACTTCTAGACCTGGACTTTTGAAACTTCCCCTGTTATCTTCTACACGGTCTCTCTTGCCTTTTCTGAGAGCTGGATGCAGAGTAAGTGGCAGAGTACTTCAAGGACTTAGTGGATGGTACAGACATAAAAAGGAGTGTGTCCCAGAATGGCCATATAGAATGATGCCCTTAAACAAAGAACTGATTAGCTTTTGCATCAGTGAGAGATAAACTTTTATGAGATTAAGCCACTAAGGTTTGAGGTTCCTATATTACAGAAGTTAATATTAGTTATTCTAGCTTATGCAATACCCAAACTAGACAAATATAAGAACAGAAAATTACATGCCAATTTCATTGGATATCATAAGTGCAAAAAATGAAATAAAATAAAGGCAACCAGTTCTCTTACATTTTATTTAATTCACTAGTTCAGGTCTCCTGAGTTTATATAGACACTTTAAATACAGTATTATCTAAATCTATTTGGCATATTTCAAATAGAAGTTTAGATAGTGAGTATACAAAAAAAAAACTATGATAATTCACAAATAATTAGAATTAATCAGGACCAATAAAACTATTGGCCATAAGATAAAAGTTAATTGCAATGTCATCAACAGCAAACATCTAGTGATTGTAATTTGTATATACATATACACATATATATATACTATTTATAATATAATATACCCCAGAATAAAGAAAATAACAAAAAATGCATGACTTTGGTAGTTGTATTATTATTCAGTAAATATTCACTCTCTTCTCCTTGTCCATGGGAGAAGTACACTTTCTTGTATGTTTGTATTGGGCTTGGCCATGTAACTTACGTGTTTTGAGTAGAGGCTTTAAAGAGGCATTGAAAGTTTTCAACAGTTCTCTTGTTCTCCTACACTCTTCCGTGAGAACAGCATGCCTCAAATAGGAAATGCTCCTTTAACTTGGATACTCAAATGAGAAGACACATGAAAAAACCTAAACTCAACCCAAAACCTAGACCTGAGCTGACCTCAAAACATGTGAGAGAGAAATAAATGTTGGCGTAAACCACCAAGATATCAGGGTTGTTTGTTTATAGCATTATCACCTCAAATGCTGACTAACAGATGACTTTATAAGGAAAAATGTAAACATTTTTCAACAACATAGCATTAGGGCTGTATAATTCCTATGTCAGCTCCAGGGAATGACTCTGTTAACCCTGCTTGGATTACATACACACCAATCATTGTGTCTAGAGAAAGGAAATAATCATGTTTGGTAAAGCCAGTGTTCTGAGAATGACTCTCTACCCAAACCAAATAAAGTTTGGGAAAATTTTCCAAAAGACAAGAGAAAAATGAGATTAGAAAACATGTGGGGCAGACAACACTCTAGCTATCACAAACCACTTACATCATTGAATTTTTCTCCATCAAATAATTTATTGGGGCCTAGCAAACTTCAAAATAATAATAAGCATTTAAACAAATGATTTGTTTTTTTCTCAGAGAGCCTATGGGAGTTTTCTTGATTATCTTTCAGCACTTTCTTCTATTTTACTTAGCAAAAAGTTTATGAAGGAGATGAGATTTCAAGATTATAAAAAAGAGAAAGAGAACTACATGACGTAATATATCATCTCTTTTGAAGTTTGATACTATAGAATGTGGTGGCTTCCATTTTGTCAGTGTTTTTCAATTAATTATGTTTAGACTACAAGTACTCACTAGATAGACTTGATGCATTTCCTCATGAATTTACAAATATAATAAAATGGTTAAGCAAAAGTGTGCTTCTAATGTGGCTAATAAATAAAGCTTTATTGTAAAAATGAAGGAAGCAGGCCAGGCACAGTGGCTCATGCCTGTAATCCCAGCACTTTGAGAGGCCAAGGCATGTGAGTCACTTGAGGCCAGGAGTTCGAGACCAGCCTGGCCAACATGGTGAAACCCCATCTCTACTAAAAATACAAAAATTAGCTGGGTTTGGTGGTGGGTGCCTGTAGTCCCAGCTACTTGGGAAGCTGAGGAAGGAGAATCACTTGAACCTAGGAGGTAGAGGTTGCAGTGAGTGGAGATCGTGCCATTGCACTCCAGCCTAAGTGACAAGAGCGAAACTCCGTCTCAAAAAAAAAAAAAAAAAAAAGAAGGAAGCAAATTTGCTAACTGTTTGACTCCCTTTGAACTGGTGTCCAAGAAGATGCAAAACAGGAGAAATACATAGAATGTTCCCTTATGTAACTTCTTCAGGTTATCCAAGAAAAGTTATGATCATCTTTGTATGAAATGCAAAAGGAAAAACATGAAATTATAGTTGAAGACATGGGACATACAGGGAATTGATTTTATCCAGAAGGACCCAGACTAGTATACTCTGTAGGTCAAGATTAGAGTCCTATTCTTGGTAGTGTCCAGAAACCAGCGTATGTGGTGGCAAGCCAGGTTAAAGGACCAGCACTATCTTACTTAGTACTTTGGTTCTAAGAAGTGTGTTATTCCAAGTCCGAGATTTCCAATGGATGTATCACAATGCGTTACTAATTTGCCACAGGAAATCGTTGTTGTTGTTGCTTTTATTTTTATCTGTTTTGTTGCAAAATAAAATAAAGAGACAGCAAAACACATACATGATAAACATTCATCTTAAGTTATAAAGCAAACACTTTTTAAGCACTCACACAGGTCAAAAAAGTAGAGTTTTGCCAGCCACCCCAAAAGCCTTGTTGTGGTCATGCTACAGAGATAAAATTGATTCTTTACCCAAAATTTGGCCTGGATACTGAGATTAATGTTGGGCATGAAACACATAAAGAGGGTATGAAAAGATGTATTACTCACATAATGAGGCTTTCTGGCAAGAGCAAGGTAGGTATCCTAGCAGGTCTGAAAATGGCATGCATAGTTGGAACTTCCTGCTGGTGGCAAAGGAAGAGCTTGTGGGCTCTCTTACTGGCTTGTCCAAATGTGGGGCAGAATGGGGAGCAGGGGCCAGGGAGACTTGAAAGTTGTCAGCAGGCAAACATCAAAAATAGAGTCAGCCTATTTATTTATTTATTTATTTATTTATTTATTTATTTATTTTTGAGATGAGGTTTGCTCCGTTGCCCAGGCTGGAGTGCAGCGGTGCGGTCTTGGCTCACTGCAACCGGCTTCCTGGGTTCAAGCGATTCTCCTGCCTCAGCTTCCCGAGTAGCTGGGATTACAGGCACGCACCACCACACTTGGCTAATTTTGTATTTTTAGTAGAGACGCGGTTTCCCCATGTTTGTCAGGCTGGTCCCGAGCTCCTGACCTCAGGTGATCCGCCCGCCTCTGCCTCTCAAAGTGCTGGGACTACAGGCGTGAGCCTCCACTCCCCACCAAGCCTCTTTATTAGACCTCTCTGGCCGGGCGCGGTGGCTCACGCTTGTAATCCCAGCACTTTGGGAGGCCGAGGCGGGCGAATCACGAGGTCAGGAGATCGAGACCACGGTGAAACCCCGTCTCTACTAAAAATACAAAAAAAAATTAGCCGGGCGTCGTGGTGGGCGCCTGTAGTCCCAGCTACTCGGAGAGGCTGAGGCAGGAGAATGGCGTGAACCCGGGAGGTGGAGCTTGCAGTGAGCCGAGATTGCGCCACTGCACTCCAGCCTGGGCGACAGAGCGAGACTCTGTCTCAAAAAAAAAAAAAAAAAAAAAATTCTTACTAGTATCAATTATCTATTAAGTTTCAAGTATTATGCCCAAAAGCAGTGAGGAGAAAAAGCCCTTTCCCTCTGACTACAGCTTCTCGGAGAGGCTGAGGCAGGAGAATGGCGTGAACCTGGGAGGCGGAGCTTGCAGTGAGCCGAGATCGCGCCACTGCACTCCAGCCTGGGCGACAGAGCGAGACTCCGTCTCAAAAAAAAAAAAAAAAAAAAAAAAAAAAGACCTCTCTGTGTATTCCAGCTCAATGACAGCTCCTTCCTTACCCTTCAAAAGTAAGTCACATTCTTGCTTTTTTTTAAATCATTTTTTTATCATGCGGGTGTGCATTCCTAAACATTATCGTGTAGACTCACCCATTTAAAAAAATTTCATGTGTATTTTAAATCTTTTTAAATCTACATTTTCTCCCTCTCTTTCTTTTCTTTCAATATTTCTGTGGAGGAACTAGGGCATTTGACTTTTACAGTTTTCCACAGACATCTGTGGAGGAACTAGGGCATTTGACTTTTACAGTTTTCCACAGACAGGATTTTGTTGACTGCGTATTTATGGTTTCATGCAGCGTTTCTCTATTCTCCACTCTTTCTGCAAACTGGCAACTGGATCCTGGGGACTGATCAGACTCACGTCTGTCTGTTTGGTAACATTTGAGGGAGGTAGGTTAAATCTGTGACAGAGGCTTGGAAATCTGTGACAGCAAATGCAGCATGAAGCAACAAGTTATGAGAGGTAGTGTCATGATAAAAAGAACATTTGAAATTCTCATGTTCTCAAGTCTGTCCATCACCCCTGGTCCCTTCTGCCATCTCCTGCATGGATTTTGAGATCATGCAGGTCTTATGACTATCAGCGTGTATTGTGTCATCCAATTGTATTTTATAGCTTTTGGGGATGCCTTGTTGCATAGTTGTGTTGTAAGAGTCTGCCACAGGTTTCTGTGATTTTGCCCTCTAGCTGCTCTGTTTTTATGTATTTAGAGAGATTTAAAACCTTCGTAGCCACTGCCATCCTCTTTCTAGAATTTCTCCCAAAATATTGTTTTCAATAAACTCTTGATGTTAAAAATCCTAAGATCAATTTTTAAAAACATCTAAAAACGTACAGTGTTGGAATTATAATGAATAATATTTATCCAGCTTCCCCTGAAAACTTCCTGAATTCAGTAGTTCGAAAAAATTATTCAGAATATTTATGCAATCAATATTTAATACCTTCCCTAACATTTTGTATTTTATTGCTTGCCATTTTTATATAGTACACAAAATGTGATATGTCTTTCCACCAAGTTGCAAATAAGTTTCCTCATGTCCCCTTCTTCTTCCAGTTTACTGCATTATGCTTTATAATGCTCATTTTCTTAATGCATGCTGATTTGAAGAAGGGCTGAGCAACACTTCTCAAAGAGACCCTCAGTGTTTATCAGAGGAATAGGCTCACAGTCCTGGCTTGGTCAGGGAAAATAATCAATTCTATTTCGTTTTGAGTGGACTGTCAATATGATGAAGAAGAAATACTAAATGCACTCTTGGTTAGGTAATGGTGGAAGGGCAGACCATTTGCAAACCTTCCATATTATATACCTGATCTCAAAGACCTAAAATATATGAGACACACTGATGATGCTATTGTGTTTGTAGATTTGTAGAGGTTCAGGGACCTTGAAGTGCTAATAAAACTTCACTTGGCTTCATTTCCTTTGATTTTGCTTTCTCTTCTTTTGAAAATAAAGAAGCCAATGAAGCCACAAAATATAAACAACTAAGCTTTCAATAAAAGACATAATTGAATGGTCTTTCCAACTTGGCAGGCAGAATAAAGGCTTTCAAATAAACAAAGATCCTGCAAAAATATTTGCTTGTCAATAGCATCCATTGGTCAGGATCTGAGGAGTGTGAAAAATAAGCACTGGAATGTTCTGAGTGCCCTGGGATCCAGTGGTATCTTTTGAACATGTATATAATGCCTTGCTTTCAGAGGCAAGGGGCATTGAGTGATGTATTAGTTTCCTAGGGGTCGTAACAAAAGTACCACAAACTGGGTAGCTTACTATAACAGAAATTAATTTTCTCTCAGCTCTAGAGGCTAGAGGTCCAAAATCAACGTGTCAGCAGAGTTGGTTTCTTCTGGAGGCTCTGAGGAAGACTCTGGTCTAAACCTCTCTCCTAGTTTCTGCTGGTTGCCAGCAGTCCTTGGCATTCCTTGGCATGTAGCTGCATCACTCTCATCTCTGACTGTGTTGCCATGTAGCCTTCTTTCTGCATGGTCTTTCTGTGTGTCCTCTCCTCTTCTTATAAACACAGTAATCATTGAATTTGGGGCCCATCTAATGCAGTGTGCCTTCAACACTAATTTCATTTGCAAAGAACCTATTTCCAAATGGGTTGAATTCTGAGGTTCCAAGTGGTCATGCATTTTGGGGAGATACTAATCAATCCCCTTTAGATAACTTCCACATTCTAACCAGATTCTGACATTTTTAGCCTTTGCAAAAATCTACCAGTGGTGGTTGTGTCTTTATTACGACAAAGCGAATCGTGTTTAGCCTTTTTCATATCTTATCCTTGCCTTAGTTTTACTTTTGTTACATTTGAAGGTTGTATTTTTTTTTCTGTTCGTCTGCTTTCTATATATTTCTGTCGCCCTTAAGGAATTAAAAATAGATCTCCTAATCAGGATTCTGAATGGCATATTAATGAAAATGTGCAGACTCCTGTTCTCATAGTCCCACCGTTTAACACTATTTTTGCTTTCCTACCTCCATAGAAAGCCTGCCAGTGGCAACATTTTTCATGGTACCAAGAAAAATGTTGAAACTGGCAAATCTTAAGCACTGAAAAAAAAAATCAACATTGCCTTTTTGGAACAGAATTTTATATATAAGTATTCTGACCTGGGAAAATTTCAAGGGATGATATATTGGTCTATTCCTTTTTATACAAGGTAACATGTTATTAGGAATTCATTTTTACATTTTTTTCTCCAAAGCCAAAGATGCTCCAAAGTATTAAATTATTGTAATCCAGGACCTTAATTCCTGCCACCTGACAGCACACTCAAGAAGTATCCACAAATTATTTGTGTTGAAAATGGCCACACCACCCAACCTCTTCAATGAAATTATTAACCCCAATTTAGCTTTATGCTCCAGTCCTCTAAGGATGGCCCTTGGGTTTTTTGTTTGTTTGTTTGCTTGTTTTGTTTCTTTTTCTGAATTACTACAGGTAACTTTTGAGCACTGTCAGGAAGAAGATGGGGCAGGAAATTAGAAGACCCAGGGCTTTAGAAAAGTAGGGAAATCTGAATGTGTGTGAGAGAAAGTCAGCAAGACTATGAGAAATCTACGTGACTGTGAATGTTCACACTGTTTCACTTGCCCTACTTTCCACAGACCTCCCTGTTCACAGATCTTGGTTTTGGTGTGTTCACAAATCCCTAAAGAGGTAAGCCTCTATCAGTTAGAATTGGGCTCAACTGAATGTAACAGAAGAAATGGTGATTATTTAAATAAAGCAGGAGTTATATAGCTCTCTCTTAAGGGAATTTGCAGGGAGGCAGCTCAGTGCTGCTATGTTAGCAACACAATGTTGCCAGGGACCCCACTTCTTTCTGTCTCTATCAGAGCCTTGTTCATGACTGAGCTCTGGTAGGCCCACTTTCTGGTTAGGAGACTTCCTGGGAACACCACTCAACATAAGCTTCCACCTCATTGACAGGAGCTTGGTCACACTGTCACTCCATGGTCTGAGCCTTGGAAATGTAGTCTAAGTTGGGTAGCAACTTAGTTAAGGGGATTGAGCAGTTAAGAGGGTTGCATGATAAAATAATAAATGCCCAGTTAAATTTGATTTTCAGATAAATACTTTTTTGCATAAGTATGCAATATTTGGGAAATATGTAGATAAAAATTATTTGTTGCTTATCTGAAATTCAAATTTAACTAGGCATCCTGTATGTAATACTTGGGACATACTTATACTACAAATTGATTTGTTGTTTTACAGAAAGTTAAATTTAATTTAGCAATCTGTATTTTTATTTGCTAAATATGGGAATCCTAGTTAGAAATCAGGGTTCTACTGCTAAAAAATAAGTGGGGGAGTGAATGGATACTGGGGGGTAGGCAAACAATGGTCTTTGGTACAGCTACTTAAAAGGACCTGAAGCAATTAAATGTTATCCAGTTTGTGAAATGAAAATATGGACTTTGAGATAGGTACTAGGGAAAATGGGAGTAACTAGACCTTTTGAGATCACCTTTACTAACAAATCTTTACTAACAAAGTGTACGAGTGGGAACATCCCATAAAATACTTAGCCTCTCAAATCTAGTATTTGTTAATGAGGCTGTAGAGTTCTTTTTTTTTTTTTTATCATTTAACTTCTTTTATTATACTTTAGGTTTTAGGGTACATGTGCACAATGTGCAGGTTTGTTACATATGTATCCATGTGCCATGTTGATTTCCTGCACCCATTAGCTCGTCATTTAGCATTAGGTATATCTCCTAATGCTGTCCCTCCCCCCTCTCCCCCCCCCACAACAGTCCCCGGAGTGTGATGTTCCCCTTCCTGTGTCCATGAGTTCTCATTGTTCAATTCCCACCTATGAGTGAGAACATGCGGTGTTTGGTTTTTTGTCCTTGCGATAGTTTACTGAGAATGATGTTTTCCAGTTTCATCCATGTCCCTACAAAGGACACCAACTCATCATTTTTTATGGCTGCATAGTATTCCATGGTGTATATGTGCCACATTTTCTTAATCCAGTCTATCGGAATCGCCACACTGACTTCCACAATGGTTGAACTAGTTTACAGTCCCACCAACAGTGTAAAAGTGTTCCTATTTCTCCACATCCTCTCCAGCACCTGTTGTTTCCTGATTTTTTAATGATGGCCATTCTAACTGGTGTGAGATGGTATCTTACTGTGGTTTTGATTTGCATTTCTCTGATGGCCAGTGATGATAAGCATTTCTTCATGTGTTTTCTGGCTGCACAAATGTCTTCTTTTGAGAAGTGTCTGTTCATGTCCTTTGCCCATTTTTTGATGGGGTTGTTTGTTTTTTTCTTGTAAATTTGTTTGAGTTCATTGTAGATTCTGGATATTAGCCCTTTGTCAGATGAGTAGGTTGCAAAAATTTTCTCCCATTCTGTAGGTTGCCTGTTCACTCTGATGATAGTTTCTTTTGCTGTGCAGAAGCTCTTTAGTTTAATGAGATCCCATTTGTCGATTTTGGCTTTTGTTGCCATTGCTTTTGGTGTTTTAGACATGAAGTCCTTGCCCACGCCTATGGCCTGAATGGTATTGCCTAGGTTTTCTTGTAGGATTTTAATGGTTTTAGGTCTAACATTTAAGTCTTTAATCCATCTTGAATTAATTTTTGTATAAGGTGTAAGGAAGGGATCCAGTTGCAGCTTTCTACATATGGCTAGCCAGTTTTCCCAGCACCATTTATTAAATAGGGAATCCTTTCCCCATTTCTTGTTTTTGTCAGGTTTGTCAAAGATCAAATAGTTGTAGACATGCGGCATCATTTCTGAGGGCTCTGTTCTGTTCCATTGATCTATATCTCTGTTGTGGTACCAGTACCATGCTGTTTTGGTTACTGTAGCCTTGTAGTATAGTTTGAAGTCAGGTAGCGTGATGCCTCCAGCTTTGTTCTTTTGGCTTAGGATTGACTTGGCGATGCGGGCTCTTTTTTGGTTCCATATGAACTTTAAAGTAGTTTTTTCCAATTCTGTGAAGAAAGTCATTGGTAGCTTGATGGGGATGGCATTGAATCTATAAATTACTTTGGGCAGTATGGCCATTTTCACGATATTGATTCTTCCAACCCATGAGCATGGAATGTTCTTCCATTTGTTTGTATCCTCTTTGATTTCATTGAGCAGTGGTTTGTAGTTCTCCTTGAAGAGGTCCTTCACATCCCTTGTAAGTTGGATTCCTAGGTATTTTATTCTCTTTGAAGCAATTGTGAATGGGAGTTCACTCATGATTTGGCTCTCTGTTTGTCTGTTATTGGTGTACAAGAATGCTTGTGATTTTTGTACATTGATTTTGTATCCTGAGACTTTGCTGAAGTTGCTAATCAGCTTAAGGAGATTTTGGGCTGAGACAATGGGATTTTCTAGATACACAATCATGTCATCTGCAAACAGGGACAGTTTGACTTCCTCTTTTCCTAATTGAATACCCTTTATTTCCTTCTCCTGCCTGATTGCTCTGGCCAGAACTTCCAGCACTATGTTGAATAGGAGCGGTGAGAGAGGGCATCCCTGTCTTGTGCCAGTTTTCAGAGGGAATGCTTCCAGTTTTTGCCCATTCAGTATGATATTGGCTGTGGGTTTGTCGTATATAGCTCTTATTATTTTGAGATACGTCCCATCAATACCTAATTTATTGAGAGTTTTTAGCATGAAGGGTTGTTGAATTTTGTCAAAAGCCTTTTCTGCATCTATTGAGATAATCATGTGGTTTTTGTCTTTGGTTCTGTTTATATGCTGGATTACATTTATTGATTTGCGTATGTTGAACCAGCCTTGCATCCCAGGGATGAAGCCCACTTGATCATGGTGTATAAGCTTTTTGATGTGCTGCTGGATTCGGTTTGCCAGTATTTTATTGAGGATTTTTGCATCAATGTTCATCAAGGACATTGGTCTAAAATTCTCTTTTTTGGTTGTGTCTCTGCCTGGCTTTGGTATCAGGATGCTGCTGGCTTCATAAAATGTGTTAGGGAGGATTCCCTCTTTTTCTATCGATTGGAATAGTTTCAGAAGGAATGGTACCAGTTCCTCCTTGTACCTCTGGTAGAATTCAGCTGTGAATCCATCAGGTCCTGGACTCTTTTTGGTTGGTAAGCTATTGATTATTGCCACAATTTCAGAACCTGTTATTGGTCTATTCAGAGATTCGACTTCTTTCTGATTTAGTCTTGGGAGGGTGTATTTGTCGAGGAATTTATCCATTTCTTCTAGATTTTCTAGTTTATTTGCATAGAGGTGTTTGTAGTATTCTCTGATGGTAGATTGTATCTCTGTGGGATCGGTGGTGCTATCCCCTTTTTCATTTTTTATTGCATCTATTTGATTCTTCTCTCTTTTCTTCTTTATTAGTCTTGCTAGCGGTCTATCAATTTTGTTGATCTTCTCAAAAAACCAGCTCCTGGATTCATTAATTTTTTGAAGGGTTTTTTGTGTCTCTATTTCCTTCAGTTCTGCTCTGATTTTAGTTATTTCTAGCCTTCTGCTAGCTTTTGAATGTGTTTGCTCTTGCTTTTCTAGTTCTTTTAATTGTGATGTTAGGGTGTCAATTTTGGATCTTTCCTGTTTTCTCTTGTGGGCATTTAGTGCTATAAATTTCCCTCTACACACTGCTTTGAATGTGTCCCAGAGATTCTGGTAGGTTGTGTCTTTGTTCTCGTTGATTTCAAAGAACATCTTTATTTCTGCCTTCATTTCATTATGTACCCAATAGTCATTCAGGAGCAGGTTGTTCAGTTTCCATGTAGTTGAGCGGTTTTGAGTGAGTTTCTTAATCCTGAGTTCTAGTTTGATTGCCCTGTGGTCTGAGAGACAGTTTGTTATAATTTCTGTTCTTTTACATTTGCTGAGGAGAGCTTTACTTCCAACTATGTGGTCAATTTTGGAATAGGTGTGGTGTGGTGCTGAAAAAAATGTATATTCTGTTGATTTGGGGTGGAGAGTTCTGTAGATGTCTATTAGGTCCACTTTGTTTAGAGCTGAGTTCAATTCCTGGATATCCTTGTTAACTTTCTGTCTAGATGATCTGTCTAATGTTGACAGTGGGGTGTTAAAATCTCCCATTATTATTGTGTGGAAGTTTAAGTCCCTTTGTAGGTCACTCAGGACTTGCTTTATGAATCTGGGTGCTCCTGTGTTGGGTGCATATATATTTAGGATAGTTAGCTCTTCTTGTTGAATTGATCCCTTTACCATTATGTAATGGCCTTCTTTGTCTCTTTTGATCTTTGTTGGTTTAAAGTCTATTTTGTCAGAGACTAGGATTGCAACCCCTGCCTTTTTTTGTTTTCCATTTGCTTGGTAGATATTCCTCCATCCCTTTATTTTGAGTCTATGTGTGTCTCTGCACGTGAGATGGGTTTCCTGAATACAGCACACTGATGGGTCCTGACTCCTTATCCAGTTTGCCAGTCTGTGTCTTTTAATTGGAGCATTTAGCCCATTTACATTTAACGTTAATATTGTTATGTGTGAATCTGATCCTGTCATTATGATGTTAGTTGGTTATTTTGCTCATTAGTTGATGCAGTTTCTTCCTAGCCTCGATGGTCTTTACAATTTGGCATGTTTTTGCAGTGGCTGGTACTGGTTGTTCCTTTCCATGTTTAGTGCTTCCTTCAGGAGCTCTTGTAATGCAGGCCTGGTGGTGACAGAATCTCTCAGCATTTGCTTGTCTTTAAAGTATTTTATTTCTCCTTCACTTATGAAGCTTAGTTTGGCTGGATATGATATTCCGGGTTGAAAATTCTTTTCTTTAAGAATGTTGAATATCGGCCCCCACTCTCTTCTGGCTTGTAGAGTTTCTGCTGAGAGATCAGCTGTTAGTCTGATGGGCTTCCCTTTGTGGGTAACCCGACCTTTCTCTCTGGCCGCCCTTAACATTTTTTCCTTCATTTCAACTTTGGTGAATCTGACAATTATGTGTCTTGGAGTTGCTCTCCTCGAGGAGTATCTTTGTGGCGTTCTCTGTATTTCCTGAATCTGAATGTTGGCCTGCCTTGCTAGATTGGGGAAGTTCTCCTGGATAATATCTTGCAGAGTGTTTTCCAACTTGGTTCCATTCTCCCCGTCATTTTCAGGTACACCAATCAGACGTAGGTTTGGTCGTTTCATGTAGTCCCAAATTTCTTGGAGGCTTTGTTCATTTCTTTTTATTCTTTTTTCTCTAGACTTCCCTTCTCGCTTCATTTCATTCATTTCATCTTCCATCTGCGATACCCTTTCTTCCAGTTGATCGCGTCTGCTACTGAGGCTTCTGCAATCTTCACGTAGTTCTCGAAACTTGGCTTTCAGCTCCTCCATCTCCTTTAAGCCCTTCTCTCCATTGGTTATTCTAGTTATCCATTCTTCTAATTTTTTTTCAAAGTTTTTAACTTCTTTGCTATTGTTTTGAATTTCCTCCCGTAGCTCAGAGTAGTTTGATCGTCTGAAGCCTTCTTCTCTCAACTCGTCAAAGTCATCCTCCATCCAGCTTTGTTCCATTGCTGGTGAGGAACTGCGTTCCTTTGGAGGAGGAGAGGTGCTCTGCTTTTTAGAGTTTCCAGTTTTTCTGCTCTGTTTTTTTCCCCATCTTTGCGGTTTTATCTACTTTTGGGCTTTGATGATGGTGATGTACAGATGGGTTTTTGGTGTGGATGTCCTTTCTGTTTGTTAGTTTTCCCTCTACCAGACAGGACCCTCAGCTGCAGGTCTGTTGGAGTTTACTAGAGGTCCACTCCAGACCCTGTTTGGCTGGGTGTCAGCAGCGGTGGCTGCAGAACAGCGGATTTTCGTGAGACCACCAATTCAGCTGTCTGATAGTTCCTCTGGAAGTTTTGTCTCAGAGGAGTATCTGGCCCAGTGAGGTGTCAGTCTTTCCCTTCTGGGGGGGTGCCTCCCAGTTAGGCTGCTCAGGGGTGAGGGACCCACTTTAGGAGGCAGTCTGTCCGTTCTCAGATCTCCAGCTGCGTGCTGGGAGAACCACTACTCTCTTCAAAGCTGTCAGTCAGACAGGGACATTTAAGTCTCTGGAGATTCCTGCTGACTTTTTGTTTGTCTGTGCCCTGCCCCCAGAGGTGGAGCCTACAGAGGCAGGCAGGCAGGCCTCCTTGAGCTGTGGTGGGCTCCACCCAGTTCGAGCTTCCTGGCTGCTTTGTTTACCTAAGCAAGCCTGGGTAATGGCGGGCGCCCCTCCCCCAGCCTCGCTGCTGCCTTGCAGCTTGATCTCAGACTGCTGTGCTAGCACTCAGCTAGACTCTGTGAGCATAGGACCGTCCGAGCCAGGTGCATGACACAATCTCCTAGTGTGCCGTTTTCCAGGCCCGTTGGGAAAGCGCAGTATGAGGGTGGGACTGACCCGATTTTCCAGGTGCCGTCTGTTACCCCTTTCTTTGACTAGGAAAGGGAACTCCCTCACCCCTTGTGCTTCCCGAGTGAGGCAGTGCCTCGCCCTGCTTCGGCTCGCGCACAGTGCGCTTCACCGACTGTCCTGCACCCACTGTTTGGCACTCCCTAGTGAGATGAAAGCGGTACCTCAAGCAGAAATGCAGAAATCACCAGTCTTCTGTGTCGCTGGGGCTGGGAGCTGGAGACCGGAGCTGTTCCTATTCGGCCATCTTGGCTCCAAATCCGGCTGTAGAGTTCTTTACATGTTTCTGCATACACAATAGTAAGACACTGACTTCACACACAAACACACAAAGACCTTTATAAGTCACTGTCACAGTATTGTAAGTAAAAATACACAAACTCTTGCTTATACTGGGTCAGAATCTCTGCTTTGAATCTGATACAAAGTGTGACCATGTTTCTTTCTGAATGATTCCTTTTTACCTGTCACAAATTTTGAATGTTAATGCTGACTTACCATTTATTTAATTTATTTAGTTTACCTTGGAATATGAGGGGAGCCCCCAGAGACCACTGCTTTTATTTTTAGCTTAGCCTGAGCCTCTCAAATACAGAAGCACCCTTCTGTCAGATCATCAGGTCACCTCTGCATGGACCAGCCTTCATTCCTGAACGGGCCTTTAGACATCTGACTCACAGCAGAAAAAGAACACTTTGACTTTCTATTTACATTTCATTTGGCAGAAAGCAGCAAGCTACACTTTGAAGGTAAAGCTACAGTATCCAAACTTCCTTGTCTTGACATCCTGACTCATCCATTGGGCACAAAAATCATACATAAGGAAGATGCATTTAACACACTTGCTTGTTTGTCTCACGTTTTTACTCTTACATCTTCTTTCCAGAATATCCATGTCTCTGACTTCAACAAGAAAATTTTGTATCAAGTTTTCAAATTGTAACATTTTTCTTGCAAAAAGTAAAGTAAAGAAGAATGACTGGTATATTTGGGATATGACTTTTCTTATCCCTTTGGGTTTTGAAACTACCGAGTGATTCATAATTCATTTCTAGGCACTGATACTATTCTTCTGGCTGCCTCTAAGTCATGATAAGAAAAAAAATATCCAAGGGCAAAACGAGAAGCAACATATTTGTGGCTCAAGCTAGATGAATGGAAAAGAACAGAACACTCAGTGGATTAAATAGGATGCTGCAAAGCAAGGCTTAGTGATTGAATGGTCGCCCAGTTTATATTAAAGGACTTATTTCCATTTACAAAACGATTCCCTTTGTACGGTTCAAGGATTAATGTGCTGGGCATCTTCCCAGCTCTAAGCATTTATTTAAAAAAGCTTTCCATGTCAGGAAAATTCAGGTTCTGTAGTGATAAATTTAATGATGAGATGTATAACTTGAAGATCTGGTTAATTTCAGGTGTTGAACATCCTCCAACCATTTTTATCGGAATGGGAGGGATGCATCCAGTGCCATAACTCAATTCCAGTTGTGTTATCACCTCCAATCAAATGAAAATGTCCTTGAAGCTGAGGATATGCATTCCTGAACATGCTTACACTCAACATATGGCTCCATGAGGCCAAACTTCAAGATGAAAGCAAAGGAAATCAGACACTTGCCGAGAAATTTCATAATATTAGCAATAGATCTGGATGAGTGACTGAATTTTTCACTTTTCATCCACCTTTGTGTGTAACTACCCAAAGTGTTGAAATTTCTTGGTGGGTACTCTGACTTGGCAATAACAAGCATAATAAGATTCCTAAGATCATGGCTTGCAGTACTGTGAACACTATTATTCACATATATGCATTTTTAAACATTCCTGCTCAGGTGCCCTGGAGCATACTCCAGTACCATCACTTGCTTTCCATGCAAGCTCTGATCATGGATTATAGCTGCCTCTCAGTCTTAGCACTGAGCCTGACATATGGTTGGCACTCAGTATGGGTCTGGTGAATAAAATAAAACAACTCACAATGCAGTGGCAACTTAACCACAATAGCTGTTGCACTCAGAAGAAATGTTTCAAAAGCTAAGCCAAGAAAGATTTTTTTTTTTTTAAATGCAGCTCTGAGAAAAAGCAGCTAATACAAATATGAAAAATAAGATATGAGGCCAATAAATCAGCAATGGGCTACCTTCACTTACTTGGTTAATATCTCACTGAACTTGGGCTTCATTTGGAGGAGAGTAGTATAACCCCCAGAAACACAAAGATTCACAGAGCAGTTAAGAACAGTTCAAAGACCAACATTAATTAAAAAGACATTTCTTTACAATTTCCCATAAAGAACATTAAAGGGGAGTCCACTCCTCAGTCCACAGCAATGTTGACATCTTTCCCTCTTCTCCATTTCCTTCACATATCCCAGCAGTCAGAACCGCTCTGTTATCTCCTTACCCCCAACTCCCAAAACAATACTTTTCTTCCTCCCGTACCCTACAGGGCTTTCTTCCCTCCTTTCCTTCCTCCACAGGATTTCTCTTAGCCCTTTATTATGTAGATAAACTTAGCTTCTCTTCACTATAAATTATCTATTCCCTTCAGGAAGGGTGTAGAGAAGAGGAATTGGTTAGAAATTGCGGAATGGTCTTTGGGATGCTAGAAGAATGCCCAAGTTCATTCACATTTCCAAATTAATCATTTTTGTCCCATTGCAGTAATATTTTTATTCAGGCACTCGACAAGAATCAGACTTCGATATGTAAAGAAAATAAGATCCCATAATGTGTGCAGTATTCATAAACACAATTACTTTTATAACCATCACAGACATTTCGAGGCACAGTAAAGCTCACTCTTATAGATGACTTATCTGGTATAGTATGGTGACTAGGCAGATACATAGGATCATAAACTTTTTACTATGTGGAATTGGTAAAAGGTATGTTGCAGAACATAGCATCCTTGAACTGAACAATTTTTAGACTAAAGTTTGTCATGCTTTAGACAGCAGCACTTAACTAGTGGAGGATGGATAAGCAGTCTAGCTTTATGACAACTGGAAGTACTCAGGCAGTAGTATTCAGGCAGATGCTCAAAACTAAGCTAGGTACTTCACATTGATTCTCTGGTAGCAGCACATATTGAAGGACCATTTCTTTTTTTTTTTTTTTTTTTTTTGAGTCGGAGTCTTGCTCTGTTGCCCAGGCTGGGGTGCAGTGGCGCAATCTCGGCTCACTGCAAGCTCCGCCTCCCGGGTTCACGCCATTCTCCTGCCTCAGCGTCTCCGAGTAGCTGGGACTACAGGCGCCCGCCACCACGCCCGGCTAATTTTTTTGTATTTTTAGTAGAGACGGGGTTTCACCGTGGTCTCGATCTCCTGACCTCGTGATCCGCCTGCTTTGGCCTCCCAAAGTGCTGGGATTACAAGGGTGAGCCTGAAGGACCACTTCTAAGGAAGGAGCTCAAGGGAACTTTTACATCGCTTAGTGACATTGGTTTGACATATCACTTCTTTCTAAGGTCTTTTCCAGCTCTGATTAAACAATTTCACAAAATTACATCAACTATAAATGGCAGAAATAATATTGCTTATTAAGTACATATGATGTCTAGGAATTGATTGGTTATTGTCCATATTGTGAAAACCTGATTAGTTCCAGAACGATAAAATAATATAATAAAGATAAGCACATAAAAACCAGAACATTACATATTCTGATTGGGATTTCAAATATTGTTGATTGTATTTGAAGAGTTACAGTGCTGGGATTATAGGTGTGAGCCACCATGCACGGCTTTTTAATGCCTCCTTAACCGCATTCCCCATCCCCCATCATGGCCATCTTATCTCTGTAGAAATGGTTTCCATCTAACATATGTTTACTTTCAAGTTGCAAGTGCATCCTCATGAACACCAGAATCCTCTCAACCTTACTTTTTAATTCTAGCCACTGCTGCAGTGGGTGGTCTGTGCCCTGCAGGCTTTGCTCACATCAGCACAGCTAGAACAGGTCAGCATCACACCCCCTTCCTCTCCCTCCGCCAGCACTTTTTCTCTGGCCCAGTCAGATACCTCTTGCTTCCTCTCTTGGGCTTTTCCATTCCACAGAACTGTTGGACACTCACTCACATTTACTTCTAGAAACATGAGGGCCATAATACCCAAGAGGCCATCTTCTGGCACTGGGAGGTGGGAGCCATTGTGGACATGCTTTACTGTTTGCCTGCAGGTGACGAGAAGGCCCCAGTAGAATAAATCACCAGTTGCCTGTAGCAGAGGCCAACTCTACAACATAATTTTGAACAAGTTTTCCCTCCTTTCATGTTTTACTCTCCTGCCATGTACTCCTGTTCTGAAGGATCATATTCCCAAATAAACTATGGGCACACGAGTGTGTCTCAATATTTGGAGATGCACAGGCCAAAACATGCATATGTCATACTGTTGAGAATCTTCTTATCACTTTGTAAGAAAGAGTTACATAAAAATTGTTCCTATGCTTCTTTGTTTTTTGATTACTAAAAACTTATGCCTTGGAGAGGGAACCTACAATTCATGCTATCCAATAGGTAGCCACTAGGTACATGAGCACCTGAAATACAGCTAGTATGAACTGAGATATACTGTAAGTACAAAATATATACCAACTTTCAAGACTTAATAACAAAAAAATGATAATTTTTATATAGGTTTCATGTTGAAATAATATTTTTCACATATTGGGTTAAATAAAATATATTATTAAAGTGAATTTTGCCATTTTTAACACTTAACATGTGGCTACTAGACAATTTAGTATATGGGTGGCTCACATTATATCCTTATTGGCTGCTTCTACTGTAGTTGAAAAGGGACTTCAGAGACATACCAGTCAACTGCAAAGCACTTACTTTACTTGAAGAAGCTAATTGGAATAAAAATCCTGTAAAAATTATAAGACAATGAGGAAAATTTGAAAACTGCCTGGATAGTTGATGTGAGGAATTACTGTTAACTCATTTTTTAAGTGTGATAATGGTCTCAGGGTTTTTTTTTTTAAAGATATATTATCTTTTAGAGATATACACCAGAATATTTAAGAATGAAATGATGTAATATTATAGGTTGCTTCAAAAGAAAGTAGGTAGGCATATAAATGAAATAAAAGTGGCTTTTGGTTGATAATTGGTGAAGTTAGGTAATGGCATTGGGAGTTTATTATCTTATTGTCTCTACCTTTATATGCATTTGAAGTTTTCTACAAGAAGAAATGATTTATTAAAATAAATAAACTTTTTTCAATGGCTAGTGATAAAAAGACACTGACCTATGGGCTGTGTATACAATTATATATATATGTAGTGATATATATATATAGTGATATATATATATACTGATATATATATATACTGATATATATATACTGATATATGTATATACTGATATATATATACTGATATACATATTCACTGATATATATATATACACAGATATATATATATATATACACAGATATATATATATATATATATACACACACACACACATACTGATATATATATCACTATATACTCCACTTCCCAGAATTCATTCCTTCTCAGCCTCTTAGCAAGAGGATGGTACTTGCAACTGTATTATGGTGGGTGTGCACAAAACTCTAGGTAGGACTTCTCATTGCCTGGAGGAGTTAACCTGGTTATGTGAATAACTTTATGTGTGTTCAGCTTCAAAGTGATCTCTGTGCCAACCAAAGAAAGATATTTAAGGAGCTCCTTCTATATTATGATCATATAAAAATATAAATAGTACATAAGTATATATACTACATTATTACATGTGGTATATATAACATATAATGCAAATATATTATTATAACAAAGAATATATAATACTTATACATAGATTGATTTACTTATATTTAAATGTGTGTATATAAATATACAATTTAATGCATATATTTAAAAAATACATAAAACAAATATAAATATATTATATATAACTGTATACTTACAAAAGGAGCTTCCTTTCATATTATGCCTTGTTATCTATTCTCTGAAGATCATCTTCATTGCAATGCTTCAAAAATGTACACATTCATTTTTCTTCTTGTTATAAGTGTTAGAATTTGATGTTTGATCTTGTAAGCTTCTCATTAACAGCCATATTGCCTTAGTCCTGAGACGCAGCAAGATTTAATTTAACCACTAACAAACAAGAGGTTTTGGGTTCTACAGGCAAGAACCCTTATAAAACATGTCTGTACTCCTAGTCCTCCAGTCGATTGCTATTTTGTGGCCCATTTTTTATTTTCCAGTAGAATAACATACAGGAGTAATGAGTGGATTTGGGAGTGGTTAGGGTGGTAGTGACAGAGTGTTTTCCTTGTTGAGCCACGTTTCAGGATGAAATAACCAGTGAAGCTTGTTCATATAGACCATTTTCCATCTGTCTTCTGTCTCTAATTGATGAAGTACACATAACCTCAATGTGTCCCAGGCGTGGAGGCAGGACTCCACCAGTCTCTCCATGCTGGGACAGATTGAACAGATCTTCCTTAGGCTGTGTTGTGCATGTTCAATCCATCCAGAGTAGTTCTGTTTAGATAAAATAAATAACCCATGGCTTAAAAGCTCTCATTGAGAACACTCTGCCTTCTTTGGGGCTTCTCAAAATAAAGAAAATTTTCTGGTCTAAAACCTATTAGATTGAGTACTCCTCCAGGGATTTAAATCCCAACACCCAGTATATATATATATAATGCGTGGCATGTAGAAGATGCTCACTGAATGTTTATGAATATTATAAATCTGGGTTAAGAATGACCCAGATTGCTTGTCTAATGGGTTATTGATCTCACATCTTCTACAGTAGAAAGATATAATGTCTCTACTTCTACTATAGTACTATTGATTTATAAATTGAGTTGAATTCAAATCTCAAAAGAACTAAAATCTGTTTCCTACATTAAGCTGCCAATGCTCTGGGATTCACAGAATCATCACGTATTAATGTAAGAAGGTATCTTAGAGAGCGTGTAGACTAGAAGTTTTCAAATGTGTTCTTGGGAACTCCACAATTTCATGCGCAGCCTAAGGGACTTCTGAGGGGATATAGAGGGCACCTTAATTCAAACTTATATTATGGTTCATTTGGGAGGAGAAAAAATAGCGGTTCTCAGCTTTGCAGAGTTTGAAAATCACTCATCTTGACCAACTGCTTCATTGTACAGAGAAGAAGTAGAATTCCAGAAATATTCAGTGGCAAGCTCAAGTTCACAGTGTCAGAGCAAAACAAAGACTAGAACTCCTGGTGCAGACTGAATGCCCACAGCAGTCTCCTGCAGTCAGCTGTGCTGTTCCATGGTAAAAGTTACATGACATTTCTCCTTTTGTGGTCACGTTGACCCACATGCATTTGAATATGTTTGCACATTGCTTAAAGTGATCTTACATTTCCATCATGAGTGTATCTTCCACTTCCCGAAATTGATCGTAATGTTCTCAGGGATGGGAGCTGAAGCCTCTATTTTCTTTGTGCCCTATCTCCAACACCCAGTGGAGTTTCAGTAAGTGTTATTCACAGGTGGACTGACTGACTGAACATGGAAGCTAAGATAGAGAGGCTTGGGAAAACTTTGGGGTTTAGCCACAGAGGGCAAAGGTACGGTTTCTAATCTATCAGACAACCTTTTTTTGCTATGTAATTTGGAGACACGGTTTTGATAAACAGCTGTAGGGCTCCATCAGTCTCCTAAAGCTTTAGAAAAATTTCCAGCATTGTGAGTGCTTAGAAAATAGATTGTTACTGTGTTTTGTATATTTTAGAAAAAAATGAGGATAAGTACTCATAATTTCTCACCCACAGTGGAGAAAATAGATACATGAGAGCTGAGTTGGTGAATTAATATAACAATTAATGGTGACTGTGTCTCAGCTAGGATCAAGTTGACCTCACTGAGGTTTAAATGGCCACTTAGATTGTTGCTGTTTTTTTCTGGGTTTTCAAACTTCCACAAAGGAAGGGAGAATAGGGTGGAGTGGCTTTGCGCATGTGCTTTGGAATCAGTCTATTTTTTCAATTTCAGTTTCACCAATTACTAGGCATATAACCTTGAACAAGTTACATAACCTGACTAAGGCTCAGTTTCTCCATCCGTAAACTGCAGATAATATTTCCTCAATAGGATTTATATAAAGATTAAGCAAGACGTTGTATATGAAGTGAGAAGTGCTCATCAGTGGTTGTGAATATTATGGTGTATTTCTAGCAGTCCAGGATGTTAGATTACTGTTCTGCTATTATCGTTTTTTAGTTTACAAATGAGAGAACCTGAGGTGGCAAAATGATGAACTGCCATCTTACTTGTGTCAATTGACATTTTAGTTTTTTACTGATGTGTACTTTATGTATTTAGCAATGTTGCTGCTGGTTGTAGTATTTGAGGTAGCCACGAGGATGTGCCTCTCAGATCTCTCGCTGCAGGAGCACTGAAGGTCTCAGCTGCTGAGCCCTGAAATCCATACTGGAATTGGTGCTGAAGCCATGCTTGCCACAGGCTGCAGCCAACCAATGACTGAGCCCAGCAGGGATCCCAAGGATGGCTCATTCCAGCGGGGAGGACTCCTCTGGTGGACAGCTTGAGCTGAGTAATTCCCTAGCTGTGTTGCTGAACTTCCTTGACCCTGCACAGCCATTTAAGAGTCTCCCACCCAACTTGCCTTCTTCCTTCTGTCCTTCACAAGGGTCAGACAGACCTACATGAGGATCTGATAACTCTCATAGCCTCTCCTGGCTCCCTTCCTATGTTCCCTCACAGGGGTTTGCCTTAATAAAATACTTGCATATTTAACCCTCTCTTGATACCTGCTTCTCAGAGGACCCAGACTAACATACTGTGACCAGGCAGAGAGCAGGGCTGAAGCAAGTAACCTTCCCTTTTCAATAGGCAGTGCAACTTCGATGGCTAATGGTGATGACCAAAGAATCTCAGAACCATAAAGACACCCACAAAGATATGGTTTATTCATCCTGGTGGTCTTCAGATGGTAAACACTTAAAGAGCGCACAACACATGTCTTCTGCCTTGTTAACACATCTCAGATTTGTCTCATGTTCTTAAGTGGATGAAACCTCTGGTGCTGATAATCAAAGTTGTCAGCTGGTCAATGCTGAGCTGAAGTTAGAAAACAGTTCTGTTAAAAGCAAATTCTTTGCTTACTGGCCAGAGTGAAGAGTACTTAAGAACTGTTGTTCTTTTTACCATAATAATCATCATTGAAAAAAAATTTTAAACCCTACCTTGGATGAGGGAGTAGAAGACAGAGGAAAGAAATGACATTTGCATGGATTAGATAACTTACTAGTTCATTTAAAGAGGCCTATGAGGAAGATATTATTTCCTTTCTGTGTGCAAGGAAATTGAGACTCAGAATGGTAACTTGCTCTAGGTCACTGTCTTAGTCTATTTTCCAAATACTATAACAAGATATCATAAGGTGAGTAGCTTATAAACAACAGAAATTTATTTCTCATACTTCTGAAGGCTGGACAATTCAAGATCAAGGTGCCAGCAGATTTCGTGTCTGGTGAGGGCACACTTTCTTATTCATAGACAGTGTCTTCTCACTGTGTCCTCACACGGTAAAACGGATGGCGTGGGTGGGGAGGGTTTCTCTAGGGCCTCTTATATAAGGACACTAAGCCCATTCATGAGGTCTCTGCCCCTATCACCTAATCACCTCACAAAGGCCCCACCTCCTAATACCATCACCTTGGGAATGAAGACTTCAACATATGAATTTGGGGGTGGGGGGTGCATAAACAATCAGACCATAGCAGTCATATGACAAAAAAAAAAAAGAAAGAAAGAAAGAAGGAAAAGAGTCCCTGATTATTGAATCCACGTTTGTCAGATTCAATAATTCAGACAGATGCTTCTGTGTTTATGGAGCTGGCTATTGGTTGTTTTCTAGTATGGACCTAAGAAACTGGACCAGAGATCTCTAACCCATACATTGATTTTCTTCCTCAAATAGAGAATGTGCCTGCTCATGGCATGATTAGCTGAGCATTACAGTGATAGTAGGTAAAGGGAGTTGGAGAATGTCTGGAAGAAATGGTGAGGCATACTGGGTTCCCTAAGGGGAAATTATTTGCTTGCTATTCATTTCCACGGGGATTTATGATTAGAGAGTGTTTGAATATATTACTCTCTAGACAGTCAGCTTCCATATGTGGCTATGCCTGGGCAGCAGTTACAATTATTCAGACAATTTAGGTCAACGCATACTTTTTCCTCACTTACTTTAATATTTGGCAAGGCAGGTGGTGGCAGATATCAAACAATTACAGGAAAGAATACTGTGTTGTAGGAAGAGTATTTGACCAGGGGTCAGAAGAGCTGAGTTCTTGGCTTGATTCCATTGATAATCAGCTGGGAGAGCTTGGATAAGTCTCTTTACTTCAGGCCTCAGTATCTTCAGCAATGAAATGAAAGGGTTGGAATAAATGAATTTCTAAAGACCCTCATAATTTAAATGTCCTATAACTTGATGATTTTGGCCCAGATTGACTGAGGACTCTTGTGATAGTCCCTGGGTCATTGCCAGCTTCCCTCTGAGCAGGGATCATGTCTGGTTTGAGCACACTTCATACCATTTGTCCTGTCTGGGCCAATCATACGCCTTTGCCTCCAGCCTGGGCCTCAGCCAGATGTCTCAATTGTGGTGTGCTCTAACCAGAGTCAGCACCACCAAGACCTGTTCAAAACTCATCTAGTCCTACATTCAAAGGTGATGAAAAATTATTTGAGCCACTATTAAACCATAGAGTCTCTTAGAACATTTAGTTCAGGTTCCTTCTGAGTGCACTCTGATAAAGGTATTTTGAGTAATCACAATAACAACATTATTATGAATCCCAAACTTCCATTCTGATATGAAGTCACCTTCATAAATGCCCACATGAAAACTCAGATATGGCAGGTGGTGTGTGTGTACACGCATGTTTATATACATTTTTTTTAGATGCCCAGAGCAAAGTTACTCAATATCTCTAGAAGTGGCATTTCTCATTACAGTTCCTGGTAGTGCTGTAATGCAAAGAACAGGAAGTTGGAAGCTACTGAGGTATGATGTTTGTTCCCATTGACCTCTCCTCTTCCTGACATTTGTCTGAGTGACGTTTAATGGACAGATGTGATGATTCCAATATCCATACTGGTTTCTTCTTTTCAAATATCTCACACATGTACATCCTACTAAGGATCTTCCTTAGAAACTCCACTAAATCAAAAGTAGAGAAATCTAAAATAAGCTTCAATACTTCATGTAGCATTTTACCCAAAAGGATTTATATTTGAATGCCTTAATCACAATAGTTCAAAATTCAGATCCCTTTGAATTTAGATTCTTGGATGGTTCTTCTCTTGCCGCCTTCCTGAAAATGCTTAAGATCAGGAACATGACAATAATACCTACTTTAATGTTTGTTTGTTTATTGAAAAAAAATCCTCTCCACTTTGGATGTTGCACTGGTGTCCTCTCCAGTACAATAAGGCAAGAAAAAGAGACACACAACACCTGACTGTAAAGGAAGAAGTGTCGCTGCTTTATCCTCAGAAAACATGACTGTCTACACAGAAAATCTGATGAAATCTACCCCAAAACTACTAGAACTAATAAGTAAGTTCAGAAAGATTGAGAATACAAGGTCAATATACAAAACAATTATATTTCTGTATGCTAACAAAAATCAGAAATAGAAATTAAAAAAACATTTACAGTAGCCTCTAAAATATGAACTATTTAGATATAAATCTGGGAAAAGATATGAAATACCTGTGTAGTAAAATCTCTAAAACCCTCCTGAGAAACATTAAATAAGACTGATATGGTTTGGCTGTGTCCCTACCCAAATATCATCCTGAATTTTAGATCCCATAATTCCCATGTGTCTTGAGAGAGATCTGGTGGGAGGTAACAGAATCATGGTGGGGATGGGGGCGGGTCTTTCCTGTGCTGTTCTTGTGATGCATGAGATCTGATGGTTTTATAAAGGGGAGTTCCCCTGTACACACTCCCTTGCTAGCTGCCATGTAAGACATGACTTTGTTCCTCATTCACCTTCTGCCATGATTGTGAGGTCTCTATAGCCATGTGGAACTGTGAGTCAATTAAACCTCTTTCCTTTGTAAATTACCGAATCTCAGGTATGTCTTTATTAGCAGCTTGAGAACAGACTAATACAATGACCTAATTTAAAGATATTTTGTGTTCCTGTGTCAGAAGACTCAATATTGTCAAGATATCTGTTCTACCCAAGTTCATCTATACATCCAATGCAATTCCAATTAAAATCCAAGTAGGCATTTTAAAAGGTATGGGTTGGGTGTGGGTAGAATCGACAAATTAATTCTAAAATTCACATGGAAATGCAGAGGACCTACAATAGCCAAACAGTCTTGATAAAGGACAAGATTGGAGGGCTAAAGTTACCTGATTTCAAGACTTACTATAAAACGACACCAATCAAGACAATATGGTATTGGCAGAATGATAGACAAATAGATTAATATAATTAAATGTAGATCCCAGTAATAAACCTACAAATATATGAAAAACTGGTGTTATGCAAAGGTGCAAAGACAATTCAGTTGGGGAAAGGTTAGTCTTTAAAATAAATGGTCTTGAAACAATTGGATACTCATATGAAAAAAATTAAATTTTTATCCATATGTCATATAGTGTACAAAAATTAGCTTAAAATAAATCCTGGACCTAATTGTAAGACTTCCACAATATTTCTAGAATACTGATATGGTTTGGCTCTGTGTTCCCATCCAAATCTCATTTGAAACTGTAATCCTCACGTGTCAAGGGAGGGAGGTGATTGGATCATAGGGGCTGTTTCCCTCATGCTGTTCTCGTGATAGTGAGGGAGTTCTCATGAGATCTGATGTTTTTATAAGCATCTGGCATTTCCTCTGCTTGCTTCTGTCTCCTGCCGCCATGAGAAGGTCCTTGCTTCCTCTTTGCCTTCTGCTATAATTGTAAGTTTCCTGAGGCCTCCCCACCCATGTGGAACTGTGAGTCCATTAAACCTCTTTCCTTTATAAATTACCCTGTCTCAGGTATTTCTTTATAATAGTGTGAAAACGGACTAATACAGATACATTAGGAGAAAACTTTTGTGACCTTAGGTTAGGTAAATATCTTTTATATACAACATAAACATAGCAATCCATAAAAGAACAAATTGTTAAATTGGCTTTCATCCAAATTAAAAATGTCTACTCTTCAAAATACATTGTTAAGAGAATGAAAAGACAAGGTATTTGCAAATGTTTATAGTAGACTTATCTAGAATATTTTTTTGAAAAAAATCTTAAATCTCAAAAATAAGAAAACAGCCCAATTAAACAATGGGCAAAAAATTTTAAAATATACTTTACTAAAGAAAATATGCAGAGGACAAATATGCACATAAAGCAATGTTCAACATTGTTAGTAATTAGGAAAATATAAATGAAAACCACAATGAGATACAACTACATATCAATTAGAATGGCCAAAATTCCAAAGACTGACCATATTGTGTGTTGGTGGGGATGTGGAGGAAATGGAACTCTCATATGGTGCAAGTGGAAATGTAAAATTATACAACCAATTTGCAATTCATTTTGGCAGTTTTCTAAAAACTTAAACATATACCTACCATATGATCCAGCTACTTCACTTCTAAGTATTTACCCAAAAGAAAGGGAAGCATATGTCCATAGAAAGACTTGTACATGAATGTTCATAGCAACCTTACTTGTAACAGCCCAAACCAAAAAAAACCTCACATGTCAATCAACAAGTGAATGAATAAACAAACTATGATATATCCATACAATGGAATACTCTTCAGCAAAAAAGGAATGAACTATTGATGCACATTATAGCATGGATAAAACTCAAAATAATTTTGTGTGAGTAGAAAAAAATGATACAAAAATGATTATTTGCTAAATGAGTCAACTTATATAAAATTCTAAGAAATGCAAACTGATCAATCCTAACAGAAAGCAGATCAGTGGTTGTTTGAGAGTAGATAGGAGGTGAGGAAGAGTGGAAGGAAAAAATTGCAAAAGTAATACAAATATCTATTAACCTGTATTTATTTCCTAGTAATGTTTGCAGGTAATTTGGTGATGGTTTTTTGGATGTATGCATATGATTAAATTTATCAAATTTTATACTTTAAATATGTGCAGTTTTTTATAGGTCAATTAAAAAAACACTGCAAACAAAAACTGGTTAAAGATATGAAAATGATAATAAAATAAATAAACCTCTGGCAAACTGCATGAAATAAAGAGAATCAAGCAAACAACATGTTAGAAAAAAATAAATATGTATAAAGATAGGAAGTATTAAAAATGGTTAAAATAGTAAATGAATAGTTTGTAATATAATAACAAGCCTGAAAATACATCAAATAGCTTTGTAGAAAAACATATATATTATAAAATTTACTTAATATTAATAGAGAACTTCACTAGATCAATAATTATTAAATACATGGAGTTAATAAGAAAATCTCCACATCCAATCCAAGAAGAACCAGGCCCAGACTGTTTTAAGGACAACTTCTTTTGCCAAAACTTCAAGGAAGAAATTATTATTCTCTTTAGTTATTTTTTCCGGAGGACAGAAAAACAGAGAAAGCTCATTTTATATGACTTTTATTAACGCAAGTGGTAAAGTAAGAAAAAAAATACATAAGCAAATCAAAATTCCACGTAATAGAAAATTAAAAACTTTTAAAAGATATTTCACTGTGACCAAGTAGGGTATATCTCAGGAGTGGAACAACATTTTAAATATTAAAATTCGAATGACCACATTAAAATATTATTAGAATAAATCAAGTCTTTAATAAAATTCTGTATACATTTATAATTAAAAATTTTAAGCAACTTACGAAAAGGAGGGAGTATCCTTAAGCTAAACCATAAATCTATGGTTAACATCATACTTAATAGTAAAATGGGGAACATTCCTTTTCAAGTAGGAACAGGATAAGGATGTTTGCTGTCATTCTTATTGCTGAATATTGTGCGGGAGGTCCTAGTAAATTCAATAAGACAATTAAAAATGAGGTATAAAGATTTAAAAGAATGGAAACTGACAAATTTGCAGATAATATATGCACACAAAAAATCAGAGTGAATGAACAAATTCATACAACTAATAAGAGGCCTTGAAATGTTTGTAGGATACAAAGATCAACATGCAAAAACAAAATAGCTTTCTGGTATTCTTAAAATAACCAGATGGAAAATACAATAGAAAAGAAGAACACAATCATAATAGTAAGAAATAGTGAAAGGCACCAAGAAATAAACTTATTAAACATTTTTGTAAGATTGTTATGTAGAGAACTATACAACTTTAAGGATGAAAGAAAAATTTGTATTATGGAAGAGATGTGCCATACTAAGGTCTGAAAGACTCAATACCATAGAGATGTCACTTCTTCCTAAATTCATCTGTAGATTTCACGCAATTTCAATAAAATTACAAAATGGTTTTTCATGAAATTAACAGTTTAACAAATATGGAAGGATAGCCTACACACTTCTGACAATGAGTAGGAAGAAAGAGGGTCTTGCCCTTTCATTATTAAGATTTATCATAGAGCAATAATAACTAAATTGGTGTTATACCAGCACAGCGATTAGACAAATAAACCAAGGGACTGGACTAAAGAAGCAAAAAAAAAAAGGAACAAAGATCCATATATTTCCAGTCAATGAGTTCAGCTCAGTTCTACCATCGATGGTAATGGTTTGCAGGAATGAGATCCTGTAAGTATTTAATGCCTGAGTGACTGCTGAGGAGTGGAAGGGACAACGAGTTTGCCTGGGATGCAGATGGGGAGTTTTTCACTGAGCTCCCTTCAGTCAGGACAACTTCTAGCAAAAGACAGGATTTTCCGAGTGCTCTAAAGAAAACCAGAAGGCTTAAAATCCAAGAACAGGAAAAGTTTCTGATACTTACCCATGTGAGAAAAAGCATGCACAGAGAAGAGGAAATTCAGATGAAGGGAGCAATGACTGTGACCATCTGGGAGGCAGTACAGCTCAGTTAACAGCAAGGACTTTGGAGGCAGAAAGTATTTAAGTTCAAACCTTCTTCTACCACACACTGGCCGGATGACTTTGGCCAGGTTCTCTATTCTCTGTAAACCTTGATTGCTTCTTCTGTGAAATGGAGCTAATGATATCTCCATTTGGTGTTGTGAGGATTATGTGAGCTCATGCATGCAATGCTCTTAGCTCAGTGGCTGTCCCATGGTAAGGGTTCAATGAAGGTTCCATGGCAGCTTTCTAGGGGAAGACAAGACGGAAGGTTGGCAGAGAGGAAAGAGAGGTCTGTCCTGGCCAGTGTTGCTCAGGGCCAGAATCAGAGAATACTGAAATTCATGGTGGCATTTCCGAGAGGGTAGAGATGATTTTGAAGTACCTAACATATATTGCCTTTATTATTTCACCGTTCAAAAACTTTAATTCTATTTCCCGTTGAATTTCAAGTTCCTCTATAGGGGAGACAGGGTTGTATAATCTTGGTAGTTTCTCTACCTGACAGGCACACAGTGTGTTCTCATTGTTAAAAAGGGTGAGGTGGGCAGGGCGCGGTGGCTCATGCCTGTAATCCCAGCACTTTGGGAGGTCGAGGTGAGCGGATCACGAGGTCAGGAGTTTGAGACTAGCCTGGCCAATATGGTGAAACCCCATCTCTAATAAAAATTAGTGGGGCATGGTGGCGGGCGCCTGTAGTCCCAGCTACTTGGGAGGCTGAGGCAGAAGAATCGCTTGAACTTGGGAGGTGGAGGTTGCAGTGAGCCAAGATCATGCCACTGCACTCCAGACTGGGTGACAGAGCGAGACTCTGTCTCAAAAAAAAAAAAAAAAAAAAGGGTGAAATGGGGACAAAGGGCAAAAGCACCAGGGTCAACATTAGCATTCAAGATTCCCTGTAGAAAAATGAAAAATGATGGTTTAAGTGAGGGCTCATAGTTCTGTGTTGGCAGTAATGGGTAAGAAATTGAATATGACACTTGTGTGACTACCAAGGGCAGGAGAGAGATAGAGGGAAAAGTGTCAGAACCCTGTAATGCTTAGATTGAAGGAGAGATGGAAAGAGAAGCCACCTTAATCAGGTTTTCCTTCTTGGAAAAAAAAGGGCAAGATAGTGGCACCAACCTACAACTAAAATGGAGATTGGAGAAGTGGTACGCTTTAGAACGGCCATGAACGGTTTTGTCTCCACTCTATTTAATTTGATCTGGTTGCAATTTATCCACTTTTAGATGCTCAAGGTCTGTACTTTCTAACTACGAAAACATTTGTGGAATGTAGTAAGCACAGGTGCAGTGTTGCTTTTCACGGAAGTTTATGGGTTCAATGAAATCCAAGTAATATAAATCTATTTACAGCCTATTTAGTCTCTGGCAAAATGTTCAATACTTACAAGAGTTATCATTTACTCAGCCATTCTTATATTCTAGGCTCTGGGCTAAGTACTTTATAAACATTATTTGTAATCCTTGAACTACATGAAAAATGGGTATTATGTCCCTTTTAAAAAGGAGAGACCCAAGATTAAGGAATTTGCCGAGGGCCACCCAGCCAATAAGGAAAAGAGCAGGAAATTGAACTGGATCTGTCTGAGACTAAAGCTTGTGTCCTCTCAAGCACACCTGGCTGACGATGCCTGGGACGTCATGGTCTTTGGCCTTTTGATATAGACCCTGCATGGTGATTCTTTTATTACTTGTATTTTACGCCATCGACCCATGATCTTCCCGGCTTCTCTGTAAGTATCTTTTCCACTTATTTTGGATCTCCTCTTTGAGTAAATGAGCTGTGTGAATCCAGAAGTCTTCCTTTTGCATGTGAGCAGAAAAACCAAATGGAATAGAGCAAATGTTGTTAGTGTGATCTCTGTACACATCTTTCTGGGTCCTGGCTTGTGCTGGCCTTTTCCAGAGGCAGAGAAAGGGGCTTCTAGGATTTGGCAGTGTTGGGCAAAAAGACCATGCTGGCAAAAAAAAAAAAATCTGTCTTTGATAGTTCTGTCTTCTGTAATAATTTATTAAATTTGACTATAATTTTTAATAATTTGTAATATCACTTTGTCTTATGATGCTAATGATTCATAAATCCAAAGCTCATCTAGGAGGGGTAATTCAATAATGCATTGGCAGAAATTTAAAAAAGACTTAGCTGGAACTAATTTTCTGGATAAAAGGAAGGTGCTGAGTAATGTGACACAGTGTCCACAAGGTTTATTAGGAGAGGGCTGAGAGAAAGACCCTAGGTGGGCAGAGCTCCTGGGAGGGGCAAGCCTTGCAGCCCACCTCAGTACCACATCGCTGGTCACTGTGGCAACACGAAGCACTGGGCTTTCAGGGGAGAGAGAGAGAGACAGAGGTGTGCAGAGTGGGCAGCTCCCCATGGACCAGCTCTGCTCTGACACTCCTTTCCTCTCTCCCATTGAGGACTGCTTTTCTTCAATAAGTTTCATCCAAGTTAAGCAAAAAATTGAGCCCAGGAAATGTTAAAAGCCAGAGGAATGGAAAGATCAAGGAGGAGAATCTGCAGTACCTACTAAAGCCTCCCTCTCTCCATGCCTTCTTAACAGTTCTCTGCGATTGCAAGAGCACATCAAACATGTACATTTTAATACACAAATCCTGTTTCACATATTTGTGAAAAATCTCAATGCCAAGGAGACAGGGAAATGATTTTGCAGAGTGGGCATGAATAAGAATTAAAGCCACCAGGGCAAGGTCCCAGACCTGTGAGAGCCTACAGATAAATCTGTAATAATACTAATAACAAGGAAGCTATGGCTATAATGTCAACTGAGTTCAGGGGAACCACAGGATTTACTGAGTGTGAGTCTACTTGAATAATAAGAGAAGCCTGTAAAAATATTAAAAACTTAGAGCGTAGACAATGTGGGGCTGCAGACAAGGATCTTTTTCGTCTTTCTGGAACTGTATAGACAGATCAGCTGGATGGTCTACATAAGCAGAGAAAACAGGTAAATGAAAGGCCCAGGCCAGACCCTCCATCACAGAATCCTAACCGGGAGAACCTGTGAACCACCACTGCTATAAAGGACGTTTTTTTTTTAGCCTTTGAGTGAACCAGACCTGAAGTGCCCAAACCAAAGACATGAAACAAGATTAATTTTTATAAAGATACCCAGGAAGGCTAAAACCACAGATAACTGAAGGGATTCATTTCATTGGAGATGATTTATATTATTAAGAAAGTCTTTCCTATTATTATCTCAAATCCTTCCCAATGCAGATTGAATTCACACAGAATTAGGCAGTAGTAATTTAAGAAGAGCAGTTATGACCCTGTCTTTGAAATAATCTTCCTATTGTGAAGAGAAGAAAAATAGCATCAGTGTTTGTTTGCAGTCTTGTTTTTGAGCCGGTACATTCTTAAATTCTTGTATTTCTACTTACATGAAGGCTTTAAGTGAGAAAAAGTTCTCATAGCCTCATTAGATTTGTTTACCTTGTTTTCTGTCTCTCCATCAGCTCCATGAGAAAAGGGACTTTCTTTCTGTTTTGTTTAATGCTATATCTCCAGAGCCTAGAAATAGTGCCTGACATGTAATAGACATTCAGTTAATATTTGTTAGAATAATGAATTCGACTTTTATGATATCATCTAATCACTCTCCCTGTCTCTTATTTTACTCTATCCAATCTACCCTCATCTCTCCCAAGACCCGAGTAGTGTTTCTAGAACATGAATCCTGATGAAAGCACTCTTCCTTCTCAAATTTTTCAAAAGATGCACACAGTGTAGGATAAGGCCGTTATTTTATTATTATTATTATTATTATCATTTTGACAGAGCTTCGCTCTTGTCACCCAGGCTGGAGTGCAATAGTGCGATCTTGGCTCACTGCAACCTCACCTCCCGGGTTCAAGCGATTCTCCTGCCTCAGTCTCCGGAGTAGCTGAGATTACTGGCACCTGCCACCACATCCAGTTAATTTTTGTATTTTTAGTAGAGATGGGATTTCACCATGTTGGCCAGGCTGGTCTCAAACTCCTGACCTCAGGTGATGCACCCGCCTCGGCCTCCCAAAGTGCTGGGATTACAGCCATGAGCCACCGCGCCCGGCCCATTATTCTTTAATAAGCTATTCAAGTGCCTCTGTGATCTGGCGCCAGCTTATGACTTTAGGCTCACCTGCCACAGCCTGGCACCTTCTGCACCAAGACTGACACTGTCCTCACTGATGAACCTTTTCTGCCAGGGCATTGTTCTTCTCCAGTTTTCTTCTTCCCTTGGCAAACTTTCATTCATCCTTAAAAACTCAGAAAGAATGTCTCTCCTTCTGGGAAGCCTTCTCAGACTAACCCCTGCACAAGATTATTTACTTTGGCACATCATATGCTTCTTAAGTGCTTCTATCAACATATTTACGATGTATTAGGATGCTGGATTTGTACGTCAGTGTTCCCTACAATTGTGTTCCTTGCTATTACCTCCGTGTTAATATCTTGGGATTCTGTGACATATTACCTCCATGTTAGTATCTTGGCCTACTTGGGAGTCTATAATAAAACACCATAGGCCGTGTGGCTTATGAACAACAGAAATGCATTTTTCATAGTTGTAGAGGCTGGGAAGGCCAAGATTAAGCTGCCAGCACAGTTGGATTCTGGTGAGGGCCTTCATTCAGGTTGCAGACTGCTGACTTCTCGCTGTGTCCTCACATGGTGGAAGGGTAAAGGCAGTTCTCTGGAACATGGTGGAAGGGTAAAGGCAGTTCTCTGGGGTCATGTTTATAAGGAAATTAATCACAATCATGAGGATCCCACCAATAATCTAATCACTTCCCAAAGAGCCCATCTCCTAGTATCATCACATTGGTTACTACGTTTCAATACACGAATTTTAGGGATGAGTGACACACACATTCAGACTGTAGAAGTTAGGTACTGTGACTTAGTCACTTTTGTAACGCTAGTGCCAGTGTGTTTGCTACAAAATTAATACTTGATAAGTATTTGGGGATAGAAACACCAAAAAGGGATTGTGTAATTACTGGCATTTAATTTTTTAAACAAAATGTTTATTTTGTTTGTAAATCTTAGTGTTATTAAAAATAAGTTGATGATATTTGTAAGTTTTATCTATTAAGTACATGGTACACAGTCTACCTTCACAAGTCATTAGTCTTCATTATTTTTATTGTAGTAAAATATACATAACATAAAATTTGATCTTCAACAAAATTGACAAGAACAAACAGTAGGAAAAGGACTCCCTATTCAATAAATAGTGCTGGGATAACTGGCTAGCCATCTGCAGAAGATTGAAACTGGACCTCTTCCTTACACCATGTACAAAAATCAACTCAAGATGGATTAAAGACTTAAATGTAAAATCCAAAACTATAAAAACCTTAGAAGACAACCTAAGAAATGCCATCCTGGACATAGGACCTGGCAAAGATTTCATGAAGTTGCCAAAAGCAATTGCCACAAAAACAAAAGCTGACAAAAGGGACTTAATTACGTTAAAGAGCTTCTGCATAGCAAAATAAACTATCAAGAGTGAACAGACAACCTACAGAATGGGAGAAAATATTTGCAAACTATGCATCCAACAAAGGTCTAATATCCAGAATCTATAAGGAACTTAAATTTACAAGCAAAAAACAACACCATTAAAAAGTGGGCAAAGGACATGAACAGATACTTTTCAAAAGAAGACATACATGAGTGAACAAGCATATGAAAAAAAGCTCAACATCACTAATCATTAGAGAAATGCAAATCAAAACCACGATGAGATACCATTTCACACCCGTCAGAAATGGCTATTACTAAAAAGTCAAAAAATAACAAGTGCTGGTGAGGTTGTAGAGAAAAGGGAACATTTATGCACCACTGGTGGGAATGTAAATTAGTTCAGCTATTGTGGAAAGCAGTTTGGTGATTTCTCAAAGAATGTAAAACAGAACTCCCAATCAACCCAGCAATTTCATTACTGGGTTATATACTCAAAGGAATAGAAATCATTCTATCATAAAGACACATGCACATATATGTTCATCACAACACATTCACAATAGCAAAGACATGGAATCAACTTAAATACCTATCAACATTAGACTCGATAAAGAAAATGTGATACATATCCATCATGGAATACTATGCAGCCATAAAAAAAATGAAATCATGTCCTTTGCAGGGACATGAATGGAGCTGGAGGCCGTTATCCTAAACAAACTGAGACAGGAACAGAAAACCAAACACAGCATGTTCTCACTTATAAGTGGGAGCTAAATACTGAATACACATGGACACAAAGAAGGAAAGAACAGACATGGGGCCTACTTTATGTGGGAGGTAGGAGGACGGTGAGGATAAAAAAACTACCTATCAGGTACTATGCTGATTACTTGTGTGATGAAATAATTCACCTAACCCCTGTGACAAATAATTTACCTATGTAACAAATCTACACGTGTACCTCTGAACCTAAAAGTTAAAAAATAAAAATAAATAAATACATAAAAATTTAGCACTTTAACCATTTTAAAATATACATTTCGGTGACTTGAAGTACGTTCAAAATGCCGTGTGATAGTCGGCATTACTCGTTTCCAGGAATTTTTTATCATCCCAAACAGAAATGCTATACTTATTAAAAAATAATTCCCACTCTTTCTGCCCCCAGCCCCCAGCAACCACCACCCTACTCTCTGCCTGTCAGGGCTGGACTACTCTAAGTGTCTCATAAAAATGGAATAATATGGTATTTGTCCTTTTGTGTCTGGCTTATTTCCCTTTGCATGATATTTTGAAGATTCACCCATGTTGTAGCATTATCAGAATTTTACTCCTTTCTAAGGCTGAATTTTACTCCTTTCTAAGGCTGAATATTGCATTGCACATATAACACATTTTGTTTATTCATCTGTTGATGGACATTTGGGTTGTTTCCACCTTTTAGCTATCATGAATAATGCTGCTGTGAAGACTGACATATGAGTATCTGTTTGAGTCCTTGTTTTCAATTCTTTTGGATATATAACTAACAGTAGAATGGCTGGATTACATGGTAATTCTGTTTAACTTTTCGAGAAACCATCAAACTATTTTCCATAGCAGCTGCAACATTTTATATTCACACCAGCAATGCATAAATGTTCTAATTTCTCCATATTCTTGCAGACACTTGTTATTTTCCATTTTTAATAATAGCCACGCTAATGAGTATGAATCAGTGGCATTTGGATGGCATGGACATTTAGGTGTGGGCTATATTTATATTTTCAACTTTAAGCATAAAATTTGAGCAAAAAATTGTTATGTTTAAATTGTGGAAAAATTAGAAATTCACTGTTATTTAAAAAACCATCCGGAGCTTGGGTATAGTTTTGAAACAATAAAGATACAATATAGGAATAGAAAAAGAGGGGAAGGATGATAATATTCTCGTGACCTGCATACAGCCATTTCTTTTGAGTTAATAACCTTCACAATGTAGTCCACAGGCACTTCCAAAAACCTATTTAACTGACAAATGTATGAAGCAGGAACATGCCAGTAATGATCTCCAGTGAAACTGGTTTCTTTTTTTTTTCATTAGTTTGAGCATTTTTATGATTTCAAGGATGGAAAAAAGCTTACAGAAAACCACATATACGCAAATACTGTGAATGTGAAAATATGCATAGAAAATGTGGCTTATTCTTATAAAACTTTTTTTACAGCATATTAAGGCAAAACCAATGTTATTGCAATATCAAAGTTCAGAATTTCAGCAATCTATTAAGGCCTCTGGAGGAACATTAGTTACAGCAGGGAACTCCAGCACTTTAGAGGGCTGCCAATGAAGAAGGACTGTTCTCTCACAGATTTAACTCAGGGAAGCATTTAATAGGAGGAATTTTATAAAAGCGACTTTACAGCATTCTTTGAAGAAAATTCAATGCTCAGAATTGATTGATTCATAGTAGCTTAGCCTTGTTGTCCTAAAATTAATCAGCTGCAGGCAATAGTATTTCTTGGGAGAAGGAGTATTTCATGGAACAAGGAGTAGGAGGATGACCATCCCTTACATTATATGCTAGTACCATATCAGTACCATCATCCACAGTTGTAAGATTTCTGTGAACATTTTACTATACAGTTATTAAATAAAATCCTCCTTATTACAACCTTGCGATGTAGGCATTGCTGAGACTGTCATCTCTATTTGGGCAAAGCGACTCCAAGACCTAGAGATGGTTAGTTTCTTCCCCGAGCTCACGCAGCTAGTCACTAGAGAGGCAGTGTAGAATAGCACAGGATGTATGGGAGGGAGACAGACTGAAGTTCAAATCTCAGCTCTAGCACTCTCCACTTGTTTCCTTGGAAAATCTTCTTAAGATCTTTAAGCCTCAGTTTCACTTTCTATGAAATAGGTTCGTAGCATCTACTTCATAGTGTTGTTTGAGAATAGATATTTAATAAGAGGAGCTATTCTCTTCCCTTTCTCCCAGCCATGACCATGTCAGACATCATTAACCAATACAGCACACTTTCCCACTGAGCATGGAGCAGCCTTAGAAGCCTTCTCAAGCTGGCATTCTGGACAGCTGTGCCATAGCAACTGATCAGAGTAGGCGGTAGACGTGGGACTTACTTGTCATCCCGGTCCTTAGGGTTACGGTCACTGCTGCCTATATTGATCCTTTCATCTGTCCTTCCAGAACACTCTTCGTCAGCTTTTATTAACATCTTACATGAAAGTCCAAGACATTTTTTAGCTGGGTCCATTTTCTCAGATTTCTGTCCTCCTCCTTCCTCCCCTCTGTTGCTACTAAGCCAACATGTTCCTATCTGACTGACTCTATCCCTGAGCCTGCAAAAGACAAGCAGAGGAGAGTAAATTAAATAGCTAAATGGAAGAGAAGAGTGAGATGGGAAAAAATATCCAGACCATCTTGTGTCTTTTGTCATGTGTTTTCTAATTTTCTGATTTTATTGGCATTTTTCATTTGAGGAGTTTGGTCTAGTGACAGTATTCATTGAGATAGTCAAATCCCTCAGTCTGAAGGTTAGCAGTTATACAAGTATTTATATATATATATATATATATATATAAAAGAGGTGCTAATAATATGTGCAGGGCCACCCAATGAGGCATAAATGAAAGTGGTAGACAGCATAAGTTTGAACCCTTGATAAATCTGTGGTTATAAAAGCGAATTCTTGAATTTAACATTTACACAATTTTTTTGAAGAAGTCATCTTTTAGATTTCAATCTTGTGATCAAAGAATGTACCTTTTAAAAAATATTTTAGTTTTGAAGCTTCATTTTTCTTGAATGAAAAATTCAAGTAATTGAATTTTCTTTCAATTGAATTGAAATTCTTACACTGGAAAGAAAGCATGAGTTCTTATTTGCTCTAATGCTAAACAAAGAAAATGTTATCACCTCCATCTCTCAGGCTCAAATGTGGCTGAAAAAAACTTCACATAAGCTCTGAAACAAAGCAAAAACAGCTCTCCCACTGGATTTATCAAATATTTGTGAGCAACTGGCTTAAAAGCTTCAACTGAAGTCCTTCCTGACTTAGAATTCTCCTTGACTTGGTGTCAGTGTTCAGATTATGAACAGTCTATTTAACCCCCACATAGTGCTTGGTCATCTTCAACCTTAAAACCATACCTTGTGTTTCAGACTGTCTCCTGGATTCATTTGTTACCAAAATTTATCCTGGGCTGCATTTCCTTCGGTGGCTCCACATAAAACATATGGAAAGTGAATAGAATATTGTCTGAAGGTCTAGACATAATTAATAAGATTTGCTTCCCAAAACCTCTGTAGTAGGGTGTGGAACAGTGGAGACAGTGTACTGTATCAAAAGTTCCCCATAAATAACTATAGATGTGGACTACCTGGGCTAGTCCTGAGGCTAACATATTTCATTCAAGCATCGCAGTGGATTCATGCCAATCAATGGAAGACCCTAAGAAGTCCCTTCCAATTCTGAGACCACATATTAGGCTGCAGAACCCAGTCCAAGCAGCACTCTTTACTATTTGACCATTTGGCTTTTACTCTACAGAGAACAGATCACCCCCGGGATAAGTAGGAAGATTTAAAAGCCTTGTTCTTTTTTTCTTAAATGTCTTCACGAGCTGAAGGAACATTTAAAAATAAAAACAGACATTTGTTTCTCAACAGTCACAGTTCAAAATGGCATGTACAAGTCTCCCTGCGGTCATTTTTGAAACTTCAAAAGCTTTTTATGTTGCTTTTTAAACAGAAAAGCAATTTGGAAATAAAGGAAAGCATTTAGCATTCCCAAACAGTGACCCAGAGTGTTGGCCCCTGTAGAGCACTATCAGATAACCTCGTTCCACCAGGACAGAAGAGTCAGAGTGTGAATAAGATATATATTAAAAGACCCACTTTGCAGATGTACATTGATTCTGGCTATCACTGGGGAGGACTCTGGGGAAAATTAGGAAAGACATATTTATTTTTGGCATTTCCTGCACTGTGCCACAGTGAAAAAGAACATGGGCTTTATAGTCAGAAATGTGGATTTTAATTTTAGCTCTACCGTCAAGCAGCTGGGGTATCTTGAACAATTACTTTAACCCTGTGATCCTCAATTTCTTCAGAGCTAACATAGGAATGATGACATCTCCTTTCAATTTTTGTGTTAAATGAGATATAGGCTATATAACACAACTAGCACATGAAAGATACATAATGAGTGGTAATTTCTTTCCCCTGCCTTCTCCCCACATCCCCAGCTACTTAGATCTCCACTCAGTGCAGCCTTCCTGGGCCTCACTTGGCTGCATTATAGGGTGGCATTTTCTATTAAAATTTACCCACACCATGGTGTAATTGTGTTCTCAGATCCCAGCTTGTGCCAGGTGGTCTAACCAAAATGTTCAACTCTCATATCCTTACACTCAGCTCACAGATCATCGAAATGGTGCTGACGGGTTAACCTCTTATTCCTCCCAAGTAAGCGTAACATTTTACTTTTAACCTTTAGAAAAACAGTGTCTTAATGTAAAGGAATACCTATAATGGGGGGTGTGACTTCAGGCAAAGCAGGAATATGTCTGTATAAGGAGGATCATCTTTCAGTATTCACCCTTCAAATCACATAAGCAAGTGCCTCCCTTCTACTTCAACGCACAGAGCTGAAACTTGCTTTTGGTCCTCTGATATTAATGGTGATCTAATGGTGGAACGATAGGACTAGTGACCAAGTGCATGTAATGTGTATCTAGAGGTTTCCCAAACTCTAGGCCTCTGCCTACCCTATACCCTTGCAGCTGGAATTATTAGGCCTTACCTGGAGGTTCAGCCCCACACGGAACCTAGAAACAATCGCAGGCACTCTGCCTGAGGAGCTCTCAGACTCTGCAACCTCTGGTCCAGGAGTTGGCCATGCTCTGGCTTGATATCAACTTTCAGTGCTGACCTTTTCTATTTTTGCTCCTCTGTCACCAAGCTCCACACTACTTCTCCCTTTTAGCAACCAAATCCTTGTTTGGTGTCTCCATGAGGAGCTCAGATTCTCCCTGCTTGGATATTCCAAGGCTATCCTCTCACTTCCCTTCCACCCAGTCCAACCCTTCCTCCTTCCTGTTCTCTTAGAAGCTAAGGTTCTGTGCCTGAATTCCATCCCTTCAATAAAGAGTACACTTGTTTTGGGATTTGTTGAGCTGCCAATGTCAGTGATACTACAGATTTGGTAGATACAAACAAGGAGTACCTCGTCCTTGCAGGAAAGTGTACATTGAAATGGAAAACGCATCATAGCTAATGATGAAAAGTATTGATGTCAATGTCAGGCAGACCTAAGGCTACACTTCCTACAGCTGTACTGGTGTTGGCAACTTATTTACCTTTCCTGTGCTCTGGTTTCCTCGTCTCAAAACCTGAACTAACAGTGCTTCTCTCATAGGGTCGTTGCAAGGATTAGATCAGAAAATGAATATAAAGAAATTAGCACAATGCCAGAGACAGAGTAAATGCTCAAGAAAAATCAGATATTTTCATTAGTGTTAGCATGGTGATTATTTAATAAGAGACATGTATGAACACAAAAGAGAACGGTGGAACAGGAGGACTAGTGACCAAGTGCTTGTAATGCGTATCTAGAGGTTTCCCGAACTCTAAGCCTCTGCCTACTCTACACCCTCGCAGCTGGAATCCTTAGGCCTTACCTGGAGGTTCGGCCCCACACAGAACCTGGAAACATTCCTGACTTCTGCCTATGGACCTCAATGCATCAAATAATGTAGAAGGCAAAGATAAGTATAGCTTATATTCTTAAATAATACTTTCTCAAACAAAGTTTGAGAAAAAAATTGGGAGTTCAGTTGACATGTAGTTTCTATAGTGACCACATTAATAGGCAGCTATAGTACATGCAAAGAGGTTGCCTCTAAGTCAGGGAAGATATTTCCTTAGCAATGGAAAAGACAGCAAGACCAAACTCAGGAATAAAAGTTTTGCTTGGGGGTGAACTCAAAACACAGAAAGAATAAGAATGGACATTGGAAGTATTTGAAAAGATTTGTCTGCCATTTCAGGTTAGTTTTTTACTGCATTTTGGAAAATGATATCCTAAACTTGCAGAAATTAAGTAATTCATCACTATAGAGATAGAAACTATAAATTCTGCTCATGTGTTAATCATGGTTTTTTATTTTCTATATTTCATGACGTTTTGACATCTTGGGGCCTTGTGGATCTAGTGAAAAACTGACTGCCCCTCTCAGGGTTAGTTAATTCCTAGGGAAAGCAAAAAACTTACCTGTGAACACAGCTTTCATATGTAAACCAACCAATCCTGGATTCCCATGTGTCTTCTGTTATTGGATTTTTACAGTCCAGGATACTATCCCCCTGCCCTAAATCACACAGGGCTAGGTACAAAACAATCAGAGACCACCCCTACCGCCCAGAGCTCACCCAAATTATTCAAACCGTGCTATCCTAAGCCTGCTCAGCTGCTTAATCTGCCTCACCAATTTCTTTGTGCAAAAGACACAATAAAGACTGTGCCCCCTCCCTCCTTCTTCCTCCTGATTGACCATGGTACTTCCCTGTGGCCCTGCACAGTATTTGAGCTCACTCCTCTTGGACACTATGACAAACTATCATTTCGGTGGCAACCATCTTATCTGTTGGCCTCACCATACCTGAATAAAAACAAAATCCTAAGTGCACTTGAAGCAACCCAAAGCAAGAGAAATCTATATTCAGAAGCCTCCAACTTCTGGCTGGATTATCTTAGCAAGGCTCAACGATTTAGAGCCTCAATTTCCTCATCTATAAAACTGAAATAATAATTATTATTTAGCAGAGCCATGGGGAGAATTTATACTTGTGAAAGCACTCACCATAGTTTATGCTTACCTAATGTTTGTTCCTACATTTGTTTAATTACCCATTCATTCATTGCTATCCACCTGTAGTCTATAAACACAATTCAATTATTACCTTGTCCATCCTTGTTAATTCTATAGCAAATTCTGATGCCCTTTCCAAGTGTATCTATGGCTTCTGAGCACTGTCATGAAATCTCACTCTTTTTTTTTCACTCTGTGTGTGACTTCACCGAGAGCTCTCCCCTTGAGTCCCTTACTTGATTTCTGCCACAGCTATTATAAAGTCATGCAATTTTGGAAAAGGCCAGTCTCACTGTTTATGCTGACATCTATCAATCTTATCAAGCAATTTTGTCTGCAAAAGGGGAGTTAAAACCTTCTGTCAGGCAGAAAAAGAAATCACATTTTTGGCAGATAATTAGTAAAATAAACATCTGAAAGCTGTAGATAATTTGTATTGCACTACAGGCTTTGTGGATGTTTTGCCGCCTACGCTCCTCTAATTAGGGAATGGGGCTGATAAATGCTGAAGTGGAGAGAGATCCCTGAGACACAGAGCCAAATGCTCCAACTGGACTAAAATTACCGAGAAGATCAATTAAAAGAAGGAAGATGACCAGTGTAGCAAAGAGCATCAGCGTGGGGTCAAGTTTGAGACAGATGGCAAATGAGGCAACTTCAAGAGAGACAGCCTGTCCTAGAGTTTTTTTATTGTATTCCTGATGAGCAAGACTAAGGAGAAATCTGAACACTTAACAAGAACTATGCAAAAAGATCTGGCACCAAATGCAGCGTGGGATAAAGAGAGACACTGGCCTTGGACAGCCCAGACCTGGTTCACTGGCTCAGGCAGTTCTGCCAATGAGGTTCCCCTTTTTAGGGATGGCAGACAAGAGACCACTGCAGTGGTGAAGGAAGTAATATTTTTAAAAATGTACAAATTATGAAGAGCTATATAAGAGGGGCTATTATCAATGACAGAATTGCTGTGCTTCAGTCTCTTGTTTGAAAGAATAAGTATAAATGTTTAAAGGCCCAGTCTCTGGAGTCAGATTAAGTAGGTTCAAATTCTAGCTTTGCTACTTGTTCTTTGTGTGAATGTAAACAAGTGGCTTGACGTTTTGAATCCTCAGCCTCCTTACTGCAGAAATAAATAAAATCATAGTGCCTACCTCATGGGATGCTGGAAAGGTTAGAGGACGTCTGCATGTAAATCTCTTCTCAGAGGTCCTAGTTCATAGGAAGCACTCAATAAGTATTATATATTAATATTTGCCCAGCCTCCTCAGGTGACTGTTGCAGGTACAACTGCAGGATTTTCCAAGCGCAATGGCGAATTATCTCCTGCCCAAGCCTCTGATACTCCTGCGAGGCTTTCTCTGTGTGAGTGGGTCTGTTAATGTTAATGGGGGTGCAGGGGGCATTGAGGGGAGGAGGCTGACCAGGAAATTCCTATCATGGCGACAAGTTCCCGTGGAAGTGGTACAGTGTTTAATGTCATTGTTCTAATATCACCCATATTTGATATCATTGTTTGAGATTTTGGCTCAGAGTCCACGATTTACTATTCTGTGGAGTTGTTGGACTCTTGGACTGACCTAAACATTTCTAGAGTGAGATATGAATTCTACACCTTGCCTTGAATAATTGTTACCTAAGTAGCAACTTAGTGAAATACTGTTTTTGGTTTTTTTGGTTTTTTTTTTGTTAGTATTTCCACAGCACAGAATTTCTCCACAGAAATTCACTTAAGCCTTTTGATGGCAAGCTTGAGGAGCAAGTGCCTTTTTGTTGTTCTCTGTTAAAACAATTCCCCTATTGTACGTGTCTTGCATGAAGCTGCTGTCAGTAAGCAATGCCTCTAGTCACCATTCAGCCATCTAAATATACGACATTCCTTTGTACCAACTTTCACATATGTATCTCCAGGCTGTGCAAATATTAAGAGTAATCTGGTTAAATTATCTCTGACTTTAAAGGAGTTCTGTACACCGTAGGATTTCATAGTCCTGTGACTTAACCCTTGAATTTCTCCAATAACCAAAAGAAAAAGGTTCTAAAAAGTGCTTATTACTTTTTTGTAAAGTTCTACTCTTTTCCTGCCCTTTCAAGTGCCTGAAGATCAACAGCTGTGCAATTAATGCAGTGCTCACTGAATTTTTTTTTTTCCAGATGGAAAACATACCCACTGTTAAGTAGTTTGGGACAGCATCTCGTTTGAGCAGCTAAAGAGCCAAAGTCCCCGCTACCCCACTAGATAGAATCCATTGTAATCTAGAATCCATTGTATATCTGTGAATAAGAAACCCTGGCATCTGGGGAGCTGGGCAAAGTAAGGGGGTTGGGACATATACTGTACCAGGACCAAGTTCCTGTGCTGGATGGCTGATTGTATAAGAAAACCAGGCATCAACAGGGCCGGGTGCAGTGGCTCACGTCTGTAATCACAACACTTTGGGAGGCCGAGGCGGGCAGATCATGAGGTCAGGAGTTCGAGACCAGCCTGGCCAATATGGTGAAACCCCGTTTCCACTAAAAATACAAAAATTAGCCAGGCGTAGCGGCGGGCGCCTGTAGTCCCAGCTACTCAGGGGGCTGAGGCAGAACAATGGCTTGAACCAGGGAGGCGGAGCTTGCAGTGAGCCGAGATCACACTATTGCACTCCAACCTGGGCGACAGAGCAAGACTACATCTCAAAAACAAAACAAAACAAAACAAAACCAGGCATCATCAATTCAAAGTTAAGAGATGGGAAGAGAAGACTGATTTGCTAGGCAACTGATTTCATCTGTAATGAAGATTATAGTGCTCAGTGACCAAGTCATATCTAATGAGATAAATGGGTTAACGTATTTTGGACACCAGAACACTAGACAGCTGTATAATTTTAGGGACTCTCAAGGTTATTTTAATTGTTGATATTATTATCTTATTGTAACTGGTAGACAAGGAAATTCATGTCTAGGTGCATTCAACATGAAGGAGTAAATTACTACAGTCCTCTGAATATTTCTGACAATTGGAAAACATTTAAATCCCCCAATTATTTATTTTAAAAATAGAACATCTATAGAAAAGTTGAAAATAGTACGAGTCCCCATTTTTCCTTTACTAAGATTGTGCAATTTTACCATATTTGTGACACTTCTCTCCCTGTCTTATTTATATTTATTTATTGAAAGTATGTGGAAGTACTCACCCAAGATATTGACACTTATTCCGTATTATCTAATGTGCTGTCTACATTTAAATTCCCCCAATCATCCCCAATATATATTTTATAGAATTTTTTTAAATCAAAGATCCAGCCAAGTTAGCATGCTGTATTTCGTTGTTATGCTTCTTTAATCTCTTTTAAAAATTCTCCTCCACTTTTGTCTTTTTTGCTTTTTATGATAATTGGCTTTTTTGAAGAGTCCAGGAGCTGTCACAGAGTGTCCCACATTCTAGATTTATTTCATTTACTCCTTAAGTTTATATTACTTTGAAACATTTCTGGCAAAACTACTACGTAGGTGATATTGTGTGTTTTGCTGCTTCTCAGGAGGGGGCACAAAATGTCAGTTTGTCCCTCCGTTTGTAACAGTAATGCCTTTAAGGTTGGATTTGGCTGGGCTCTCTCAGGGAGCATTAGCATCAAGACTTGTGGCCACACCCCTTGGCACACTGCGCTTCCACAGCTTTCCATGAGGGCATGCCTGCTGATGACCCTGGGGACCAGGTTGGGCCATCAAGAAATAACCAATAAGAGTGATTCTGGAGAAGCTTCCCTTTGGAGCCTCCAGTTTCATATGACAGTCTCTAAGCCAATCTATCCAGAGGAAAGCTTGATTGGCGATTGGCATGCCGCTGAGACTGACACCCGTTAAGCCTCACCTTTATAACTCCAGATTCCTTTCATAATGATGGCTAGCCATGTACTGGCTAGTTTCCAGTTCTAGGCATGACTAGGTGGGCAGTGATACACTTTCGGTTTTCTTATCTGCTCAGTATACATGTGCATGGGCAAAAGACTTCACACATGCCATTCATGAAATTTAGTGAGACTTGGCTAAAGATTACCAAACATTCTTAGGGACCTGCCTACCTGAAAGAAGGAGATGAAGCAGGGAAATGAGAAAAAAAAATAAAACCTCAGATTCCAAAAACATTTATTGAGTATCTGTTATACACTGGGTGCTTTCAAATGCACTGGCTCATATTACACTGCATAACATTGATTCTTCAGAAACATTGCTCCAGGATTATAGAATGGAACTATAATGTTTTATTATCACATCTAGTCCTTTAGTGGGTCAGACACAACTTCGTAGGACTCAGTGAGATAAACCAAGTCTTCAGGGGTTGTCGAGCCTTACAGTTTACAAAGCACTGCCACAAACAGGAGCTCATTCAATCCTCACAAAAGCCCCTGTATAGCAGGCTTTATTATTCCCATTTGCCAGTCAAGAAGCTGAGATCCAGGTAAAGTACCTTAGGGAGGTGACAGAGCTGGGGTGCTGATCCGTCTCTTCTGGTCCCAAGTCTGCCGCACCTTCCCATGCTCTGGGGAACGACGTAGATCTCATGGCTGGTTTTACTGTGCTACCAGGGCCCTCAGTGCTCCTTTACGTTTTGACTCTATTAATTTTGGTCCAGCACATAGCCACACCCATAATAGCAGCAGCAATAATAATGACTACAGCCACATTAATAATAACAATTACTTACTTTTTTTGAAATTTGACATTGTCCTGTCTTCAGGTCAATTTCTCCAGCAAGATTAACTTTCCAGAAAGTTAACTTTCCAAAAGAGTTGATGTAAGTACCTACTATAGCATTACTAAGTTTCTTTTTTTCTTCCCCCAGTCTAATCGAGATATAATTGACAAATAAAAATTTTATATCCTTACAGTGCACAATGTGATGTTGTGATATAATATGTATATATTGTAAAATCAATCAAGCCAATTAACATATCCATCACCTCACATAGTTATCCTTTTGTTACATGATGAGAACATTTGAGATCTATTCTCTTAGCAAATTTAAGTATAAAATACAGTGTTTTAAACTATAGTCACTATGGTGTACATTAGATCTCCAGAACTTATTTATCCTGCCTAATTGAGTTTTGCACCCTTTGATCAACATTTACCATTTTCCCCACCTCCACCTTCACCCCCTCCACAGGCCCTGGCAACCACTATTCTACTCTGCTTTCATCTATGAGTTTGACTTACTTAGACTCCACATCAAAGTGAGAACATGCATTATGTCCTTCAGTGCTTGGCTTATTTCTCTTAGAATAATATCCTCTAGCTTCATCCGTGTTGTCATAAATGACAGAATTTTCTTCTTATTTAAGGTTAAATAATATTCCATTACATGTATGTTTCTGTTTATCTATCTATGTAATCTATCACCTTTTCTTTATCCATTCATCTGTCAATGGACACTTAGGTTTTTTGAGTAGCCTTCCTATTGTTTTCCATACTGACTATACCAATTTACATTCCCACCAACAGTGTGCAAGAGTTTCCTTTTCTCTGCATCCTCACCACCACTTGTTATCTCTTGTCTTTTTGATAATGACAGTCTCAACAGTTGTAAGGTGATATCTCATTGTGGTTTTTATTTGAATTTTTCAGATCATTAATGATCATCTATTGGCCATGTTTATGTCTTCTTTGAATAAATGTTTATTCAGCTCCTTTGTCCATTTTTTAATACTGTTTTTTTTTTGCTATTGAATTGATGGAGTTCCTTATATATTTTGAGTATTAACCCCTTATCAGATGTATGGTTTGCAAATATATTCTTTCATTCCATAGATTATCTCTTTCCCTATTTGTTTCTTCCTTTGCTGTGCAGAAGCTTTTCAGTTTGAGGCAGTCTCATTTGTCTACTTTTGCTTTTGTTGCCTGAGCTTTTGGGGTCATATCCATAAAATCATTGCCCAGACCAATGTCAAGAAGCTTTTTTCCTATGTTTTCTTTTGACAGTTTTATAGTCTTAGGTCTTACATACAAGTCTTTCATCCACTTCAAGTTGATTTTTGTATATGATGTGAGAAAATGGTCAAATTTCATTCTTCTGCATGTGGATATCCAGTTTTCCTAACACTATTTTTTTCATTTTTATTTTTTGTAAGATGGACCTCACGCAAGAAATAATTTGGGGTGAGTCTATAGAGCAAAGTGATGCAATTTTATTAGGAAAATAAAGGAATAAATTATGGTTACTCCGTAGGCAGAGCAGCCATAACACCATTTATTGAAGAAAATGTTCTTTCCATATTACATGATCTTGGCATTGTTGACAAAGACCAAGTAACCATAATGTGTGGATTTGTTTCTGAGTTCTCTATTCTGTTCCATTGGTCTGTATGTCAGTTTTTTTATGCCAGTACCATGATGCTTTAATTACTATAATTTTGTAGTATATTTTAAAATCAGGTAGCATGATGTTTTCAGCTTTGTTCTTTTTGCTCAAGATTCCTTTGGCTTTTTGGGGCCTTTTGTGGTTCCATATAAATTTTATGATTGCTTTTTCTATTTCTGTGAAAAATGCCATTGGAATTTTGATAAAGATTACATCAAACCTGTAGATCACTTTAGGTAGTATGGACATTTTAACAATATTAATTCTTCCAATCCATGAACACAAGATACCTTGCCATTTATTGTGTCTTCTTCTATTTCTATCTTCATTGTCTTATCATTTTCATAGTAGAGATCTTTTGCCTTATTGGTTAAATTTAGCAAAAGGTGTACAAGAAGAAAAAACATTCCACCCCACTGGGAAGAATTCATCAGGATAGATTTTGATGAAGCATTATCTTCAAGTCACATGAATGTATGCAACAGAAGATGGGGTTTTGCCCTCATTGGTTCTGCTTGACAAATGAGGAACAAGCACAGCTGACTGTATTCATCCAAATTAGTACTCAGAGTGCTTCCTAAAGGTCTTAACTCCAATTAGGAAGGATCCTACAAAAGGACTAAGTGGGAATGGGCTGCATTCACAGTTTCACCAAGTGTGGTATTAATATAATAATAAAATCTGCAATTTGTACCTGCATTAGTTCCTGTTGCTACTGTAACAAATTATCACAAATTTAGTTGCTGAAATAAAAATAAATTTATTTTCTGATAGGCCTGGAAGTCAGAATTCCAAAGTCAGTTTCACTGAGATGAAGTCAAGATTTTGGCTGGGCTTGTTCTTTCTGAAGGCTGTTAGGGGAGAATCCATTTCCTTGCCTTTTTTAGTTTCTCGTGACCACTTTCTTCATCTTCAAAGCACATGGCTCCAGTCTCAGCTTCCCTCATAACATTACCCTCTCCTTTTCTGGAGTCAAATATCCTGCAACTTCCCTCTTATAGGGACAGTTGTCATTTTATTTAGGAGTCGCCCACATAATCCAGGACAATTTCCCCATCTCAATATGCTTAATTACATTTTGTTGCCTTTTTGCTGTGTGTTAATAAGGAATAGCAGCGAATGAAGAGGCAGAATTCAGTTCAAGTTCTATTAGTTTCCTGAACATAGTTATTTCTTCACGTAAAAATGAAATTGATAATAAAATCAGCTACCGTAAAGGTTGTTGTGCGAACCCAATGACACATAGATGTGAAAGTGATCAGTAATTTAATCACAACCATAAAGCCTCTTCTGCTGTATGAGGTACTGCTCACAGGTTCTGAAGATTAGGATATGGATATCTTTGGAGATCATTATTCAGCCTACCCTGGTACCTCACTAAGCACTTTCACATCGAGTTCTCTTGACTTTTATGGTAGCCAATTTTATTTTCAACTTCATTTTTACGTGAGGACATAACTATTTTCAGCAAACAAATAGAGCTTGAATTTGAACTGAAGTCTTCTGCCTCTTCATTCATGGCTCTTTCTTATTAACCCACAGCAAAAGGGCAGGGAAATGTAATGAGAGGTAAGGCTTTCCAACAGGTTGAGCTTTTGGGGTCGTATCAGGTCAGTCAGGGGTCAGAATCTACATCTTCAGTAGAGAAAATTACTACAAAGAATTGTTAACCAGATACAGACAGTCTGCTTGGCACAATTGTGTGGGACTATTAAAATGATTTTGCAAGCTGTACTCACACAAAGAAATCTTAATCATCAAGGAGAAAATTATGATTGTTCTGTGACCCTTAATAATTTTTGTCAAAATATTAAAAATATCTTATTATTGGTTGTAAATGTGTAGGGAAATGAAACGCATAATAAAACAAACATTTATTTGGGACACTATAAAGCCTTAGAAACATGGAGATTTAAAATATTTTCTATCTTTCTAAAAACCTTTTCAAGAATAATGTGAACACTGCTGACCTTCTTCTTGTCTTATAATGAACACTACTGAGCAAACATGTTTTCTGTGCCTTGGCAAATTGTCATACTCTTTTCTAAGTTTGGATCAGCTTTTAACATTTATCTTTCTTGCCTTCAAAGTCATAAAATATCTCTTAGAGTTTCTTTAAAGTGAATTTTGTTTTTTTTTTCCAATGTCCCTTTCTTTGGGATATTATCATCCTATATGCCAAAACCATGTTTCTCATTTATGTTACATTTCCTTTCCCTGGCTTCCTCGCACCACATATCCTGACTCTCTCAAATGACAGCAGTGTCGATGGTCTCACAGTCACCTAATTTTTTTTTTTTTTAATAACTTCACTTATGTTGGGTTTGAATTTCACTTCCAGTGGTATCACTTGTCAGTTTTTTGCTGGATTTTCAACTTTGCTGGCCGATTCCCTCTTTTGATTATCTGTTTCTATAAAATGTTATGTGGGTTTATCACTGGGAGGCAGGGAGGCAACACAACCATATGCTCTACTGTCTGTGTGTGAACTGAATAACAGATGCACAGTAAACAACAAATGGATTGGGGAAAAAATGACGTGATTGGTCACTTATCATGATACACATGTTATGCATGCAGATTTGTGGACTTAAGAGAACAATAAAGCTTGTACTTTGCAATTACTCAGTTAACATACCATGGTAACCGAAATTTGACTGTGTTATTGGGGGTACTGACATTATTTAACTCTTAAATTCATGCACCTCAGAAATGTGCAAAGTGAGGACTGCCTATATTAAAGAAGTGAAGAGGCAAGAAAAGGATACCAAGTTATCATACAGGCAGTAACTGCAGGAGGCAGCTATTTCACATAGGGCTGGGGAAATAAAATGAAACTTGGGTGTTTTTAAAGTTTAGAGACTTGGAGGAGGGGCCCATGGGATCTGGACTTAGGCTTCTGAAGAGCTGCCATGAGGCTGCTGTAACTGCTGCTACCGGTTAAAGAAGAGATGGATGCCGCAGTGACGCAGACAAGAGCAAGTAACAAAGTGAAAAGGGTAGGTCTCTTTCCTCTCCCTCTCCAAGCCTTGCAGCCTTCCCTAGAACCTGATTAGCAGAGCCTAATGTGGAGCCAGGTGATGAAGGAAAACTGGTTTGCAGACTGGCAACATCACAAAGCAGAGAGGAGAAGGGTAGGCCTGAAGTTGCGACACGAAGCTGAATAACCAGGACAGTCTTACAGTCTCGGTCTGGGTCAGGATCCTTTCCCTGTTCTCCCTCCTGTAAGTGCTCCTCCTCATTAGCTCTGCAGACACAGGGCACCATGGAGAAGCTGCAATGGGAGCAAAGTTAGGATCAGGCTCAGCAGTGGCAGGTGAGGTCTGCTGACCCTACCACTTGCACAGGTGGCAACTGTGACATTTTAGTTCTGCTTGCAGTCTTGAGCCAAGGAGCGGCAGGAGCGAAGAAGAGAGGTGAAAACAATGTATATGGTGACCTTCTAGGGAATAGGATTGCTGGAAACAGTAAATAGGAAGCACCGGCACTTGGCTAATCAGAATCATATGGTGCCGCGCCCTGAATACTGAAGTGTCACCACTGAGCACTCATACTAAGTAGCCAAATGCCCGGGGCAGATTCTGGTCTCTTCTGCTGCAATGCTCCAACAAGACTTAGTCCCAGAGTAACACTGATGTCCTTTCCCTGGGTCTTCAAGCTTTTACTTTACTCAGTTCTAATAGCCAACTATTCCACAGCCCTTCCTATTTACCCTAATAAGAATGCTATATATTTGGATAGCACTTCATGTCTTTCAAAGTATCAAAGTTCTTGAGCTTGCTTATTTCATACAGCAGTTCTGAGAGACCTGTGTAAACAGGAATCTTATTAGCCCCAACTTAGAGATGAGAAAAATGTAACTTTGAGGTTTTAAGTAAACTGGAGCCAGAACTTCTTAATCTTCATCTCATGTTCCTACCTCTCTGCTAAGCTGATCTCCAAACCTAATCCGGACCATTCCCTCTGAAAACTGCAGGGATGAGCCCAGAAGGAGTCAATTTCCGTAAGCCAGTGTCTCTTTCCTCATTTTTCTCTGGGTACCTTACCTAGATAAGATTTTCCCTGCCACAGATTCTATGTGAAACCTCATGGAGTTTATTGCAAATGTGGCCAATTTATTTACATTGGTAAGGGATAAAGGTAAAGATAGGGGTAAAGATAGGGATATAGATAGCTACAGCTTGATCCCAACTGTATTGCTTTCTAAAAATATATAAGCTGATCAGAGTTCTTTATTTTGGCCTTCCTAAAAGGGATACCTCTATCATTTAACATTTTTCCTCATGCTGGAATTTTCTTCTGTGTATTCACACATCTTGAATGACTGGTACTGGGCACATTAGCTATGAATCATCTACATTTCTAGAACCCTGTTAATTCTCTATAGAATTAAATTAGGCCTAGCTCTTAATGAGTATTGCCAGTGAAAGAATGTTTGTTCTTAATGGGAACATTTTCCATTAGACCACTATCCGTACCCCAAATAGAAACTATTGACGGGATCTCTAGTCTTAGCATGTTGCTTTATGTCCCTCGGCCTAACTTCATTTTGAGTATAGAGGAAAGACTGTGGGGTCCTAAAGTCAAAGTGATAGTCTTCTAAGCTCTATATTGTCTTGAAAGCACTTGGTCAAATTTTAAACAAGAAGAGAAGACGATGACAATTTCAGAAAGAGGGAAAAAAGAAGAAAAATTATCTCTCTGTTCCCACAGGCAAAGAAAGCCACAAACCTAACATTTCCCAACAATTTAAAACCCACAGCTTTACAGTTTCTGGAAAAATTGCCAGAGTGTCTGCGGCAGAGTCAGAAATAGAAGCCAGGTGTTGGCCTCTTGTGTTCGTGCTGCCTTCCTTCTGTTCCTAGATGACACGAGGTCAGTTCTTTCCATGCACGAGGTCCTCAGGATTCTGCAGCCGTCACATCTGGGAGCTATGTGTTAATGTGCACCGACTGCTGTATTTGATTCCTTTGGATAATGGGAAAGCTTTGCAGTATGTTCAACATGTCTCCCCGCTTCACTCTGTGTGTGATATGAATTCTGCATGTGTTCTGCATTGACCACCCATTCCAGGATCGTTTTTATCAATGTAGATGCCCTACCATCCAAATAATTGTAGACCAAACCTTGTTCTCCAACTACCAGATCAGGCTTTTGCTGACTTAGACCTGAAGAGAAGGAACATATCACCTGGACATTTGAATCCTAAATAGATGCAGTTGGTGTACATTTCTTTATGTCAAGTGTAAAGAGCAGAGAATCAGTCTGCTAAACAGGGCTTTAAGGAGAATTCTCACATCTGCTGACAGGCAGTGATAATTCCTAGAGAAGGTACAGTGAGAGAATCCCAGTTTCTTGCTTTTTGTCCTGCAGTGATGATCATTGTTGAACATTTTGCAGAATTTTGTATTTTCTGTGTGCTTTTCTACTTTCACACTAAATGCTGCTGGACACTGCTACATATTATTCCCATCAAGATCTCACTCTTTATAGTAAAGATGCTTGATTTTTAGAACAGGCAAGAATCTGAGGCAATTTGATCTGGCTGTAAATAATCTCTTGGGTAGCAGTAGCCAGAGCAAAACCTAGCTCCTTGCTTCCTACTATAATAAAGACTTTCCCAAACATACTTTCTGTAGGAAATCTTCCATCGACATTGATGACTTTTTTTTTCCTTTTTAATTTTATGCTAGTTTGAGTTGTCTACTTATTTTTCTATCTGTGTAGTAATGCATCCTCACTTCAACCTTGGGTCCCATAGGGTAGAAATTAAACTTGACACTTCTTCGCCTGCCTCTAACACAGTCTTGGGCAAGTGGCAGGTGTCCCTGAAGTTCTTGTTGACAAGCGATGGATTGTTGGCTTCCTTGAAATTCCCGTAATTTTCTCTCAATTCGTTCCCCTAAGTTCTCTGCTTCTATGTTTACAGTTACTTTATATATTTAACTATTTACTTAGCATATGTTCTTCAGGGAAATTTTTCTCACCAGTTTTTTTCCATTAATTGCTTAGAGTTTTGTAAAGTATGGCCTTAATATCTCTGCTCCTATTTTCCATGACAATACATAAGCTTCTTGAAGGCAAAAACATTTTTTGACACCATAAAAATGATTGATGCAGTAGTACTTTACAAACTTCTTTTGAGTGAATGATCGGATAGTTTCCAAGTCATCCCAAAGTGTAGATTCTTGACTTGTAATGGAGACGGGGCAGCTTACCTATTGTCTCTTTTTTCCTGTGGATATCTAACAGCTTTCTATGGGTTACTCAGTTAAAGGAGGAGCGTTCAGGTTCTTAGAGCCATCTCTTCCTGGAGAATCCAGCTATGTCTATTCAAATGCAACATACAAGTAAACATACATACACATGAAGGATAAACCTTAGATTTTCTTCTGAGGACTAAAAACTAACCAATCTGCAATGTTCTCTCTGTATTTCTAAACCGTTTAATTGTTATTGATAAATAATATTGACACCAATAAAAATGCATGTATTTATTTTTATAGTTTTTTAAGCATTCCTTTATAATCTGACAATGATGATGCTTTCATGGGCACTTTGTTTAAAACGAGTAGATTCTAAGCGTCTGGACAGTACTCCAAATTTCTGTAAGACATCTGTCAACCCATTTCAAATGAAGGGCAATTTTCAAGCTATATTTTTTCCCTACTTTGTTTTTTGTATGGAATTTATTTTGAAGTGGTTTTTGTGGTTTTTTTTTTTTGTTTGCCTTTTTGTGTGTGGAGGAAAGAGCCTGCTGTTATTAAACTTAAAAGAGAGTTGGGCTGTTTTCTCTGGTAAAATTTCACTTGGGTAAGGTCAGTGAATAGCACCTGCTTTTCTTGAGAATTTGCATGCACACTGTAGTTATGGATTTCTTCCATACCTAATGTCAACACGTTGTCTCACAAAATGCCCATAGGGAAGGCCCCTCATCATTTGTCATCTGGGGCCTGTCTGCTCTTCTGGCTACTCTGGAAGGCCATCTGGCTACTTAATAAAACCAGCACATCTCTTGGGTCTGTTCAGTGATGCCTACATGCAATTTAACTTTTTCATAGACTTTTCCAAGATCTGTCCTGGACGAGCATACTGCGTGCTTCACAGAAAATGTCTCTGCTCTTTTATGCTTTCTTTGTTCTGAGTCTTGGAAAGTGTATAGAAAGGTCTCAGTGTTATGAGCACACATGGAGAGTAATTAATGGATACTAATTAAGAAATGGGTAGAAGGTATAATGCTGTGTTATTGACCATTTTCAAGTATGTTGCAAGCAGAGTCTGTACTTTGTGTTCCTCTCTTCTTAGTATGAACACGACTTGGCATGAGAGGAGCTTGGCCATGGAGTGAGTAACTGGTGAGCAACTGTGCAGTTGATGCCCCAGGACATGGTACTAAACCTGGCTAGTTGGGTCTTTTACAGCTCCCTGCAGACTCCCTTCCTCTAAATCTGGACTGCAACCTGTCTCTAAGGCCCAGCTCAAGGCCCATATTATTCAACAATATTCATAAAATATTTATTGAGTGCCTACGACATTCTGGACAATTGTTGGGGAGACAGTGAAATCTAAGACAGACATGTTCTGGCCCTCAGGTAACTTGCATTCTGGTGGGAAAGGTGGAACAGACAAAACATCAAATCAACAAATAATAAACAAGTGTAGCAGACAATACTAGTGCCTAATCTTTTACTCTCCCCCAGTCCCCCTTGGCGTTCACCTCTGTGCACAGAGGGCTGCTTATTGCCAGCCCTTGTGACTTTGCCCAAGGATTTTTTTTTTTATAATCTTGGCCAATGTACAGCGCTAACTGGAAAGGCCAGTCAATCAATGCTGACTGGAGTCAATGAATAAATATCCTAGCTTCCTTTAACTCAGGCGGGACAACTCTGAGGCATGTTCTATACTGTTGTGAAAAAAACTTGTAAAAGATTTGGAAGTGGGTAAAAGAGATTATTGGATGTTCTTTCAAAGGAATGTTGGGTATGATTTAGTGACCCTCAGGCATTGTCTATTCCATAAGGGCATACAGCTTTGATTGTCTGACTAAGTGTTTTCTGTCTGTAAAGGCAGAAGTTTTGTAGGGCACTGATGGCAAAGCTGAAGGACTGCAGATGGAGGTTTTCTGTCCATAGCAAAGCAAATGTTTACCACTCATGACAAAGTCAGTGGATTTTGTACGGTAGATAAGTCAAATTTTTATTTGAACTCTTTGTAATATCATATTAGTTCCCTTCATAATTGATAAGTTGAATGAAATCCTTGATATGTGTTCATTTCATGTTTGCATGAAATGCATGATTTTACCATTTGAAAATTTTTCCTCAATAGAAGTTCCCCAGCAGGACTGAGCTTCAACTGGCTTCCTTCCCTTTCCTGCCTCACTTCCTCATTCTTTATCCATGTTCCTTGGGAGGAACTCCTTAATAAAAAAACTGATTTACCTCAGGGTCTGCTTCAGGGGGGATCAAGACAACAAATAAATCCCACTCCCTGCACTCCTGAAGTGACAGACCCATTGTCTCCCTGGCCTTCTCTCCTACAATACCTACAGTGGTGTAAGAACTGTTTTATGTGAAAAAGGGGAAGAATATACTTGTTTTACTCAAGAGGCTGAAGAAAAGAGACATAAAAAGGTGAGGTAAGGAGGATGTAGCAGTGGAGGGTACAAGACAGATACCTTGTGATGCAATCCTTCCTTTATGACTCCTGAAATCTTCTGTGAAGTTACTAAGTTCAAGAAACACTTAGGTGTGGGTCAATTTCTGACTTTGAAAGGGCAAAGTTTATATCTGGTGATAGTACAAGGATAGAACCAGAAGTGTAGAAATGCAGTTGGTACGGTTTGTCTGTGTGCCCACCCAAATCTCATCTTGAATTGTAGTTCCTATAATCCCTACGTGTCATGAGACCAAGTGGAGGTCATTTAATCATGGGGGAGTTTTCACCTGTCCTGTTCTGGTGATCGTGAGTTAACTCTCACAAGAGCTGATGGTTTTGCAAGGGACTTCCCCTTTCGCTGAGCACCCATTGTCTCTCCTGCCACCATGTGAGAAAGGCTGTGTTTGCTTCACCATCTGCCTTGATGATAAGTTTCCTGAGGCCTCCCTAGCCATGCTGAACTGTGAGTTAATCAAGCCTCTTTTCTTATAAATTACCCAGTCTTAGGTATGTGTTTATTAGCAGCGTGAGAACGCACTAAAACAGTAAATTACTACTGGGAATGGGGCACTGCTTAAAGATACCCAAAACTGTGGAAGTGACTTTGGAACTGAGTAACAGGCAGAGATTGGAACAGTTTGGAGGGCTCAGAAGAAGACAGGAAAATGTAGGAAAGTTTACACTTTGGGGGACTGTTGGAAGGGCATGATTGTGGTTTGAATTGTGAGGACATGAGATTTGGGAGGGGCCAGGAGTGGAATGATATGGTTTGGCTATGTCCCCACCCACATTCATCTTGAATTGTTGTTCCCATAATGCCATATGTCATGGGAGGGGCCAGGTGGAAATAACTGAGTCATGGGGGCAGTTTCTCCCGTCCCGTTCTCATGATAGTGAGTTGGTTCTCATAAGATCTGATGGTTTTATAAGGGGCTTCCTTTTCTGCTGGGCACTCATTCTCTCTCCTGCTGCCATGTGAAGAAGGATGTGTTTGCTTCCCTCTCCACCTTTATTGTAAGTTTCCTGAGGCCTCCCCAGCCATGCTGAACTGTGAGTCATTAAACCTCTTTCCTTTAGAAATTACCCAGTCACAGGTGTGTCTTTTTTTTAGCCATGTGAGAAGGGGCTAATGCAGCAGTAGAACAAAAGGGGAAATATAGGAATGTGGATACAGAGAGAAGAATAAGGGAGAATCTTCATTTGGGAGCCTCAAGGCAAGCACAGTGAAATCTCTAAGAACAGTAAGTTCCTAACCAACACAAGGGTAGCCCTGTACTTGGTTTGTGTACATTAATTTTTCTTCCCCAATGGATTTTAAAATGCTAGAACAGGGACCATTTTGCACCCTGTTCTAGCCCTTTACAGTGAAAGGGACAAATAGAAAAAAAGAGGTAGTTGTATTAATATGCCAGATTAATGCAGACAAATTAACAGGGAAGCACCATTAAAATATAATATAATCTCAGACAATAATTTGATAAAGTGTAACCCAAGATAAAGATAGAAGAAAAAATGGACTAAATTTGCCATGCAAACCAGGTAACTTTTAAGTTCTAAGGGCTATGGAATTTTCTAAAAACTCTATATCAACATTCTATGGATGGAGGCAAACTGGGAAAAACTGGCAGACAGAAATGTGATAACTGCACAGCAAAGCCAAACCACCTAAATGATATTGATCTTCTTATTTGCTAAAGCAGGTTGCAGCACCCACCCAATTTATCTAAGAAATTAATCAATTATAAGTCAAAATAGAAACAGGGCACAATCACGGTTTACCAATTTGGAATTAGAATTACATCTGTCATAAATCTGTTTTACTCACTCTGGTTCTCATTGTGATATTGATAAACCATTACCAAGTTGAAATTCTTCCAAGACTGAACATTTTGGGGCCAGACTATTTCTGCCTTGAGTAAAAGGCTGAATAGAGAGCAACAAAGCCATTGAAGGTTCTTCTTCTGAACAATATTCTCAATAGGATACAATAGAGTTGGACTCTCATCAGTAGAGAATACTTTGGCTTAAAAATCTAGTCATTTCTACTGTGGATTCTAGATTTTAAAGTCTAGTGGTAACATCTTTGGAAAAATAAGCCTGGCTTGAGAGTTGAGGAAGTGCCCCACAGACTATTGGATGGGTTATATAAGGAAGAAATGATGGTTTCTCTTTTAAGGTCAGGTTATATTTGACTGTGAATCCACGTTGAGGAATCACAAGGAACTGGAAAAAACATCTTGGCAAAGTTGAATCCCATAACTCATAACATCCAATACTTCTGGTCTTAAGAAAGCTTCCTTTTTCTGGTGGATCTTGTCTCAAAATTAAGTGATTAGTCAGAGTATATAAGCAGATGATACATTTCACTAACATGGACCCATCAAAAGTTAACTATGTGACCTAAAGAAATATAAGTAACTTAAAACACCAGCTCTTAACTCAAAGCCTAGTAATAGTCAACTAATTTTTGTTGAACAATTGACAAACACATTCTCAAATTTTGTATTCTGTGGACTATGGGCTTTCTAACCTAGTATACAGGTACTATAATACAGTCCTTGGACTAGCTTATAGGGAGGAAATGTTTGGAATACAGCCAGTTTCATTGCCAAATAAAGAATCATTACTCCTAGTAAAGACTAGCTTATCTTATGCCAGGCTCTCTTGCACTGTGGCCTTTTTTTCTGTCCCTTGAATAAATCCTGGTCTTCTCACCTCTGGACTTTTGCATATGTTATTCTTGTTGACTTGAATTTTGCCCCACCTCTACTTCAAGACTCAGCTTGAATGTCACTTTCTTGAGAAACCTTCTCTGACCTTGCGTAAGATGAATATCTCCACTGTACTCCCCATAGCACTGAGCACTTCCCCTGTGTAGCACTTAGCTCAGGTGTGATTTTGACATTTGGGCTGTGAACAAGCATATGTCCATCTCCTCTCACAACTCTATCAAGGCCGGGATTGTGTCTGCTTCTTCTCACCATTGTGTCTTCAGCTCTTAGCATGGTGGCTAACACTTAGAAGATGCTCAAATATTTGTGGAATGAATGGCTTAAGCATGTTTCTCATAAACCCATGTACTCTGGTGTGGCATTGATGCCTTTAAGGGTGCCCTCCAGGCTTTGTCTTCCAACTTCCACTTCTTTTCTTTGCAATTGTCATTGCCGTGGACCTTTCACTTGGGATTTCTTCCAAGGTCTTTGCTCAAATGTTCTCTGGTTCCCTGAACTCCTTAGTTCTAAGAAGAGCATAATTTCTCCTTTACTCAAGGAAATATTGCTATTGGCCAGTAGTGATTAACCAGGTCAAATATCAATCAGATGATAAATTTAATTCAGAGTGCTGTAAATACCAGCCATTTCTACTCACTTACCTATCCAGCCTTTTGGTTTGAGATGCTAGTGATGGATCTGAAAAGAGCCCTCCTCCCAGGGAAGGTAGTTTTAAATCCATCCCCTTCTTTGTCTGGTAGTGAGTTGCTCCTTAGGTCACTGTTGTGCTTTATTTTGGCCAAGAAAAATTACTACAAAGAAGGCCACTCATTGCTGTTTTCTCAGGGACTCTGAGGACCCTTTCCTAGCATTTAAGTAAGAATGTGTCACTTCTATCTGATAAATTAAAAATGAAATCTTTGCCATGTGCAAGAAGTAGGAAAACAAAAGGTTGGGTCTATCTAATTCCCTTAATGTATGCACAGAAGCAGAGGCACTAAGCATTGCCAGTCAGAGCACGTCCCCTGGGAGAAGGCAGGGACACAGCCTTCTGCTCTGTAGGTGAACTTTCCCTTTGCAGCTTGCCTAAATTCTACATTTGGACAATCTGCCCATTTAAAGGCCTCCTTACTGATTGTTGTTTAATGTCAGTAAGCAGCAAAAGGAAAGCAGATCTACTGGGGCTTTTTGCTTCAAGACAATTTCAGGCCAACCTGAACTGCTATGGAGAGCACCTATGGGCCTTTATGAGAAACTGAAACGTAAGCATCAATATCCCAATCCTATGCCCTCTGTTATTCTCCTGAGGCATGTGGCATGGGATTTCTCATGCTCCTTTATTTTGTGCCTATCTTTCAACATTGGGTTCTTAGGCAGTGGTGAACTGGGTAATGGGAAGAAGAGGAATATGTCTACTGTATTTAGGCAAAAAGCCATTCTTCATTCAGCAGTAAAGTGCTAGAGCCGAGTTATATAAACAAGACTTTGAGACAGTATGGAAGGTGGGAAAACCACATTCTTATTGATTAGCAACCCTCTTTCACAAATGGCAGAATAATATCAGTATCTAACTGACTGTAGTTGGAATAATTTTTCTTCCATTACAATTACAAGGTATAATATCTAATCACCTTTTTAAAAAGTATTTGATTAATTTATTTTATTTTTAAATAGGTAATAAGTCACATGGATCTATGCAAAGGTAGAAAGGAAGTCTCCATTCTATCTCTGCCCCCCATCAGCCAGTTGTCATTCCTTCTCCATGATTCTTCTGATCACTTTCTGAGGAGATCATGTAGTTTGTCCCACTAGCTCCTACATTTCCTTAAAACAGAAGGACTTTATTAGATCACAGTTAAACATTTTGAGATTCAAAACATTCCACATGACATGGTTTACCTCATATTCCATCTCAGATGGACTCCCCCACCATTAAAGATGCTAAATTGAACATTGATGTGATCCTTCCATTGCTAAGTTCTCCCCTTTGAGTAGTATGGAACATTGTTTTCGGCACTGTACTGAAGTCCAGTACATTCACCATTCACCTGATGATTTTAACATCAAGATTTGGGGACATTGATGGCAAATGGAGAAAACCCATCCTTATTTGTTAGCAATTATTGTTGATGTGTCTGAATCAATACTTCCATTTGTAGTTGCAAAATGATTTTCTAAATCTATTATTATTTTCCTATACATTAGTTGCCATTGTCCTGTAAAGTAGAGCTTTCTCTTTCCAAGTGGGACTATTTAGTAAACTTTAAGTAAAATTCTTTGTAAGACAGAATGAATGTTTAATTTTCTCCTTTAAATTACAAATTCTCAAAGCTGATTTGGTTCAATAGTCTCAAATGATGACCACTTTTTCTTTTCTTTTTTTTTTTGCTTTCTCTTTGAGCGCTGTTGTAGACTGATAGATTTCCATAGATTTCATGTCAGTTACAAACAGTATTCTTTTTGACACTTGAATTGTTATATTTTTGGTTAGTTTGAGCCCCCACCATCTGGATTCTATACCATTTGATATGAACTTGTTAATCTGTGAATGCTTCTTTGCCCATTATCCTGTGCTCGCTCTGCCCCAAAGCAGAAATCAGATATTTCTTAAAGGATTTGACTTTCTTTAGGGGACAATGATATTAAAACTCAAACTCTGGGCATGAGGGGTATGGATGCTCCCAAGGTGACCTTCTTTCTAGGTAACTTCAGTGCTAGATAATAAATAACATATTTTTTTAAACTAAAAGTTCATATTGATATTTTCATTTTATTTTTAATATTATATTGTTTTACTTAGCATCTTTGATTTTATAACTGGAATTTGCTAAAAAATCTTCAATCTTAAAATTTACATAGTTTCTTTGTTTCACGTAAGACATATAAAGAAAATAATTTCAAAATAGCAATGCCAATATTACTACTAAAATTTATTTGTAATTTTTGTGTACAAAATATCCCACTAAAAGTACACCCTTTACCTCATTTTTCTTTATCTTCTCTAGGTAACAAACTTTACTAAATATTTGTTTATATTGCTACATCATAAAGAAATCATAACCAGGAAGTTATGTTCCAAAATATTTATTTTTGTAATTATAATCCAATACATGTATGTATTCCTATCACCTTATTTTCTCACACAAGCAGTAGCATACTACATAACCCTCTGTCTCTTGTATTTTTAAAGTACTATGTCCTAGAGATCTCTCCACTTTTCATGTTAGGGCATAGCAATCTGTTTCATTCTTTATTTTTAATTTTTAAATTTTTTATGGCTACGTGTTACTACATTCTGAAGATGTACAATACTTTACTCAACCAAACATCCTATTGCTGCCACTTGGGTAGTTTCCAAACTTCAGCTATTAACAACAATGTCACAAGGAATAACTTTCCCTATATATCATTTTGTACTTGTATAGGAGTGTCTGTAGGCAGTGAGACTTCTGAGTCAGGGGTAAAGGCATCTGTAATTTTGATAAATCTTACTAAATCCCCCTTCTTCAAGGTTATTCTGGTTATATCAATGTCATATTTTCACCTGCAATGTAAGAGAGTGTCTGTTTCCCAACATACTGTTTTGGGTGTTTTACCCCCAAACAGGTAAGTATAAAATGCTATGTCAGTGTTAATTTGCATTCTTTTATTATGAATGAGGTTGAGCATCTTTTGATTTGTTTGGGGGCAACCAATATCTTCTTTTGTCTGTGCATAAACTGTTCAGGCCCATACATTTTTATTATCACTGGCATTTTTCACATTGATTTCTAGATGCTCTTTGTGTGTAAGGGAGAGTAGTCCTTCATCTGTGATATGAACTGCAAATACCTTTCTGAGATTTGGTTTTACTTATGGTGATCACTTTCATGCTGAATTTTTTTTATATATGTAGAAATTAAAATTTACAATCTCTCTCTTTTAGTCATTCTGGATTTCTAATTAAAGTCACGTAAACATACTTGATTACAATTCAAATATATGTTAACAAAATGTAGGAAAAAGAAGTTGTTCCATGTTTCATTTTTGCCTGACTTTTCTCATCAGTATTACTCCATACCTTCTGTGTTGTTTTAAAAGAAAATCACTTGCAAAACAACCCTGTAGTGGGAAGAGTGAAAAGTTGCAGGACAGAGTTAATGTTTGTTCCACAAATAGCTGTACGAGTCCAGGCACCTTATGGGAGGACTTAGAGATGGTCTACAGAAGGGATGGCAAAATAAAAAAGGCGGTTTAAAATGAGTCAAAAAATGACTCCAAATTTAATCAGAATCTTCTCTTCTCCCTCAATTTCTGCAGTCTCATGTCTTCCTGGCTCCCTCATACTTCTCTTTCTAGTCTTTCTCAGACTAACATCCTAGCCTTTTTCCACAAATAATCTCACCCAATCCAAAGGCTCCTAAAATTCTGTTTTTAGTCAGAGACTAAATTTGTATTGTGGTCTAGTCTAGTCTCCAGATTTCTTTTCAGATATCCTGACCCAATTCTGGCTGCCTGAGAATGGCCGATCTGAATGTTTCTGGATACCCCAAACTTCACATGTAAATAAACGGAATTTATTACTTTCCCACTATACTTCCTGTTTCTTCTACATTTTCGTACTCAGGTTAATGTTATCACTGCCTGTCCCATTCACCCAAGTCCCAAAACTGGGAGATGGCTGAAATCTCTCCTATAACATCTCCATCTCCGTCAATCAATTCTATAAATTCTTCTCTTTAGTTATTATTTATTTATTTATTTATTTTTTTGAGATGGAATCTCGCTCTGTCGCCCAGGCTGGAGTGCAGTGGCACGACCTCAGCTCACTGCAACCTCCGCCTCCTGGGTTCAAACGATTCTCCTGCCTTAGCCTCCCAAGTAGCTGGGATTACAGGTGAATGCTGCCATGCCTGGCTAATTTTTTCTATTTTAGTAGAGACAGGGTTTCACCGTGTTGCCAAAGCTGGTCTTGAACTCCTGAGCTCAGGCAATCCTCCTGCCTCAGCTTCCCAAAGTGCTGGGATTACAGGTGTGAGTCACCATGCCCGGCCCATCTACTTTTTTTTTTATTGTTTTTTTTTTTTTTTTTGAGACTGAGTCTTGCTCTGTCTCCAGGCTGGAGTGCAGCATCTTGGCTCACTGCAACCTCCGCCTCCTGGGTTCAAGCAATTCTCCTGCCTCAGCCTCCTGAGTAGCTGGGATTACAGGTACCCACCACCACGCCCGGCTAATGTTTGTATTTTTAGTAGGGACGGGGTTTCATCATGTTGGCCAGGCCGGTCTCGAACTCCTGACCTTAGGTGATCCTCCTGCTTCAGCCTCCCTGAATACTGCGATTACGGGCATAAGCCACTGTGCTTGGCCCTTTTTAGCTATTCTTAAATCCTCCCTTCCCTCAGTACACTCCCTACCTTAACCTATTTCCTCTTCATTCTCCATGCAACTCTTATCGTAGCATACCCTTTCTTAAGATACTTTTATGGCTGCTCTCTGCCTATAGACTTAAAGACAAATGTCATCAATTAATATATGAGTAAGAATAAATGCACATTCATTGAGAAGGTATTTTATGCCAGTCTCTGTTCTAATTGCTTCACCTATACTAATCGCATGTTATCTCAATTGGTCCTCACAATTACCTTCAATGTAGGTATGATTATTAGTCCCATTTTACTTAGGAAGGAACCGAGGAACCTGCCCTAGTATGCAATGCAGTAAGCAGAAAAACACGAGCTGATTGCAGAGTTATTCTCCCTCCCTGATGGCCTCCTGCTGACTTTTCTGGCTTCCTCTTCTGCCATCTTTTTTCTCCAAGCATTAAGTCTCAACTCCATGGAGCTGCTCTATGAACTTATCACACTATTTCATGCCTATATACTTTTGTACATGCAGATCCCTCTGCTTATTCCTCTGCTCATCTTTGCTGCATCTCCTCTGATTCCAAGTAAACTCTTACTCATCTCTTTGTCTAAGAAGCACGACATGATCCTTTCATTGTCTCCCTACTTAGAGTCAGTTCTGACTACCAAAGACTTTTTGAATATGTCCTTCATTTCTCTCTATAAGCATAGAACTGCAATGTATTTTTACTATGACACTCATCATAGGACCTTGCAGTAATGTGTTGACGTATGTAACTTTTCTAATAAACTCTAAGTTCTTTGAGGGCAGGAACTCTGTCTTGGTGGAGGTGCTCAGTGCATCTTTGTTGGATGAATAAGTGAATCATCAGTGCAGGCTATCCTCCCACAAGATTAGATATGAGGTTGCCTTTTCCCTCTCAACTTGCAGTGCTGTAAATACAAATTTTAATAGCACTTGGAAAATTCCAACATTCTCTTCAATTTCTAGCCATTTTTCAATCTCGATATTTTATCTTTTCCACAACACTGATTATACCTTTGAGAAAATGGTATTGTTTTTCTCTTTCCTTCATTCCAAATGAAGTAAATTAGTCTGGTGACCCCTAGATTTTACCACTTATGAAACAATGGGGCCAACCCATTGGTAAGAGTAAAAGAAAACACCAAACCATTCAAACCTGAGGGCAGTTTCCTCCCACAACAAAGTTATTCTTAAATAGCATTCCTTCATTTACTTTTTGCAGAACCACCTTTGGACACATTGTTCTGTCCTTTAATCATGCCAAATCAATCAACCAATTCTTTAGCTTTTCTATTTGTGAGCATTCCTTCAGTCTGCTATCACCAGAAACATATCCTTCAAATCTAATAAAATAAACCTAACACTCTTTTTAAACAACAACAAAAAATAGCTTCCAACTTGTCTGTACAACATCCCAGTGAGGTCAGCACAAATGGCATCATCCTTGTCATTTTAGCAGTGGGCAGACCAAGCACAGAGACCAAGCGGCTTTGCCCAAGGCCATAAGACAAGTCAATACCAGAGCTGGAATTAGATAGGAGGAACCCTGGCCCTTCGCCCTGGATTCAGACACTAGGTCATGTTAACCTTAGAATTCTTTTTCCTTAGTTTTATGCCCTCCAAAAGATTAGCGGATAGGGAAACAATGCAGCTATTAAAGACAGGATCTCTTCCCTTACTCTTAAATCTAGCACAAGTAATTTGACTTAAGCTGTAATGAAAGGAGATGCATGTGCTTCTCCCTCTGTTTTTTTTTTTGTTTGTTTTTCCCCAAGTGGTGGAAGTGGCTGTCTCTGAGGTCATCACAGGATTGACAACTCATATTTGGTCTTCCAAAAACCTGTCTCTAAACGCAAGCTTTCTAGTTTGCCATTGGGAGTGTTTGCCTTCGAAAAGTCTTAAAGGGAGTCTCATGGGTTCTGTGGTTTTACCCTCTGTGAGAGAAATTGTCCTTGGCCACTCCCTAGGCCAGTGTTCCACCTCGCAGCTGTTTGCACCTTCTCTCTGATATGAGAAAGGTGCTGGCGGCTCCCCTCTGTAGCCACCCTGGGAATAGGGGCCCCAGCAGTCTACTGGGAAAGAAAGTGTTCTTACGAAACATTTCTTGGCAGCAAGCAAAATTTCCACAAAACTCTTAAATATAATAAAATGTAATTAAAGTGCCACGTTGAGTTAGCTCCCTTTGAAGTTTCACACTTGCATAATAAACCAAGTCATAAACCAAGATTCAAACTGGACATTTTATTTCTTTTTACAGATTAATTCTCATTAATTATCTACTTGACCCCTGCTGTTATAGAGAAGTAAGTACCTGCTGCACCGTAATTTGTGCTAATAAAAGGCAGTAAAAGATGAACTCAGTGCTGGAAATGGAATCTCACACCTGAATGTCACTTTGTAGTCAGAGAAAATTAGAGCCCATGTTTAGAAATCACATTATCAAAACTTCAAATGATCTCAGAAATGAGGTATATTCTGCATTTCTGTCTTTTTTATCACTGAGGATTTCAAATTTTATGTTAAGTGGCTGGTTCTCTGACGAAAAATGTGGTCCTTTGCAAAGCAGGGTTTTTTTTTGCTAACCTGTGGTGCACAGATCTTAAAACTATAGATCTAGCCATGAGAGATGGTATGGGACAGCTGTTCTGCACTGGGGTAAACATGTAAGGCTTTAGGGCTTCATTTTATCTTATCATGCAGTTTTATAGTCCCATTAATAATCACATAGACAAAGAAGGCTTTTCATTGAGACCAGTAATTCACTAACTCACAGGTTATGCCACAAAGACTGATTACTTGTGACTCACACTCAGTGAAAGCTCGTAGGGTGAACTCTCATGAGTCTCAATGCTGAAAATTAATTTGCTTTGTGTGAAGAAACATTTATGTGTGTATACCTGTGTGCCTGTGTGTGTTTAGGCTGTCTACAAGTCGTTGATGCGTTCTTTCTTCTTGAGCTATGGACACTGAAAAGACTTCAGGAACAGAAACACTGCAATATAGTGAAAGGATTAGCAGGGGACTGGTCAGAAAACCAGCAGTGAATTATTGGTATAAAGAAGCAGTCTAGGAAAAGGCTTGAGTTGAGCTAAACTGATGTTTAAAAAAGAGGACAAAAGAAAGTATGATAGATGTGAAAGCCACAGGTTCTTTATATAGATAATTATTCGCCTTGGGAAAGGTAACTTGATGTTTTCAAAGATTTCAGCCACTGAAACCTGGTTTGTTCATCTTGTCAAGGGAAGGGGGTAGAGGTGGTAGTAAGAAACAAAAGGATGGAGGTTGCCCTTCTACCCCTATGTTCAGCAACTGCAGAGCAATATCTCAGAATGTCATGAGAGCTAAAGCAAAGTGTTATGAATATAGCAGTGTTTACTAAGAAAATGAGTCTTTTTTTTTTCTCACTGTGTATGCAGCCTGGCTGAGTCAAGTATTTCACAGTGCTGCATGGTGATATAAACTATTTCCTCACTAAGAACACCAGCTTCCCCTAGGGTAAAAGCCTACAAAGCCAAATTTCTTATAAAGAGTTGTAAAAAAATAGTCAAAGAACAAATTTATGAGGTCACCTCCCCTTCCCTCTATCAACAAAGAAAGAAAACTGCCCAGAATGTTCCCTGGTCAATCTTGTCTAGTCATTCTTCAAATAGTAATAAAAATAACATTTTAGGGCTTTTTCAGATTGTATTCAAGGCTATGCACAAGATTGCTTGTTTTGTGGTCTTAAATCTAACCATTTGCCAGGCTAAATTGAATTTCATGTTTTCATTTTTTTCATAGTAATTGAATTTGTCATTGGCCATGAACCTAATATACAACTGGAGAATGAGGTGAGGGGCTGGGGTGAGGGGGAAAGAAGTTGCCACGGTAGTAACAGCAGAAAATGGCAGGAAATAACAAGGAAATGCAGGTTATGTGAATGTCCCTCAGAAAATCTTTAGAGACCTCGGAAAGCTTAGGAGTACATGGTAACAGAGGCAGACTCTGGACACATTTTGTGTGTGTGACAGAATTTTACTCCTGGAAATCTCAGCCCGCTTTGCTAACAGGAATCAAGTTATGTTAATAATAAATGTTTCTTCGTTAATTCTTTTCTCCGATATACTTGTATTAGATAGACAGTGTATTAGTCATGGTTCTCCAGAGAAACATAATGAATAGAACAGATATAGATGATATAGATATAGATACACACACACGCACACACACAGAGAGAAAGAGAGAGAGAGAAAGAGAGAGAGAGAGAGAGATGCAGTTATGAAAGCTGAAGTTCATGATCTGCTGTCTGCAAGTTGGAGACCCAGGAAAATCAGTGGTGAGGTTCTGGTCTGAGTCTGAAGATCTGAGAACCAGAACTGATGGTGTAAGTTTTAGTCCAAGTCTGAAGGCCTGAGACCTGTGAGCACTGATAATGAACCCGGTGTCCAGGGGAAGGAGAAGGTCAATGTCCCAGCTCAAGCTGTCAGGCAGAGAGTGAATTCTTTCTTCCTTCACCTTTTTTTTATCTATTCATGTTCTCAAAAGATTGGATGACGCCTACCCACACTGGGGAGGACAAACTGACCTACTCAGTCTACTGATTCAAATATGAGGAAATCCCTCATAGTTATACCCAGAAATAGTGTTTTACCAAATATCTGGGCACCCTATGACCCAGTCAAGTTGACACATAAAATTAGCCACCATAGACAGAGCTTCCCTTCACTCCCATCATGCAAATCCCTCTTTTATTTGCTGACCAAAGACTGAAGCTGAGACAAGGAAGCTCCAGGAAACCCAGTGAAGTCAACATCTTCTGCTTTTTAAATATATTCTAGATCCCTTTTATGGTTATGTATGACATAAATGGAGCATGGGTCTGATCTCATTAGCTGGTCAGGACCCCAGGGCCAAAATGTCATTCTTGACTTTCCCCTGAGTGACAGCTTACCTCTTGTTCACCAAAACTGGCATTTTATCCTTTGTCCCACACTTTGACACACTTTCCTTTTTGCTTAGTCTTCTTGATTCAAGTAAATTTTGATAGATTTCTGAAAACAAGCCACAAAACATTAGGAAAAAAGAAATAGTTGAGTAGAAGTATAAAAGATTAAATCAAGGGAAAAAGAAACTATAGAAATCAAAGACATTTTTCTCACATCAGATGACTGACCCATCCTCATAAGCAAAACAAATTGTACAAGAATGTTCAAATGTGCATTGACTGCCTCTAGGTATTCACTTCATTTAGGTAAGGGAAGACCCTCTGCTTGTTTTAGTTTGTTCAACTGGGAAAAAGCAAAGCCAGTGAACCTTTACCAAAAGCCTTCTCCAGAGACCATGTTATACACAGACCTCTTGGTTCCTTGGTGTCTTAGTACATTTAGTGTTGCTATAAAGGAATACCTGAGGCTAGATGATTTATGAAGAAAAGAGGTTTATTTGGCTCATGGTTTTGCAGGCTGTACGTGAACCATGGGACAAGAATTGGCTTCTGGAAAGGGCTTCAGGCTACTTCCACTCGTGGCAGAAGGTGAAGAACTAACATGTGCAGAGATCACATGTCAAGAGAGGAAGCAAGAGAGAAAGGTGGGGTGCTAGGCTCTTTTTAACAGCCAGCTCTTATGGGGAACTAGTCTAGTGAGAACCTGCTCATTACCAGAAGAACAGCATCAAGTCATTCATGGGGGACCTGCCCCTGAGACCAAAACACCTCCCATTAGTCCCCATCTTCAAAACTTGTGATTAAATTTCAACATGGGATTTGGAGGGGACAAACATTCAAACTATAGCACTCAGTATAGGCTAAGATATAGTTGCTTGCTGGAGTTGTGAGAAACTGAAAAGTCATGAGGAAACAGATACTTTGCAGCCTCTATAGATTCCCATATGTCTATTTTACCCCATTAAAAGAAGTGACTATGGTTTGTTTGAAGCTTTTTGGGGTTAGTACTTTTTATAGCCTACAGAATGTGGCCAAAAGATTCTCTGATGAGTGTCTGAGACAAAGGCAGCAGAACTGTTTTTGTGTTGTTGTGGTAAATAGATTACATGCTACAGGAAAATAAAGCCCAGGCTCATGCAAAAAGTAAAAAAGAAGAGCAAGACTAGAGGCAAAATGATACTCTACCTGCTTCTCCCACCCAAGAAGCTTCTGGCCCAGTGGATAATTATAGAAGGAAGCCCTTTTCTCATGTACACGTATGGGTACTGGAAAGGCAAGGGACAGACAAGGAGAGGCTCCTGTGACAGCAGTGTGCATGCTTGGCTGCAAGAGTCTGAAGTTAAATAATACTCAAAAGTCTGTATTCTACTGTGGCCTGAAGGAATCGGTACAGTCAACCCAGTGCAAGTTTTCGAGACTGGCAGGCTTGTGTTGGAGCTGAGCTCCACCTGGGATGCCAGCTGATCACCCCTCTGGTGCTGAAGAGAGAAGAGGCAAAGCTCTAGAAGAGAATATAGGACAGAGATTGGGATGGAGAGAAGAGGAAGTGCCTCTTCCCACGTTGCTTGGGGAACACATGTTTCCTGAGGCTGAGGGGGCATGGAACTTGTTCACATCTGCATATACTAATGACAGTGAGCTGGGCCCCATCTTAGGAAAAGAGCAATTTGCTTCGAGAGTGCAAGGGAAGAGTAGGCATACTTGTCATTGGCCACACATGAGGGAGTGGGTGAAGCCAGTTGCATTTTAGTCTTGATGAGCGTTTTGGAGAGCTTTCCAACATCTTTGGTTCAGCAAACCTTAAAACACATGTCACCATGGAACTTCCTTATTTGCCTGTATTTTAAACCCCTTTGTATTTTTAGGACAATTGAATCCATATGTTTCTGTTCCATTGACACTGAACTCATTAAAGTGATGTTCAGTAAGAGCTATTTGATGTACACAGAATCTTCTGTTACCATTTTATGAGCATTTTGAGTCACTTGAATTCAGTATTAGGGAGCCAACTAAACCAGATCTGAACAGGACACAGTTTGGCTTGAAGCTTAAAACTCCTGAGACCTTGCTGGATACCATTCTTGGCGAAATATCTTCTCCCATCCCAGATTCACAGCCAAGGCTATTGTATCAAGCCCAGCCCCAGAAGAAGGGTTAAGAGAAGTGTGTCAGAACACTTAATTGAAACAACAAACCCAAGAAATATATCTCAAACAAGTGAAGTGCCCAAAGGAAAAAAATTCATTTAATGTTAGTCCCTATTAGCTTTCTAATAGTGAGCATGAAACAACAACTAAAAGAGCAACCATCAGATTGAATCAAGGCAAGGAGGGCTTGATAACAAATCATGGTCTGTTATGGTGTGAAACTCAAGTTTCATTGCTTATATAGATTTCCATCACATACTTTATAATGTTTATTGAAATAATAAAATAAAAATATAAAGTTTTTTTGGGATTTACAAAAGCAATGAAAAACAGAGAGTGTCATTGTAAGCCAAAGCAATTGAGAATTTTTTAAAGATCTAGTGTGGATTGTACTGGATACAGGAAAATAGGGACTCACTGGAGATTTGATGCATGCAGAGGAAGGAAGTGGGTCCTTCCCTTCCAGTGTTCTTCTAAAAGTGAGAGAGACAGTGGTCACCAAGATAGGTATGGTTTCTACTCACAGGGAGCTCACAGTTTAGTGGAAGTGACAGACAAATGGAATCAACCATCATAAGAATAAATATCTAATGATAAATTATGATTGATGCATTAAAGAAAAAGAAAATAAGATAGTGACTAAAAGGAAAGTTAGTTTACTAAGAGGGAGTGGGTTTTGAGAAGGCCTATTGGAAGAAGAGACATTTTTAAATGAGACATAATGAGTAAGAAGCAGGTGAAAAATGCACCAGTTATAGGCAAAGGACATAGAAGGCACAAAGGCCCTAAGTGAAAGTTGGTTAAGAAAGGCAGCTGGGAGCTGGAGAGGAGGGGTATGACCAGATGATGCCAGCCATATCCCACCCATTTAAAGCTGTGCATTACATTAATCTACTCAGTTTGCCCAGGGTACATTGTCTGCTAGGATCTGTTATTCTTACTTTGTTTTACTCTTGAAATTCTGTTCCCTTGCTTTTCAAGATTATATTTACTTGTATATTTTTTCTTTTGCACCTGTTCCAAACAGTAGTTCTCAGGTCACTTCATCCTCTTAGGCAGTGGTTCTCAAAGTGTGGTAGTCTCTGGATTAGCAGTATCAGCATCGTGGGGAACAGGCAGGATAGGACATGGGAAGAGGAGGGCAGTTCCTGACATTTTAAAGCACCCACAGAAGGCCATGCTATTCTCCTACTAAACAGTCTCACAGAACACCAACCCTAAACAAGGTTGCAGACCATGAGAAATGAGACAAAGCAAGTCTACTTCATAATTTTATCTAAACGCAGATAAAAATAAGGTCATTGTGCAGCCTACAAACTGCCAAACATCCTCTCTTGGCCACAATGAGTGGCTGCCACTTGTTTACCAAGTATAGCTTATCCTCTTGCTAGTCTCCACTCTTTATAGATAAAACGTATTTAGACAGCCAATCATAGAATGGTATCCACTTTTCAGCAGCACCCAATCTAGAGCAAACGCTTGCTTTCTTAAACTTTCAAATCACCCAACCAAAGCCCAAATCCTATTGTAGGATCTTATTAACACTTTACTGGGACACTCATATTTCCCATGGTGTGTGCTCTCCCTGGCTACAACAAATAATAAGACCAACTTGGTTAACTACAGCTGTGTTTCTGGTGGTCTTGGGCTGAAGGGAATTGCCACTTGGGCCCCACTGCATATCTACTGAATCTAAAACCCCAGGGGTGGAGTCCAGCCATCTGTGTTTACACAGGCTCTCTGTGTGATTCTGATGCATGCTCCAGTTTGATAACCATTGCTCCAAGGCAATGATTCTTAATCCTGGCTGTCCATTAGATATGGGTGCCTAAATCTCCCAAAGATTCTGATTAGATTGGTCTGGAGTGGGATTTAGAAGTCTGTACATTTTTAAAAGCTCCCCAGATGATTCTGTTGTGCAACCAAAGTTGAAAATCACTTCTTTACAACAGTGATATTGGCAGGTGCACCACTGAAGGATAATGTCCACATTTGAAATGCATTCCTATCAGGTTATAAGCAATTGCTGGGGAGCCAGTTGTAATTCTGCCTCTTGCTATCCATGACATCCCAGTGTGTCCTGCCACAGAGGTTTGTTTTAGGGAACTTTGCCTTGCCTTCTTGCTCACATTTCAACATATTTATAGTCATATTTTCTCTTCAGCTTAGCTACCTTCCTTCCTTTCTTGATTATATAAACCATTTCTCAGCCATGCACACAGGATTATATCTATATCTACATCTATATCTGTATCTATCTATATCTGTATTTATGACATAATAATAATTTTTTAAGTCTCAAAATAAGCATAGCTAATTTTTATGAGCACTTAACTAATGTGCCAATCATTAGGTTAACAATCTTTACAACAATGACAGCAAGATAAATAATATTATCATCCACATTTCACAGATGAGAAAACTGAGGCTTGGAGATGCTAAGTACCTAGCCCAAGTTACCAGCTGGTAACGAATGGAGCCAGGTTTCACACGCAAGCTATTAAGTTCCAGAATCCACACTTCTAACCACCCTGCTCAGATTCCTTATCCAGAAGGCTACATCTCCCTAGTCTGCTTTCTCTCTTAAACCTCCGCGATCTTTTCTTTCTTGGCCACCCCCATTGTCATGTTTTCATGATTACACAGGGTGGGAGTAGAGGTGGGGATGCTAAGGTGTCTGTTCTTTCAGGAATAGTAAACTTTCTCTGTGCTCACTCCTATTCTCCCACCCTTCCTGTAGAAATATCCCTCTTTCCGTAGCTGTACAGCAAAGGGGACACAGCCTTGCTTAGTATTCAAATAGTACAGCAGATATTCAAACTGTTGTCCTGGGACAAGAACTTTTAAACAATCTAAAGTGTTTTCTGCCCCACAATTTGTTGGTTATATTAACATCATGGAATAAATTTGAACAGGACATCCATTTATTCATTTCTAGAACATGCACTTTTAGGCTTACCACCGGTTATCCTTTCTTAAATCCTTTTGACGAGCTTCTGTCCTTACATCTTTTCAGAAAGAGTTTTTCATTAGAAAACCAAGAGCTGTATCATCATATCTGGAAAATTTGGCTTTCCAGGTATATCATAATCTGGGATAAAACCAGGACTAGAACTTAGTGGGCCTTCTGCCATCTAATGATAAGGGCCCTCATGGGATAGTGGTGAAGACTGAATGACTTCACTTATTCGGATCACCCTGAAGACTGCACGGCATGTGCCATATTTCCATTTTAATATTAACTTTTATATTCAGACATCTGTGAAATTAGTATGTGTCTTAGAAGTAATGAATGACATTGAAATTATAATTGGCATTTTTGACTTTTAAATTTGATGGAAAATGTCAGTAAACTCTCAGTAAATGTTATCTCCTCCTCTTTCTCCTTCCCCTCCTCCTGCTCTTCCTCCAACTCCTGCTTTAAGTCCTAAGATAACAGTCCTCATCTGGCATCTGAGTATGAGAAATACCCAGAATATCCTTTCCCCGGGTTTTATGGCCAGGTTATTACTTTTCTCCGTAAGCTCAGGCAATAATGGTCACTGATCATTTAATCGCCCTTAATGGAGAAGATAATTCTCATCCAGGTACCTATACAACAGATACTGTGAGTCTACTATGTGCCATAAACTCTGCTCTATATGAGACATATGCCTGACCCTCAAGCAGCTCACAATGGAACAGGAAGAAACCACAGAAAACAAAGAAAAACAGGGGACTGTATACCACACCTCATTCCCACCTCGGACTGTCATCAATATCTTGTCTACCTCAAGGCAGAACTTGACATTTCTCTTGTAAACTTAAAAAGCAAACCCAACTCCACAATGATGACCATTTTTCAGGTAGTGTGAGGAGAATGTTAAATAATTGTATACTATATGGCAAAATGCAACAAGAATCCCAACTAGACCTCTCTAATTTCCTGACGTTATTGCTTCCATTGCCAAATTTTATTTTCTTCACAACCATTTCCCCACGAATCTCTCCCAGTTCTCTGTCTCCAACTCATTTTCTTTTCAAGGATGGGTATCCACTCTCAATGGCATTTCCATGCCAATACACACACACACACACACACACACACACACACACACACACACCCCTTCCCCTGTATCTTTCCCTTTTCTAACACAAACACTAATAGTTCCTTTTCAGATTTTACAAATTATCTGCATCATCACAGTGATCAACTCCCTTCCCACCTTTCTACCTCTTAATATTCACCCTTCTCAGTGCAGTAGAGGATTCTAACCAGGCACAAGTGTGTGTGTGCATGTGTGTGTGTGTCTGTGAGTGTGTGTGTGGGGGAGAGAGAGAGTGAGAGAGAGAGAGAAAGACAGAAAAATACAAGAAAATATAATAAGTGAAAATATAACAGGTGGACACAGGATAATATGAGACCAAAACCAACAAGAGCAACCCCTCATCCTGAGCCCAGAAAAGAAATCAAGTTACAGCAATGGTTCTCAACACTTTAGAATGTCTGGAGACATTTTTAATTGTCACAAGGTGATATAGTATGAAACTAACATCTAGCAATAGAGATCAGAGTTGTTGCTAAACATCCTACAATGCAAAGAAAAAACTCCATGACAAAGAATTTTCTGGCCCCAGATGTCAATCATGGTGATATTGAGCAATTCCTAGTTACACAGTCTAGAAAAAGTGATAAGTGACTGTAGTTTTGAAAAAGGATTAAGAATTTCCCTGCAAATAAGTGAATGAAGAAGATTCCAGCAGAAAAACATTTATGGTAAGATTTTAGATGATCACTTTGACAAGAGTGTGAGAATTATTTTAAACATTTAGAGAGAGTTAATCTCTATTTAGCATGTAGAAAGTCACTAAAAAGCCAGATGATTTATAAAACCATTGTCATTTTAACCCTGCCAGAAAGTTAAGATTGTAAAGTAATCTAATCAACTAAAATCCAAGAGGGGTCAAGTCCCTCCTAAGAGAGATGGGAACCATGGCTATTTTCATCTTTGGCAGAACAGAGAGAGGAGGAAAACACATTCACAGATGTGGGTAAGAAAAAAATAGCTGAATTTTAATGAACTTTTGGAGGCTGAGTGTGAACTCAGTATTAGAGCTTAGGATCCCTGAGAACCCCAGACAAAAGAGGAGTCTGCGTCTACCCTATAAGGTGTTTTACACAAGTCTTCACAATATCCTCATGTGAAAGATTGTGATCAGGGCAGAACTACTGAGAACAATCTCTTCTGAAGTGCAAGCAGTATTTCTGCTGTATTTTGAGAGTGAAGCACGAAAACAGAGAAATATTCTCATACTCAGAACCTTACACTGAATATCAGGCAAAGATGATCTCCCATTGGGGAAAGGGCAGAGCAGCAGAGCAAGACCCATTTGGGTATGGGCTCACGAGGTCTCCTCTATTCTTAGGAAGAGCAAGAGACTTCAAAGCAACTACCCAGGGGACGCCTGCTGATTGAGGCAGAGACCCCTTGACTCCAGAGAAGGGATAAGAGAGCTGAGAGAGAAGCCCTGAGATACATTAGTATGGAGTTTGCTGAAGTCTAAAGTTGGGGCAGGGGAACTTAGGGAAACCCTTTAGGCATTAAGAGCCCAAACCCTGCTAAAGTAATGATCCCAACTTCAAATATTTTGAAACCTGAAGTGAACTGAATGTAACTTAAGCAAAAACTCATACTCAAACTAAACACAGCTAGATTGACTCAAACCTCAATACTAATGACCTGAAAGAAACAGAAACGTGCCCTTTTCTGTACATAAATATAACTGCATTAGACCATGCTGTTTTTACATATTTGTGGTGGTTAATAAAAAGTCACAAGACACAAAAACAACCAAGAAAACAAAATGATCCATTGACAATGAAGGAAACAGTCAATAGTACAAGATCCAGAGATGGCCCCAAGGTTGAAATTATCATAACTATCATAAATATGTTAAAGGACCTAGACAAAAAGGTGACTGACCCTCATGGGTGAAGAAATTTCAGCAAACAGATGGTAAGTATTAAAAAAATTGAAGTGGGAATCCCAGAAATGAACAGATGATATAAGAAATGAGGAATTTTCTTATACATTCTTCTCAGCATCACATCTCACTTATTCCAAAATTGACCACATATTTGCAAGTAAAGCACTCCTCAGCAAATGTAAAAGAAAAGAAATTATAACGAACTGTCTCTCAGACCACAGTGCAATCAAACTAGAACTCAGGATTAAGAAACTCACTCAAAACCACTCAACTACATGGAAACTGAACAACCTACTCCTGAATGACTACTGGGTACATAATGAAATGAAGGCAGAAAGATGTTCTTTGAAACCAATGAGAACAAAGATAAAACATATCAGAATCTCTGGGACACATTTAAAGCAGTGTGTAGAGGGAAATTTATAGCCGTAAATGCCCACAAGAGAAAGCAGAAAAGATCTAAAATTGATACCTTAACATCAAAATTAAAAGAACTAGAGAAGCAAGAGCAAACACATTCAAAAGCTAGCAGAAGGCAAGAAATAACTAAGATCAGAGCAGAACTGAAGGAGATAGAGACACAAAAAACCCTTCAAAAAAATCAGTGAATCCAGGAGCTGGTTTTTTGAAAAGATCAACAAAATTGATAGACCGCTAGCAAGACTAATAAAGAAGAAAATAGACGCAATAAAAAATGATAAAGGGGATATCACCACGGATCCCACAGAAATACAAACTACCATCAGAGAATACTATAAACACCTCTACGCAAATAAACTAGAAAACCTAGAAGAAATGGATAAATTCCTCGACACATACACCCTTTCAAGACTAAACCAGGAAGAAGTTGAATCCCTGAATAGACCAATAACAGGCTCTGAAATTGAGGCAATAATTAATAGCCTGCCAACCAAAAAAAAACCAGGACCAGGCAGATTCACAGCCGAATTCTATCAGAGGTACAAGGAGGAGCTGGTACCACTCCTTCTGAAACTATTCCAATCAGTAGAAAAAGAGGGAATCCTCCCTAACTCATTTTATGAAGCCAGCATCATCCTGATACCAAAGCCTGACAGAGACGTAACAAAAAAAGAGAATTTTAGACCAATATCCTTGATGAACATTGATGCAAAAATCCTCAATAAAATACTGGCAAACCGAATCCAGCAGCACATCAAAAAGCTTATCCACCATGATCAAGTGGGCTTCATCCCTGGGTTGCAAGGCTGGTTCAACATGCACAAGCCAATAAATGTAATCCAGCATATAAACAGAACCAAAGACAAAAACCACATGATTATCTCAATAGATGCAGAAAAGGCCTTTGACAAAATTCAACAACGCTTCATGCTAAAAACTCTCAGTAAATTAGGTATTGATGGGACGTATCTCAAAATAATAAGAGCTATTTATGACAAACCCACAGCCAATATCATACTGAATGGGCAAAAACTGGAAGCATTCCCTTTGAAAACTGGCACAAGACAGGGATGCCCTCTCTCTCCACTCCTATTCAACATAGTGTTGGAAGTTCTGGCCAGGGCAATCAGGCAAGAGAAAGAAATAAAGGGTATTCAGTTAGGAAAAGAGGAAGTCAAATTGTTCCTGTTTGCAGGTCACATGATTGTATATCTAGAAAAACCCATTGTCTCAGCCCAAAATCTCCTTAAGCTGATAAGCAACTTCAGCAGTCTCAGGATACAAAATCAATGTGAAAAAATCACAAGCATTCTTATACACTAATAACAGACAAACAGAGAGCCAAATCATGAGTGAAATCCCAATCACAATTGCTTCAAAGAGAATAAAATACCTAGGAAACCAACTTACAAGGGATGTGAAGGACCTCTTCAAGGAGAACTACAAACCACTGCTCAACGAAATAAAAGAGGACACAAACAAATGGAAGAACATTCCATGCTGATGGATAAGAAGAATCAATATCGTGAAAATGGCCATACTGCCCAAGGTAATTTATAGATTCAATGCCATCCCCATCAAGCTACCAATGACTTTCTTCACAGAATTGGAAAAAACTACTTTAAAGTTCATATGGAACCAAAAAAGAGCCAGCATCGTCAAGTCAATCCTAAGCCAAAAGTACAAAGCTGGAGGCATCACGCTACCTGACTTCAAATTATGTTACAAGGCTATAGTAACCAAAACAGCATGATACTGGTACCAAAACAGAGATATAGACCAATGGAACAGAACAGAGCCCTCAGAAATAATATCACACATCTACAACCATCTGATCTTTGACAAACCTGACAAAAACAAGAAATGGGGAAAGGATTCCCTATTTAATAAATGGTGCTGGGAAAACTGGCTAGCCATATGTAGAAAGCTGAAACTGGATCCCTTCCTTATACCTTATACAAAGATTAACTGAAGATGGATTAAAGACTTACATGTTAGACCTAAAACCATAAAAACCCTAGAAGAAAACCTAGGCAATACCATTCAGGACATAGGCATGGGCAAGGACTTCATGTCTAAAACACCAAAAGCAATGGCAACAAAAGCCAAAATTGACAAATGGGATCTAATTAAACTAAGGAGCTTCTGCACAGCAAAAGAAACTACCATCAGAGTGAATAGGCAACCTACAGAATGGGAGAAAATTTTTGCAATCTACAAAGGGCTAATATCCAGAATCTACAAAGAACTCAAACAAATTTACAAGAAAAAAACAAACAACCCCATCACAAAGTGGGTGAAGGATATGAACAGACACTTCTCAAAAGAAGACATTTATGCAGCCAACAGACACATGAAAAATGCTCATCATCACTGGCCATCAGAGAAATGCAAATCAAAACCACAATGAGATACCATCTCACACCAGGTAGAATGGCCATCATTAAAAAGTCAGGAAACAACAGGTGCTAGAGAGGATGTGGAGAAATAGGAACACTTTTACACTGTTGGTGGGACTGTAAACTAGTTTAACCATTGTGGAAGTCAGTGTGGCAATTCCTCAAGCATCTAGAACTAGAAATACCATTTGACCCAGTGATCCCATCACTGGGTATATACCCAAAGGATTATAAATCATGCTGCTATAAAGATATATGCACACGTATGTTTATTGTGGCACTATTCATAATAGCAAAGACTTGGAATGAGTCTAAATGTCCAACAACGATAGACTGGATTAAGAAAATGTGGCACATATACACCATGGAATACTATGCAGCCATAAAAAAGGATGAGTTCATGTCCTTTGTAGGGACATGGATGAAGCTGGAAACCATCATTCTCAGCAAACTATCGCAAGGAGAAAAAAACCAAACACTGCATGTTCTCACTCATAGGTGAGAATTGAACAATGAGAACACATGGACACAGGAAGAGGAACATCACACACTGGGGCCTGTCATGGGGTGGGGGGATAGGGGAAGGATAGCATTAGGAGATATACCTAATGTAAATGACGAGTTAATGGGTGCAGCACACCAACATGGCGCAGGTATACATATGTAACAAACCTGCACGTTGTGCACATGGACCCTAGAACTTAAAATATAAAAAAAAAAAGAAATGAGGAATTTCTTTAACAGACTGTACAGCCGACTGGATTAGGTAATCTGAAGATATAGCAAACATGAAGACTAGTCAATAATAATTATAAAAATCAAATACAAGAAGGAATATCATAAGAAATAGAACAGAACATCTGAGATGTTTGAGATAATATTGAATAATCTGACATACTTGGCCTTGGAGTTCCAGAAGAAAAGTGAAGGAAAGTAGACAGAAAAACGTATTTTGAGATAATATCTGAGAATTTTCTAAAATTAATAAAATATGTCAAACCCCAGATCCAAGAAGCTTAGTGAATTACATGTATGAGAGATGCAAAGAAAAACAAACCTAGGCACATAATAGTTAAATGGTTGAAAATCAAAGAAAAAGAAATAAATTGAAAGCAGTACCCATATACCTATTTTACAATGGTATTTACAAAGTTTTCTGAATTTTGGTTGGATTTAATTCAAAATAATTGGGAAATCTTTCCTCAATATATTCAACAAATGGAGTATCAAATGTTTTCAAAGAAGCAAACAAAAACAGGGAATTTATCACTACAAAATGGGGGGTTCTAAATTTATTAAACATTGAGAGTTAAAACAGGGTTCAAGATTTAGTTTCAAAATTTCATAGTTGCATTTTATATTATCTTAGTTTTGGGGAAGGTTCTTTTGTTGGAATGCCTATATATAATTGGATAAATTTATATTTTCCATTGCAAAATAATAAAATGAGAAAACATATGATCTTCTATTACCTATATACAAAATATAATAGAGAAAAATTATTTGATAATTTTTCGCTAGCGTGTTTTTCAAAAGAAAGCACTTAAATGGGAACAAGAAATCGTACCTCTGAGAAAATGAGTGCTGAAATATTTGCAAATTTGAACTAAAAATGGAAAAATAAAAATATCTCTTGTTTAGCAATTTCTTGATTAGATTATACTATAAAAAATTGAAAGCAGTCAGAGAAAACAGATACTTCACATAGAGAATTGACAAGAATGAGTGCTGGCTTCTTGTCAAAAACAATGAAGGCTAAAGTAAGACTAAGCAAAAAGTACAAACCTGGAGGCAACACATTACCTGATTTTAAACTATACTATAAGGGCATAGTCACCAAAACAGCATGGTACTGGTATAAAAATAGGCACATAGACTAATGGAACAGAATAGAGAACCCAGAAATAAACCCAATTACTTACAGCCAACTGATCTTCAACAAAGCAAACAAAAACATAAAGTGGGGAAAAACACACCCTTTTTAACAAATGGTGCTACGATAATTGGCTAGCTACCTGTAGGAGAATGAAAATGGATCCTCAACTCCCATCTTATGCAAAAATCAATGCAAGATGGATTAAGGACTTAAATCTAAGACCTGAAACTGTAAACATTCTAGAAGATAACATTGGAAAAACCCTTCTAGACATTGGCTTAGGCAAGGATTTTATGACCAAGAACCCAAAAGCAAATGCAATAAAAACAAAGATAAATAGCTGAGACTTAATTACACTAACAGCAAAAGGAACAGTCAGCAGAGTAAATGCACAACCCACAGAGTGGGAGAAAATCTTCACAATCTATACATCTGGCAAAGGACTAACATCCAGAATCTACTACAAACTGAAACAAATCAGCAAGAAAAAACAATCCCAAAAAAAGTGGGCTAAGGACACGAATAGACAATTCTCAAAATAAGTTATACAAATGGCCAACAAACATATGAAAAAATGCTCAACATCACTAATGATTAGGAAATGCAAATCAAAACCACAATGTGATACCACCTTACTCCTGCAAGAATGGCCATAATCAAAAAAAAGAAAAACAGTAGATGTTGGTGTGGATGTTGAACAGGGAACACTTCTATACTGCTGATAGGTGTGTAAACTAGTCCAACCACTATGGAAAACAGTGTGGAGATTCCTTAAAGAACTAAAAGTAGAACTACCATTTGATCCAGCAATCCTACTACTGGGTATCTACCCAGAAGAAAATAAGTCATTATATGAAAAAGATACTTGCACATACATGTTTATAGCAGCACAATTCACAGTTGCAAAAATATGGAACCAACCCAAATGTCCATCAATCAATGAGTGGATAAAAAACCTGTGATTGATATATATATATGTGATATGTATGTGTATATATATACACACGCACACACAATGGAATACTACTCAGCCATAAAAAGGAAAGATTTAATGGCATTTACAACAACCTGGATGAGATTGGAGACTATTATTCTAAGTGAAGTAACTCAGGAATGGAAAACCAAATATCATATGTTCTCACTCATAAGTGGGAGCTAACCTATGAGGTTGCAAAGGCATGAGAATGATACAGTGGACTTTGGGGACTCAGGGGAAAAGTTGGGAAGGGGGTAAGGGACAGAAGACTACAAATAGGGTGCCATGTATACTGCTTAGATGATGGGTGAACCAAAATCTCATGAATCACCACTAAAAGACTTACTCATGTAACCAAACACCACCCGTTCCCCAATAACCTATGGAAATAAAAAATTTAAAAAAATAGAGGCTAATGGTCAATGGAGGAATATATTTAATATTTAAAGTGATGAAAGAAAAAAACTGTAGACACGCACTCTATTTCTAATAAAAAATTCTTCAAATATAAAGAAAAAAGACATTTTCAGAAAGACAAAAATCGAAAGAATTTGTTTCCAGCAGACTCAAATTTCAAGAAAAGTTGAAAGAAGTTCTTCGGCTGAACAGAAATGATACCAGGTAGAAACTTGCTTCTGCAGAAAGAAAGAGTACCAGGAAGACTGAAATGTTGCAAAATAGAAAGGAGCTTTACAAAAGTATTCATATCTTTATACACCAGTGATAACCTTTAAAGACTACTGACTTTAAATTTTTAGATGCAATACAATATTTGTGACACATATGGAAATGAAATATATGACAAAGAACACAAAGAGTGAGTGGGTTTTAGTGGAAAGTGTACTGTAGTAAGGTTCTCATATTTTTGTGGAATATTTGAACATTTTTGAAGCTTTACTCTAATAAGTGAGAGATGTGTATTGAAGTCTCTTATGTAACCACTAAAAAAATTTAACACAAAGAGCCACAGCAAACAATCATTAGAGCATATCAAATGAAATACAGAAAACACTTTATCCACTTTAAAAACTACACTTCTAATAGAATGGCTAACCTAAAAAAAACAAAAACAAAAACAAAACCCTAATATCGAAGAGGCCATGAGGCAACTGGAATTCTTATACCTTGTAAATGGGAATATAAAGTGTGCAACTACATTGGAAAATTCTTTGGCAGTTTTTTAAAAAGTAAATGAAAATCCAGTGTATGACCCAGCAATTTCAATCTTAGATCTTTATCTCCTCTCCAAAAAAGAAAACCTATATCAACAAAAAGTCTTATAGAAGAATGCCTATATTAGCTTTGTTAATACCATTTACAATAACGCAAAAGCCGCTGGAAATTGTCTAGGTGTTCATTTAAAGAGTTTGGATGAACATATTATAGTGTGTCCTTTCAATGGAAGACTGCTCAAACAAACAAACAAAAAGAAGTACTGATGAACACAACATGATGAGTGATGCTTAAAGACATAATGCCAAGTAAAATAAGTCAGACAGAAAAAAGGATACAGTATGTGATTTCTTTTATACGAAGTTCTAAACCATGACAAACATCTATTATAATAGAAATCAGATCAGTGCTTGTTTCTGGTGGTGGGATAATTTACTGGGAAGAGGTATAAGGAAACTCTTTAGAGTAATGGAAATTGTTTTTGTTTTTTTTTTCTTGCTAGAGATGACAGACATCTGAGTGCATGTATTTGTCAAAACTGATCTAACCATACACTTAATGATTTATGAATTTAAGATCTATGTGTGTGTAAAGCATTACTTAATTAAAAAATTAGTAAAGTATAAGAAACTGAAGTTAGTGAGACCAGTTAGAGAGCTGTTGAGTATTCCAATTAAAAGATGAAGAAATTCTGGGCGCGGTGGCTCATGCCTGTAATCCCAGCACTTTGAAAGGCTGAGGCGGGCAGATCACAAGCTCAGAAGTTTGAGACCAGCCTGGCCAGTATGGTAAAACCCGGTCTCTACTAAAAATACAAAAATTAGCCGGGTGTGGTGGCACGCACCTGTAGTCCCAGCTTCTCGGGAGGCTGAGGCAGAAGAATCGCTTGAGCCGGGGAGGCAGAGGTTGCAGCGAGCCAAGATCATGCCACTGCATTCCAGCCTGGGCGACAGAGCGAGACTCTGTCTCAAAAAAAAAAAAAAAAAAAAAGAGATGAAGAAATTCTGAATGAGACAATAGTCCTAGCATTGGGAAGGAAGTGATAAGAGTTGGAGAGTATCAGGAAAAAAGAATACATAAGAATGTATATAATTGGTAACCAATAATAAATAAGAAATAATAAAGAGAGAAGACTAAAGGAGGCATCTCAAGCTTTTGGATTGGGTAACTGGGTGAGTCTTGATACCATTTTCCAAGAATAAGAAATCAGGATAAAAGCAAGCTTAGGAAAAAAATGAGATTCCTTTTGTTTATCTTGGATTTAGGTCCTGTCCAATTAAAGATATGAAATGTCAATTTTATCTGTATTTTAGAGGAGAGATTTGGCTGGAGATGTAAACTTGGGATTCATAAAGATTTGGAAATGAGTTTGTTTTCTCTTTTTTTTTAATTTTTGTTTTAGGTTTGGGGGTACATGTGAAGGTTTGTTACGTAAATAAACTCATGTCATGGGGGTTTGTAGTACATATTATTACATCACCCAGGTATTAAGTCCAGTACCCAACAGTTATCTTTTCTGTTCCTCGCCCTCCTCCCATCCTTCCCCTTCAAGTAGACCCCAGTGTTGATTGTTTCCTTCTTTGTGTTCCTAAGTTTTCATCATCTAGCTTACACTTATATGTAAGAACATGTGGTATTTGGTTTTCTGTTCCTACATTAGTTTGTTAAGGATGATAGCCTCTAGTTCTACCCATGTTCCTGCAAAAGACATAACCTCATTCTTTTTATGGCTGCATAATGTTCCATGGTGTATATGTACCACATTTTCTTTATCCATTCATCATTGTTGGGCATTTAGATTGGTTCTATGTCTTTGCTATTGTGAACAGTGCTGCAATGAACATTCACATGCGTGTGTCTTTACGGTAGAATGATCAATATTCTTCTGGGTATATACTCAGTAATGGGATTGCTGGGTGTTATGGTACTTCTGCTTTTAGCTCTTTGAAGAATCACCATACTGCTTTTCACAGTGGTTGAACTAATTTACCCTCCCACCAAAAGTGTATAATCATTCCTTTTTCTCTGCAACCTTGCCCACATCTGTTATTTTTTGACTTTTTAATAATAGCTATTTTGACTGATGTGAGATGGTATCTCACTGAGGTTTCGATTTGCATTTCTCTAATGATCAGTGATATTGAGCTTTCATGTCTTTTTTTCAGAAGTGTCTGTTCATATCTTTTGCCTACTTTTTTTTTTTAAACAGATGATAACTTTATTGGAGATTTACTTGGCTACAATTATTACAAAGAAACAACTCAAGGTACTTGTGATCCATAAAGTGCAGATTGCAAATTTCTGCAGCACGATTACTGTATGAATGAATGACATCATGTTCCTTAAAAAACGGCTGCAGCATGTGACGGTTAATATTTTATTGTCAATCAAATTATATGCATTAGTTTTATCTGATTTTAGTAATTTTCCTTTACTATTTACAGCAGAAAAGCCAGAAATTTACTTCCTGTTCACCTTTGCAGTTTTGCTACGTAACCTGCTGCTGCAGTGAATTCTTAGTGCATATATAAAATTTAAATTGTCTGTGGTTGATGTCCAAAAAGAAAAGGACTAGAAAAAAAAAGTAATGATTAAAATATATTTACAAGTTAGTTGTGAAAAGTCATTTTCACTGCTAGTGGAAAATACAGTGGTCTCACTGCAAATTTCTTAGATACTGCTGTTGGCATCTCCAACAACTTTTAAAATCATTTTAATAGTCTTGGTATTAAACATAGTTTTAAAACTTTTCATGTACAATATAAAATAAAGAAGTGTATCTGGAAATAATTAAATTCCTGAAAAGTAATCAGTGGTTGGAAAAATATAATTATTCAAATGTAATTAAAACAACCATATAGGTAATAAATATGACATGAGTTTCTCTTTCACAGATAATGCAAACGGGTTAAGGACTCAACATAATTTCAGATGCAGTTAAAAAATGGTATCAAGGTCTCAGTTTGGTGGCTTAAATTTTATGTAAAGGAATTAGACACCCTAACAGAGCAAGATCTAATATTTTAAATCAGCGGGGCTTTGTGTGTGAACTGCGCTCGGTCTGGATTCCAGTGATCCTCTGCAGTCCCCACCTACCTCCAGGGAGCGACTGAAGGAGCTGACTGCCAGGTGAACACCTGGATTCATGAACCAAAGCAGCCTCAAGTTTCATGTTGTCAAGGCAGGGTATTAGAATCTTTCTGAGGGCACAGTATTATTAACAAATAAAAATATCAGTATTTTAAGAGACAATTACAAGAGTGTTAGAGGTCATTCTAAATTTCATCACTTCACATAAAAGAAAAAGGAAAAGAAATGTAACAAACATTTTAAAAACATAATGAAGAGTTCAGTTAACAATCTTTTTCATATCACAAACAGTGAAAATGCCACAGACAAAAATGACCTATTTAAGTTGTGTGAGTATATGACACATTGCAGGCATTATAATTATCTTTTTCAAATTCCATAAATGAAAACAGCAGCAAGGCCAAACCACATTTTTATTCTCTCTGTTAAGCATATTTTCTTGAAATGAGGTAAAGCATGGTACCAAGTGCAATGCTTATCTGTGCTACGTGAACAGAACAGAAGGGAAAAAGCTATTATAAAACGCAGCATAGTTAGGACTGTGGAAAGTATATTTTAAAAAATTTACAAATGAAGGTTCATGTCAACTAACTTGCACACAATCATCATAAGGTATTTCTGCAGTTGCTTTTTCAAGATACGCCTCCCCAGTCCTTTACACATGTGTTCAGAGCACAACCACACCCCACTAGTAGGTTTTCCATGTTACATTCGGTCTCACATTGCAATCACAGGAACAGAAGAATGGCATATAGGGTTGTAAAGTGGGGCAACATAGAGTGATTCTTTTTTCTTCATTGACAGATGCAAAACATTTCAACAAGCTAAACAGAGGAAAACTTTACAGCATTAAAAATCAGCAGCACAAAAGCGTTCATAACCATTTCATGTGTCTAACCTGTATTTTTTAAATTTTTTAACTAAGTAACCAGGGGATCACAGAATGCTTCAAACTGTGAGTCAAATTAAAATCCACTATTTTTCTCCAACAAAACGTGAAAGAGCTAAAGTTTGCTGTTGTTAAAACATTTTGAATGGTAGAAGGAAATTTGAACCCCTGAGAATGTATGACCTAATAATGTCTGTAAGTCTGAACATCTTAGTACCAACAAAAAAATACTCTTCTTAAGGTTACAAATATATTGAGGCATTTTTCTCCCACTGGGAATCATAACTGAAAACAATCTGATTTTGGTGCCAGGAATCAAGAGAATCCTGTAACACTGGGATGGATGCATTAGACACAATGCAAAGCCCTAAGCTCCTGGCATCAGGTAGTTTATAAATATTAAGAGATTTATGATTAAACTTGATCACAAATCACCCTCACAATAGAATTCACATCCAACTTTACTTTTTAACGGTATGCTTTTATAGTTATATAATTCAAGAATTATTTTGTTTTAACTGGCCATATCTTACGTTAAGGTTTTTTAAAAAAATCAAATACATATCTAAGGTTCCAAATCAGAATTAAAATATTTTTAAAACAATTCATCTAAACTAATTTGCTCAAAAACTCATTTAATAATTTAGATCTCAGTTTAATTTTAAGATTGGAGACAACAAAAAACACTGGAGAAGCTTAATATCTCCCTCACTCAGGGTTCCTTAGAAAGCAGAGCTGACAGTTTTCTGTGGGTGCACTCGCACAAAGGCATTTCTCTGTGGGTGGATGATGCAGATAGAGCAGGAAGGACAGTATTCAAATGTCACATACACATAAATGCAGCATTCCATGAAGCTTCAGCTTCAGAATCATGTGCTGGGAAATATGAGACACCTCTGCTCAGCTTTCTTAAACTTCAAGCATAATTAACGGGGCAAATTGCAGCAAACCTCTACTGGTATGTTGATGGGAGTGCAAGACTGACCCACAGCTTTTAAAAAAGTAAACTAAGAGGTATTATAGTTACAGTGCAAAAAAATTAAAATTTCAAGCATAATACATAAACATAGCAGCAAACAGGGGAAAAATGCATGCAAAAGAAAAGAAGAACTGAGGTATTTATGTGAAGAATGCCTGCAAGTCTAATTAAAGAAACTTAGGCAAATGCCTAAAAAAGTTTTCTTTTTCCTTTTCCAAAGACAGAAACAATAAGCTAGTTTATCTAAATTAATGACCTAAATCACAGATGTATCAAAATTATGGCAGTTTATCACAAACGTTAAACATTCATGGCATTAACAGCATGGCTTGGTAGGTGAAATAGGAATGCAACATTATGAAAAGTACAGTAAGAAATTTATGTGAGGAAGCTAAGGGTAAAGGTGCTCTGTTTTGCGTCTTTAAATAAGTAACCAATTACAAAATCTGCAGCATATTTTAGGTGTGGTATGTCTAAGGTTTATTTTGTTAGAGCAACAGACTAGAAGGGAAAATTATTTGCCACAAAACATTTCCGTCAGTGGAACTACCTAGCAGGAGGTCCTTAGTAAAATGGGGTTGTTTAGCCAAAGATCATTTTTATGCTGATAAAAATATCTGTAGACTACATATTCTTGTTTTTAAAATGTCTTCAGTATACATGACAGAAATTTTAGTATGATCCTGTAATAAGTTACAACTATACTAGTGAGTTGTAAGTATCACGCTGTCTCAACGTCTAATTCATAATAAAATGAAGGCAATGTAAAACATTTTTCCAAAAAGATCAGAGATTAAAGAATATCCATGAAGGTTTTACTTTTAAGGCAAGAATCTTTTTTATGCAAGACTATGTGACATCGGAAAACTAAAACGTGATTCACCAACATGCCAGCCAATGTTCATTAAAAATCTGTCCCTTACTATCAGATGCGACAGCAACCATGAACATCACCTTACACAGTATAACGTGGAAAGAAAGGACGACATTTGCGCACTTCTCGAAAGCTTTATCATTCTATTCAGTTTATCAACTACTGCAGGACTGGCACTACTGCCCGCATGGAGAGATGGAGAATAATCTACGTCATCCTAGGCACTGCTGGAGGTTTAAGCTCCATGGCCTTCTAACACTAAGCAAAGGTGACATAAATTAAACTCAAAAACAACAACGACAAAAAAAAAAAACCCTGTCAATTATTTTGAACACTTGCTAAATGTTATCATTAAAGCACTATTGTGATTTAAACAAAGCAGAAGTGAGGAAAGAAGACAAGACTGTGTTTGCGCAAAAAACTAAAACTACAATTAGTTCCAAAATTGTATACATATGTTAAATGTTTTATTCTGTTATCTGTCTTGTTATCAAACAAACTTTAAATTCTGCCTTCAATGCATTCAGCTCAATATCAACTTTAAGTCATCCCTTCCAATTTAAATAATTCCCCCCCCCACTTTTTTTCGTTTTGAATTTTAAAAAGGGGTTTCAGCTGTTGGGAATCTGAGGATGATTAGCTTTGCGGCTTTGGAGGTATCTTCTTGCTGCTGCAGATTTGACAATCCTGTTACTTGGACCAATACCTTTAAATTTCTCCTGTCCTATTCCTTCTACGGTGAGTCTGAACTTCCCTTCGTAAGTTCTCACAGCCGGGCTAAATTTGGTAGTTTCTGGTTCCATTTCAAGCAATTCTCGCACAGGGGAACGGGGTACCTTTGCAGAAAACTTTTCTATTTGCGGCATTCCTCAACCCACACACAATTTAGATAGTTGTAATTCACAACCCACACACAGTTCAGGCAGCAGAAGGCAGGGCCTCACAGGCTTGATGTGTCTGAACATAGCCTCTGCCGAAATAATTGGCTCATTGCTGAGCTGTACAGTTGCTGGGAAGATCTTTATTGAACCCAAATATCCCCACACACCACCCCCCAAGTATTAAGCAGAATCATCAGTGTCTACACACTACAGTGGAGACAGACAGATTTTGCAATTTAGGGAAAGTTTATTACTTACTAAAATAAAAAAATGTCAAACCTCACAATAACAAAATAGATTGTATAATTATACATTTATTATCCACCAAGTCCAATTTTCAATACAAAAAATTACCAGATATATGAAGAAACATGAAGGGGTGGTCTATTCTCCAGGGAGAAAAATAGAAATCAGTAGAAACTGACTCTGAGTGAGTCCAGGTAATGAATTTAGCAGACAAAAACCTCAAAGCAGCTGTTAGGATATGTTCAGAGAATTAAAGGAAAACAGTAAATAGTAAACAGAAACTATGGAAAGAAAACAAGTGACATTCTAAGCTAAAATGTACACGAACTTTAAAAAATCACTAAATGGTTTAAACAGCAGTTGACATGGCAGACAAAATATGCCATATTCCATTAATCACATGAACCAATCTTTATATGGTGTGAGAAGGGACTACAGACAGTTGTGGATACAGGGGGTGGGGATCATTAGAGGCCATCTTAAAGGATGGCTACCTTAACATATATGGGTGGGTCCATTTTGGGAGTCTGTCTACTGTTGCAATGATTTATTTCTACTTTATCATTTACCGTCTACTTTCACCATTACCACACTGTCTTAATTTTTGTAGTTTTACATTAAATCATAATCTAAAGACCTAACTTAATATAAAGACCTGCCTGACTTAATCAGATAGAAAAAGTAGTCCAATTTGTTTCTTTTTTTTCAATATTATTTTGACTATTCTAGATCTTTTAACTTTCCAGCATGAGTTTGCAATTAGCCAGCCAATTTCTAGAAAAACAAAAAGTTTGCTGAAATTTTAATTGGGGACTTGTTGAAATATGGATGAGGTAGACATGAATTGCTATCTAAACAGTCTTGAGTCTTCCAGTGCATGAACATAGTTTATTCCTCAATTTAATTAAGTCTTTAAATTCTCTCAGTAATATTTTTAGTTATCACACTATGTCAGATCCTATGCTTTTTCATTTTTTCCTGTGTATTTAGGTTTTAAAAATGAAATTACTTATTTTATTTTCACTTGTTCCTTACTTGTTTATAAAATACACTTTATTTTTGTATATTGGCCTTATAACCTATATGAATACTAAACTCACTTCTTAGTTCTAGCAAACTTTGTTTTCTTTTGTATAATCCTTAAGTTTTTTTTACCTACACAACATATTGCCGCCTATGAGTAAAAAGTTTTACTTCTTCTTACTAATGCAGTTGGTTTTTCTTGTTTTATAGACTGTTCAGAATCTTCAGTGCAATTGTGAGTAGAAATAGTGAAGACTTTATTCCTATCTTATTCCCAATCTTAGAGAAAACAATCTTTCCTTATTTATGAATAAATGTGATGTTAGCGATAACATTTATTGTAGACCCCTTTATTGGCTTTTGAAGTTACTTTTCTGATATGGTTTGGCTGTGTCCTCACCCGAATCTCATCTTGAATTGTAGTTTCCATCATCTCCACATGTTGTGGGAAGGACCAGGTGGTGATAACTGAATCACAAGGTGGTTCCCCTTTCCTGTTCTTGTGATAATGAATTAGTTCTCACGAGATTTGATGGTTTCATAAGGGGTTTCCTCCTGTGCTGGGCGCTCATTTCTCTCTCCTGCTGCCGTGTGAAGGACATGTTTGCTTCCCCTTCGGCGATGATTGTAAGTTTTCTGAGGCCTCTCCAGCCCTGCAGTACTGAGTCAATTTAACTTCTTTCCTTCATAAATTACCCAGTCTTGGGCAGTTCTTTATAGCAGTGTGAGAATGGACTAATACATTTTCTTTATCTAGTTTGCTAACTCTAAAAGAAATCATAAATGGGTAGTGAATTGAGTTATTAAGATGATCAAATTTTATTTTTCTTTTAATATGTTAAATAACATCGATTGAATTTTACATGTTAAATCAAATTTACATTCCTGAGAGAAATTGTTTAGTCTTAATGCATTATTTTTGTTATATATTGCAAGACTCAATTTGCTACTATATCGTTGTGGATTCTTAAATCTGTATCTTTACATTTCTTGAAATATATTTGTCTGGTTTCAATATCAGTGTTATGCTGGCCTCATTACATAAGTTGGGAGCTATTCCTTTCACCATTTTCTGAAGAGGGTATATGTAAAATTGTATCATTTCTTTCACAAACAGGTGTTTACAATGCATCATGGAAGCCAGCCCGGTGTGAAGTCTTATTTGTGAAGTTTTTTTGTCTTAAAATTCAACTGCTGTAACAGATATAGGGCTATTTAGATTTCTTATTTCTCCTTGCATAGTTTATTGTATCTGTTTTGGGACGTGTTTTTTTCAATGAAATTTATTTTTTACCTAAAATTGCAAATTTAGTGGCATAACTTTTCTATAACCTCTTAATTATCTTTTTAATTTATGGATGACGAGTGGCAATGATCTTTTTCATTCCCCTCTTTCTTTTTCTGTCTCTCTCTCTGCTATCTAGCGCTTGTCAATTTTATTAATCTTTTTAAACAGTGAATTATTGTTTTATTTTCTTTATTTTCCATGTTGTTTGTTTCTTCTCTTACTACTTACTACTTTATTATTAGTACTTAGCACTACTTACTACTTTATTATTTCACTCTTAATTATGCTTCAGTTTGCTTGTCTTTTTCTTCCTTGTTAACATGAAAGCTGAGATGGTTGATGTTAAATCTTCTTTTCTAATATATGCATTTTCATATAAATTTTTATGTAATTTGTCACAACCCATTCATTTTGAGAAGTTATGTTTTCATTATTATTTATTTTAACACATTTTTGCATTTCCCTTGAGATTTTGTTTTGACCCCAGATTATAAGTATGTTGTTTAATTTTCATATATTTGGAGATTATTCAGACTTTTTATATGGATTTCCAATTTAATTATATTGAGATGAGACACATACTCTGTATGATTTCAATTCTTTGCCATTTATTGGATATTATTTTATTATGAATTTGATCAATCTGTGAATATTTCATGAACATTTTTTAAGAAATAAATGTTCATGGAAAGAAACACATTCATAAAAAATGTGTATTATACAGTTATTAGTGGACTATAGATATTAGGTCAATTTTTTTGGCAGTATTATTCAAATACTATTATGGCGTTTTTTGTTTGTTTGTGTTTATGTCTACTTGTTCTAGCAATTACTGACAAAGTAGCATTAAATATCTCCAATGAATGTTGTGGATGCGCCTATTTCTCCCTGTAGCTCTGTCAGTTTTTTCTTTATATATTTTGAAGCTTTGTTATTAGGTGCAGCCACATTCAAGGTTTTGATGTAATTCTTAGCTTCTGTCTTTGTTTATAAAAAATAACCTTTGTCTTGAACTATATATTATCTGATATTAATGTAGCACTCTAGTTTTCTTATGATTTGTGTTTGCATGGTATATTTTTTCAAATCTTTTACTTTTAATCTATATCTTTGTAATTAAAGTACACCTGTTATAAACATTATATAGACAGGCTTTATTCAGCCTGAAAATCTCTCACTTCTAACTGAGAAACTTTATCCATTTAAAAATTATTGATATGACTGTATTTAAGTAACAGTAATTAATATCATTTTGCTATTTATTTGTTACTTGTCCAATCTGGCTTTTTAATTCATTCCCCCCTCCTTCCTTCTTTGATTTATCAATTATTTTTTATTATTCCACTTTATTTCCTCTATTGTCTCTTTTATTACCCCCTTTGTGTGTGGGTGTGTGTGTATGTGCTTGCTCTAGGAATTGCAAAATGCATCTTTATTCACAGTCTGATTTGAATTAATATTATACCATTTTCCTTATAGTATAAGAACTTTGCAACACTATTCTTTGGTTTATTTTTACTTAGTCTTATTGCTGTTATATATTTTTATTCTTCATGGATTATAGGCCCTGCTATACATTTTTTTGTTTGCTTTAAACAGTCAATTGTCTTTTGAATAATTTTTTACAGTTTAAGTCTTCTATATTTACATATACGATTTATGTGCGATTTCTTTGTAGATATATCTGAGTATTTTACTGCTGTCATTTTCTATGAGCTTGAAGACCTTTCTTTATCATTTCCTGTAGAGTAATTCTGCTTTTAAGAAACTCTCTTGAATTTTATCTGAATTATTTTAACTTATGTTTTTAATTTTTTTTCTTTTTTTTTGAGATGGGAGTTTCACTCTTGTAGCCCAGGCTGGAGTGCAATGGCATAATCTCGGCTCACTGCAACCTCCACCTCCAGAGTTCAAGCAATTCTCCTGTCTTAGCCTCCCAAGTAGCTGTGATTACAGGTACCTGCCACCCCTCCTGGCTAATTTTTGTAGAAGAGACAGGGTTTCTCAGTGTTAGCAAGGCTGGTCTTGAACTCCTGGCCTCAAGTGATCCACTTGTCTTGGCCTCCCAAAGGGCTGAGATTACAGGCTTGAGCCACTGTACCCAGCCTGATTTATTTTAAAGTGTCTTTATTTTCTTTCAATCTTGTAAAATATTTTTTAACTTAATATTGAACTTTTCCCTTTCAGGGTTTTGAAGATGGGATTTTATGTTCTGGTTTGCCTTACTTCTGAGAGAAATTAGTAATCATTATTGTTGTGCACCTATTTGTAAAATTATATTTAATATATTTCATGATTTTTCCTCCTTTGGTTGCTTTTAATATTTTTCTCCTTAATTTTATTCTTAGCAATTTGACTATGATATGTCTAGGTGCAGTTTTCATTGGGTCCATTATCCTTGGGGGTTCACTGAACTATTTAGATACAAAGGTTTATAGTCTTCATTATATTTGTGAAGAATTTGCCTGTGATATTTTCCAATATTTTTTCTTCCCCAATTTCTCGCTTCTCTGCTTGTGGGATTCTAATTATAGGTATGTAGCTCATTGTACTACAAGTCACTGAAGTTCTGTTTACTTTTATTTTCTGTACTTTTATTTGGATCATTTGGATAGCTCTCATTGCCCTGCCTTCAAGTTCACTCATCTTTTCTTCAGCAGTGTTCAGTCTGCTGTTATACCCATCCAGGGCATTTTTCTTGTCAGTTATTATATCTTTCAGAATTACAATGTTCATGTAGCACATTTTTATAGTTTGTTTTCATTTTTTCTTTTGCAGAGATTTTCTATCTGCATACTTTACATTCATAATAGCTGTCTTAACGTCTGTGCTGTATCCGAGCGTTTCTATTGATCACTTTTTCTCCTTATTATGGTCCCATTTTTCCTTCTTTTCTTCTTATTTAGTAACAGTTTTGATTGCATGCTTGCACACTGTGGATATTGCTGTCAAATCTAGATTTTGGTTGTCATTCTCTAGAATATTGTATTAGTCTGTTCTCATACTGCTAATGAAGACATACCCAAGACCGGGTAATTTATAAAGGAAAGAGATTTAATGAATTCACAGTTCCACATGGCTGGGGAGCCCTCAACAATCATGGCAAAAGATGAAGGAAGAACAAAGGGACGTCTTACATGGTGGCAGGAGCTTGTACAGGGAAACTCCCATTTATAAAACCATCAGATCTCATGAGACTTATTCACTACCATGAGAACAGTATGGGGAAACTCCTCCCATGATTCAATTGTCCCAGCCTGACCCTGCCCTTGACACGTGGGGATTATTACAATTCAAGGTGAGATTTGCGTGGAGACACAGCCAAACCATATCAAATATTGAGCATCTTTCTGTAAGCCAGCTAGTTTATTAGCAGATCATTTTTATCCTGTGAAGGTATATTTTTTAGGCTTTATTAGACTGAGTCTAGAATAGCATTTACTTTGCAGTAAGAGTAACCTACTAAGCTTCTAAAATCATACTGCTAAGGCATGATTTTATTGAGATTGCAACTGAATGGCCAGATAATTTAGTGAAGTGGCTCTACCTTAGCTGTTTAAAATTCCAATTTTTTCCAATGAATATAACCTCCAAAGTCTGTGCTTAACTCACAATCCCTGTAGCTTCTTTTTCAGGACCCATGGCAACTCAATCAGTGCATTAGTATTCATCTAAAAACTCAAAGTTATTCTTTTTTTTTTTTTTTTTTGAGATGGAGTCCCGCTCTATCACCCAGGCTGGAGTGCAGTGGCGCGATCTCGGCTCACTGCAAGCTCCGCCTCCCAGGTTCACGCCATTCTCCTGCCTCAGCCTCTCCGAGTAGCTGGGACTACAGGCGCCCGCCACCACGCCCGGCTAATTTTCTTGTATTTTTAGTAGAGACGGGGTTTCACCGTGGTCTCACCGTGGTCTTGATCTCCTGACCTCGTGATCCGCCCGCCTCGGCCTCCCAAAGTGCTGGGATTACAAGCATGAGCCACCGCGCCCGGCCTCAAAGTTACTCTTATCGTCAGATTGTTCTCTGCATAACTCTCTCACCTCCAACATCTTGCCCAGAAGTTGCAGTCACCTTGGCTGTTTCAAAATTTGATCTCTGTTTTTTCCTGAATGATGATCTGCATCTTAATGAGATCTTTGCTCTGGGTTTGGGTGATTGCCCTTCCTTGTTAGGAAAGAACCTTCAGGCAAGACTCCCAGGTGTTTCCCTTCTATCAAGTATTACAGCTCTATGCCATATGATAGCTAATGACTGAAAACAGTAATTAATATATATTTATTCAGTTTTATAATTCATCATAACTGGAGGGTGATTTGATACTCATTTACCCTTTCATGGTGGGAACTGAAAGTTTTAAATCTTTGTCGTTTTGTCTGTTGGAGGTTTTTGTTTGTTTTTCTATTACACACTTTCTATATGTTCTTGTAACATTTTTCTCTTAAGGTTTTTATAGTTTTCTTAATAATATATTAAACTGACAATTATAATTCAAAATTATTTTTTGTAGTTTGCTATTTTAAAAATTGTGTTTATTTCACAGAGACATACATTTTAAATGTTTAAATGTAGTCAAGTCTATCAGTCTCTCCTTTTATGGCTTCTGCTGGGAGTTATGCTCACAAAGTCCTTCTTCAAGCTCAAATTGTAAACTCCTCATTTCTCATGTGCTTAAATAACATTTTTAGCCTTTTAATGTTTAATATAGTTGGAATTTATATGGTATAGGGCATGAGGTGGGGATTTAACTTGAATTTTGTTCAGTTAGATAACTATTTTTCTAATACTATTTATGAACTGATTTATGCTTCCAATCACCAATTTTAGATGTTAGTGTTCCCACATATTAATTTTTTAATATACAAATATCCACCTGCAGACTGTCTATTCTGTTCTATGTATCTGCCTGCTTATTTTTACACTAGTACCACAATAAATTTAGTGGCATGTTTATTTAATTTCTTCTACTGTTTTCTTTTTACATTTCTATCTGTATATATTTTATAATTGAGTTTGTACTGTTTATGTAATTTTTAGCCTTCATTTGTTTATAAGAAGTCATATTTTCAAAAAATTAAGTTATTTACAAACATGACTTTTAGCAACTGTATAATATTCCATTATATGGGTATTCTATACTTTAGCCAATTCTTTATTAATGACACATTTAGTGAATTTCCAGGTGTTTTTAACTATTAGAAGATAATGCTGCTAGGAATTTTCTTGAACATACATTTTTTATTCATTTTCTTAAAATATTTTAAAAGCTTTTACTATATGCATTTTGATTGCCTTCCATAAAGTCTGCTTAATTTTAAAATTTTACCAGCTATTATGAGTATAGTTCAGAGATTTGAGCTGAGAAATTGAATTAATTTAAAAAAATTTGAACATCTATTATGTGACTACACCAGGGTTCATACGTAAAATAAATGTGTGACAAACACAGTTCTTGCCATTAAAAGGCTTTTAAGGCAAGAAGAGGGTTCCAGCTAAGCCTTTTGTGTAGATGGACAGAGCCTTGTGAAAATCTCCATACCAATATCTGCATTCTTGAGATAACACAAATAGAAAACAATGACCAAAACAGTAAATAATTTTTTAAAGTTTCATTGCTTCTAGAAATTGTATTTGTTATTTTACAGGACAAAATATTCATATGAGAATATTTTTGCCTTCAAATAAGCATTCTATGTCTTTTGCTATTACTAAATGTAGGAATAGTGTATTTAACAATCCGTGAGATAGTTATTATCAGTCAGACATTATTAAAATATACACATTTTAATATGCTTATTAAAATGCATTTATATTTTTATGTTTATAAATATGTATATTTTTAGAAAATATATTCCTGTGTTAAAACATGTAGTACGTATATTTTATTAATTTTATCTGAAATATTTTAATATTTAATGAAGTAATAATACTGATAAACCATTTGAAGTTAATATTCAAGAAGAATTAAATATGTTAATAAGTGCATATTAATCTGTACAAACATAATAAATTATCAAATAAAATTTACTTCTAGCCGGGCGCGGTGGCTAACGCTTGTAATCCCAGCACTTTGGGAGGCTGAGGCGGGCGGATCACGAGGTCAGGAGATCGAGACCACGGTGAAACCCCGTCTCTACTAAAAATACACAAAAAAATTAGCCGGGCATAGTGGCGGGCTGCTGTAGTCCCAGCTACTCAGAGAGGCTGAGGCAGGAGAATGGCGTGAACCTGGGAGGCGGAGCTTGCAGTGAGCCGAGATTGCCCCACTGCACTCCAGCCTGGGTGACAGAGCGAGACTCCGTCACAAAAAAAAAAAAAAAAATTTACTTCTAGACTTTTTTTTTTTTTTTTTACATTTTTTTTTATTATTATTATACTTTAAGTTTCAGGGTGCATGTGCACAATGTGCAGGTTTGTTACATATGTATCCATGTGCCATGTTGGTTTGCTGCACCCATTAACTCGTCATTTAGCATTAGGTATATCTCCTAATGCTGTCCCTGCCCCCTTCCCCCCACCCCACAACAGTCCCCAGAGTGTGATGTTCCCCTTCCTGTGTCCAGGAGTTCTCATTGTTCAATTCCCACCTATGAGTGAGAACATGCAGTGTTTGGTTTTTTGTCCTTGCCATAGTTTACTGAGAATGGTGGTTTCCAGTTTCATCCATGTCCCTCCAAAGATATGAACTCATCATTTTTTATGGCTGCATAGTATTCCATGGTGTATATGTGCCACATTTTCTTAATCCAGTCTATCGTTGTTGGACATTTGGGTTGGTTCCAAGTCTTTGTTATTGTGAATAGTGCCGCAATAAACATACGTGTGCATGTCTCTTTATAGCAGCATGATTTATAGTCCTTTGGGTATATACCCAGTAATGGGATGGCTGGGTCAAATAGTATTTCTATTTCTAGATCCCTGAGGAATCGCCACACTGACTTCCACAATGGTTGAACTAGTTTACAGTCCCACCAACAGTGTAAAAGTGTTCCTATTTCTCCACATCCTCTCTAGCACCTGTTGTTTCCTGACTTTTTAATGATGGCCATTCTACCTGGTGTGAGATGGTATCTCACTGTGGTTTTGATTTGCATTTCTCTGATGGCCAGTGATGATGAGCATTTCTTCATGTGTTTTTTGGCTGCATAAATGTCTTCTTTTGAGAAGTGTCTGTTCATGTCCTTCACCCACTTTTCGATGGGGTTGTTTGTTTTTTTCTTGTAAATTTGTTTGAGTTCATTGTAGATTCTGGATATTAGCCGTTTGTCAGATGAGTAGGTTGCAAAAATTTTCTCCCATTTTGTAGGTTGTCTGTTCACTCTGATGGTAGTTTCTTTTGCTGTGCAGAAGCTGTTTAGTTTAATGAGATCCCATTTGTCAATTTTGGCTTTTGTTGCCATTGCTTTTGGTGTTTTAGACATGAAGTCCTTGCCCATGCCGATGTCCTGAATGGTATTGCCTAGGTTTTCTTCTAGGGTTTTTATGGTTTTAGGTCTAACATGTAAGTCTTTAATCCATCTTGAATTAATTTTTGTATAAGGTGTAAGGAAGGGATCCAGTTTCAGCCTTCTACATATGGCTAGCCAGTCTTCCCAGCATCATTTATTAAATAGGGAATCCTTTCCCCATTGCTTGTTTTTGTCAGGTTTGTCAAAGATCAGATAGTTGTAGATATGTGGCATTATTTCTGAGGGCTCTGTTCTGATCCATTGATCTATGTCTCTGTTGTGGTAGCAGTACCATGCTGTTTTGGTTACTGTAGCCTTGTAGTATAGTTTGAAGTCAGGTAGCGTGATGCCTCCAGCTTAGGATTGACTTGGCAATGCGGGCTCTTTTTTGGTTCCATATGAACTTTAAAGTAGCTTTTTCCAATTCTGTGAAGAAAGTCATTGGTAGCTTGATGGGGATGGCATTGAATCTATAAATTACCTTGGGCAGTATGGCCATTTTGACGATATTGATCTTCCAACCCATGAGCATGGAATGTTCTTCCATTTGTTTGTATCCTCTTTGATTTCATTGAGCAGTGGTTTGTAGTTCTCCTTGAAGAGGTCCTTCACATCCCTTGTAAGTTGGATTCCTAGGTATTTTATTCTCTTTGAAGCAATAGTGAATGGGAGTTCACTCATGATTTGGCTCTCTGTTTGTCTGTTATTAGTGTATAAGAATGCTTGTGATTTTTGTACATTGATTTTGTATCCTGAGACTTTGCTGAAGTTGCTTATCAGCTTAAGGATATTTTGGGCTGAGACAATGGGGTTTTCTAGATATACAATCATATCATCTGCAAACAGGGACAATTTGACTTCCTCTTTTCCTAGTTGAATACCCTTTATTTCCTTCTCCTGCCTGATTGCCCTGGCCAGAACTTCCAGTACTATGTTGAATAGGAGTGGTGAGAGAGGGTATCCCTGTCATGTGCCAGTTTTCAAAGGGAATGCTTCCAGTTTTTGCCCATTCAGTATGATATTGGCTGTGGGTTTGTCACAGATAGCTGTTATGATTTTGAGATACGTCCCATCAATACCTAATTTATTGAGAGTTTTTAGCATGAAGGGTTGTTGAATTTTGTCAAAGGCCTTTTCTGCATCTATTGGGATAGTCATGTGGTTTTTGTCTTGGGTTCTATTTATATGCTGGATTACATTTATTGATTTGTGTATGTTGAACCAGCCTTGCATCCCAGGGATGAAGCCCACTTGATCATGGTGTATAAGCTTTTTGATGTGCTGCTGGATTCGGTTTGCCAGTATTTTATTGAGGATTTTTGCATCAATGTTCATCATGGATATTGGTCTGAAATTCTCTTTTTTGGTTGTGTCTCTGCCTGGCTTTGGTATCAGGATGATGCTGGCCTCATAAAATGTGTTAGGGAGGATTCCTTCTTTTTCTATTGATTGGAATAGTTTCAGAAGGAATGGTACCAGTTTCTCCTTGTACCTCTGGTAGAATTCAGCTGTGAATCCATCAGGTGCTGGACTGTTTTTGGTTGGTAAACTATTGATTTTTGCCACAATTTCAGAGCCTGTTATTGGTCTATTCAGAGATTCAACTTCTTCCTGATTTAGTCTTGGGAGGGTGTATTTGTTGAGGAATTTATCCATTTCTTCTAGATTTTCTAGTTTATTTGCGTAGAGGTGTTTGTAGTATTCTCTGATGGTAGATTGTATTTCTGTGGGATTGGTGGTGATATCCCCTTTTTCATTTTTTATTGCATCTATTTGATTCTTCTCTTTTCTTCTTTATTAGTCTTGCTAGCGGTCTATCAATTTTGTTTATCTTTTCAAAAAACCAGCTCCTGGATTCATTAATTTTTTGAAGGGTTTTTTGTGTCTCTATTTCCTTCAGTTCTACTCTGATTTTAGTTATTTCTAGCCTTCTGCTAGCTTTTGAATGTGTTTGTTCTTGCTTTTCTAGTTCTTTTCATTGTGATGTTAGGGTGTCAATTTCGGATCTTTCCTGCTTTCTCTTGTGGGCATTTAGTGCTGTAAATTTCCCTCTAAACACTGCTTTGAGTGTGTCCCAGAGATTCTGGTATGTTGTGTCTTTGTTCTCATTAGTTTCAAAGAACATCTTTATTTCTGCCTTCATTTTGTTATGTAGCCAGTAGTCATTCAGGAGCAGGTTGTTCAGTTTCCATGTAGTTGAGTGGTTTTGAGTGAGTTTCTTGATCCTGAGTTCTACTTTGATTGCACTGTGGTCTGAGAGACAGTTTGTTATAATTTCTGTTCTTTTACGTTTGCTGAGGAGAGCTTTACTTCCAACTATGTGTTCAATTTTGGAATAGGTGTGGTGTGGTGCTGAAAAAAAATGTATATTCTGTTGATTTGGGGTGGAGAGTTCTGTAGATGTCTATTAGATTCGCTTGGTGCAGAGCTGAGTTCAATTCCTTGAATATTCCCTGGATATCCTTGTTAACTTTCTGTCTCGTTGATCTAATGCTGACAGTGGGGTGTTAAAATCTCCCATTATTATTGTGTGGGAGTTTAAGTCCCTTTATAGGTCACTCAGGACTTGCTTTATGAATCTGGGTGCTCCTGTGTTTGGTGCATATATATTTAGGATAGTTAGCTCTTCTTGTTGAATTGATCCCTTTACCATTGTGTAATGGCCTTCTTTGTCTCTTTTGATCTTTGTTGGTTTAAAGTCTATTTTATCAGAGACTAGGATTGCAACCCCTGCCTTTTTTGTTTTCCATTTGCTTGATAGATCTTCCTCCCTCCCTTTATTTTGAGTCTATGTGTGTCTCTGCACGTGAGATGGGTTTCCTGAATACAGCACACTGATGGGTCTTGACTCCTTATCCAATTTGCCAGTCTGTGTCTTTTAATTGAAGCATTTAGCCCATTTACATTTAAAGTTAATATTGTTATGTGTGAATTTGATCCTGACATTATGATGTTAGTTGGTTATTTTGCTCATTAGTTGATGCAGTTTCTTCCTAGCCTGGATAGTCTTTACAATTTGGCATGTTTTTGCAGTGGCTGGTACCGGTTGTTCCTTTCCATGTTTAGTGCTTCCTTCAGGAGCTCTTGTAGGGCAGGCCTGGTGGTGACAAAATCTCTCAGCATTTGCTTGTCTGTAAAGTATTTTATTTCTCCTTCACTTATGAAGCTTAGTTTGGCTGGATATGAGATTCTGGGTTGAAAATTCTTTTCTTTAAGAGTGTTGAATATCGGCCCCCACTCTCTTCTGGCTTGTAGAGTTTCTGCCAAGAGATCAGCTGTTAGTCTGATGGGCTTCCCTTTGTGGGTAACCTGACCTTTCTCTCTGGCCGCCCTTAACATTTTTTCCTTCATTTCAACTTTGGTGAATCTGACAATTATGTATCTTGGAGTTGCTCTTCTCGAGGAGTATCTTTGTGGCATTCTCTGTATTTCCTGAATCTGAATGTTGGCCTGCCTTTCTAGATTGGTGAAGTTCTCCTGGATAATATCCTGCAGATTGTTTTCCAAGTTGGTTCCATTCTCCCTGTCACTTTCAGGTACACCAATCAGACGTAGGTTTGGTCTTTTCACATAGTCCCATATTTCTTGGAGGCTTTGTTCGTTTCTTTTTATTCTTTTTTCTCTAAACTTCTCTTCTCACTTCATTTCATTCATTTCATCTTCCATCACTGATACCCTTTCTTCCAGTTGATCGCATCGGCTACCGAGGCTTCTGCAATCTTCATGTAGTTCTCGAAACTTGGCTTTCAGCTCCATCAGTCCTTCAAGCCCTTCTCTGCATTGGTTATCTTAGTTATACATTCATCTATATTTTTTTTCAAAGTTTTTAACTTCTTTTCCATTGGTTTGAATTTCCTCCCATAGTTCAGAGTAGCTTGATCGTCTGAAGCCTTCTTCTCTCAACTCGTCAAAGTCATTCTCTGTCCAGCTTTGTTCTGTTGCTGGTGAGGAACTGTGTTCCTTTGGAGGAGGAGAGGTGCTCTACTTTTTAGAATTTCCAGTTTTTCTGCTCTGTTTTTTCCCCATCTTTGTGGTTTTATCTACTTTTGGTCTTTGATGATGGTGATGTACAGATGGGTTTTTGGTGTGGGTGTCCTTTCTGATTGTTAGTTTTCCTTCTACCAGACAGGACCCTCAGCTGCAGGTCTGTTGGAGTTTGCTAGAGGTCCACTCCAGACCCTATTTTGCTGGGTGTCCGCAGTGGTGGCTGCAGAACAGCAGATTTTCGTGGACCACAAATTCAGCTCTCTGATTGTTCCTCTGGAAATTCTGTCTCAGAGGAGTACCTGGGCAAGTGAGGTGTCAGTCTGTTCCTACTGGGGGGTGCCTCCCAGTTAGGCTGCTCAGGGGTCAGGGACCCACTTTAGGAGGCAGTCTGCCCATTCTCAGATCTCCAGCTGCATGCTGGGAGAACCACTACTCTCTTCAAAGCTGTCAGACAGGAACATTTAAGACTGCAGAGGTTTGTGGTGTCTTTTTGTATGTCTGTGCCCTGCCCCCAGAGGTGGAGCCTACAGAGGCAGGCAGGCCTCCTTGAGCTGTGGTGGGCTCCACCCAGTTCGAGCTTCCTGGCTGCTTTGTTTACCTAAGCAAGCCTGGGCAATGGCAGGCGCCCCTCCCCCAGCCTTGCAGTTTGATCTCAGACTGCTGTGCTAGCAATCAGCGAGACTCCATGGGTGTAGGACCTTCTGAGCCAGGTGCGGGACACAATCTCCTGGTGTGCTGTTTTCCAAGCCCGCTGGAAAAGCTCAGTATTAGGGTGAGAGTGACCCGATTTTCCAGGTGCCATCTGTTACCCCTTTCTTTGACTAGGAAAGGGAACTCCCTGACCCCTTGTACTTCCGGAGTGAGGCAATGCCTCACCCTGCTTCAGGTCATGCATGGTGCACTGCACCGACTGTCCTGCACCCACTGTTTGGCACTCCCTAGTGAGAGGAACCCGGTACCTCAGATGGAAATGCAGAAATCACCCGTCTTCTGTGTTGCTCACGCTGGGAGCTCTAGACTGGAGCTGTTCCTATTTGGCCATCTTGGCTCCACCTCTCCTATCTTGACTTTTTAATAACATGGTTATCTGAAACATTATTTAGGTTGAATATTATTAAATTAGGTTAAGAAAATTATATTAAATAACTTTTTAAAAACAATTTCTGGCAAAATAAAATATATAAATAAACCTTCCTATTAAAGCTGATTGTTTAGTTATGCTATGAATTATTCTAGTGAGCTCAAACAGATTTTTAAATAGCGCTCAAGATGTAATTTGCATGACATACAGTTGACTCATTTGATGTGTGCAGTGCGTTTTTTAGTACATTCACAGAATTGTGCAACCCTTACCACAATTACGTTATTAGCACAATCTAGAATATTTTCATCACCTTCACCCTCATACCCATTAGCAGTCACTCCCTATTGTCTCTCTACCCCTCTTCCTCAGCCCTAGGCAACGACTAATCTACTTTTTGTCTCTACAGATTTACCTCTATGGATATTTCAAATAAATTGAGTCATATAATATGTGGTCCTTTTGTACTGGTTTCTTTCAATTGCATATTTTCTAGATTCATCTAGATACATTGACACATGTAGCATGTATCAATACTTCATTTCTTTTTCTTGCTGAATAACGTTCTATTGTAGGATATACAATCTTTATCCATTCATTCATTGATGAACATTTGGGTTATTTCCACTTTTTGCCTACTATAAACAATGGTACTATGAACATTTGTGTACACATTTTTGGGTGGTTGTATGTTTTCATTTCTCTTGGGTATACATACAGGAAAAATTTCTGGGTTTTAAGGAAATTCTGTATTTAATTATTTGAGGATCAGCCACAATTTTTCCAAAGCAGCTGCTCGCCTTACGTTCCCACCAGCAAGAGATGACAGTTCTAATTTCTCCAAATCTTCACCAACACTTATCATCTATCTGTCTGATTATAGCCATCCTAGTGCAGGCAAAGTGGTTTCTTATTGTGGTTTTGATTTGTATTTTCCTGATGGCTAATGATGTTGAGCATCTTTTTATGTGCTTATTGCCCATTTGTACATCTTCTTTGGAAAAATATCTCTTCAGATCCTTTGCACATTTTAAAATTGGGTTACTTGACTTTTTATTATTGAGCTGTAATAGCAAATTTTTCTCCCATTCTTTGGGTTGCTTGTTCACTTTCTTGGTGGTTTCCTTTGAAGCAAAATTATTGTATTTTCATGAAGTACAGTTTATCTCTCTTCTCTTTTGTTTCTTGTGCTTTGGATGTCATATTTGAGAAGGCTTTTTCTAATCCAGGGTCCTAAAGATTTACTCCTACATTTTTATTCTTATGTTTGTTCTGAGGAGAAACCTAGCTTTGTTCTGTTGCATGGAGATATCTAGTTGTCCCAGCACCATTTGTTAAAAAGATTATTCTTTCTTTGTTGAATTGGCTTGGCTCCCTCAAACAGATTTTTGAATTTCCATATTTACTGATAAAAATCACTGGCCTTGCTTTGTTATCTTTGTTTTTCAAAGGTGATGTGTAGACCAAGTGGACCTGAGCTTTGTTTCCATGGAGATGTTGAAACCGTCCTTTACCTTGCCAGGTGTCTTCCTGTGAGTTCAGCCCAGAAGCCTTGACCTTGCAGCCATTGCATCTATTCCACACTATCCTCTCCACTTCCATATTAGTGCTAGGCAATTCTAAGCTGGACACCCCAATTAAAATTACCCTGGGAGCAGCTTTCACCTTACATATAACCATTTTGGGTAATAAGAGCCTTGTAAGAGTTAGAGATTGCTTTTAGATAGTGTGCACACTCAAGAACAAAAATGGTTATGATCATCATTGTTGTAGAGAAAGTCAAAAAGAAGCTGAAAGCAACTAACCCCTTACAAGTCCCAGGAGACAAACCTGTTCCTTGTTTTTCACAGATGCAGCCACCAGCAACATTAAGGTGCTCTGATAAATTCTTTACATTTGTTTTCTTTGAAAGAACTCATTAATTACAATGTTCCTTCTGTCCTCTTGTGAGAGGGACAGTTAGGCTGAAAGCAATATGTTTGCAGTGCCGAACCACCTTCCTATTATTGTAGGCCCAAATTGCCTACTTATTCCAAGTCAAAAGTGTTCACTCATGACCCTGTTTGCACGTTTTCTTTCATCAATCACCTTCCTGTTATTTGCATTATTGACAAGTGACTCCATCTTCATGTTGAGGAAATGGCATGAAAGAGATTCACTGTGTGAGGAAGAGGGCGATAAACAGATCATTCCTAGATGAAGCCATTGCTTCCCAGCATTCATTGAATGGTTTGAATTTCCATTTAAAAAGCATCAATTAAATGCTAGCTATTGGCTAACACTGGTAACAAAATAAGTCCATTCTCTCCAGGACCATACCATCTAATTGATGAGCAAAACACATCCTAAACAATTCAATCTTCCCATAAAGTAGCATGTGGGCAAGGGCCAAAATGAACTGGAAAAGAAAGATTTAATGAGAATTATTTGGTACAAAGCCCAGAATATGGCTAAGGTTAGTAAATGTTTCTATATGAATGCTGATGAGAACAAGAAAGATAACAGTGCAACAAGTGCAAGTCAGAAGGAAAGAGGTGTTGGAAACGACTCTGCTCTAAACTCGGGGAAGGAGTACTTCTTTAGCCTCCTGAAAAAGTCACAGCATGTGGGAGGATTATTTTCCTCTTGAGAGTATTTTATTGATTCTGTAAAAAACATAAGGGAGCTTCAAAACTTTAGATTCCTGGAGTATTGAAAAGCTACTTTACATGTTAAAAAGCAGCAGAGAGAGAAAAACAGATGACCAACCTTGAAGTTGCTTGTCCTGGATTTTAATTCTGTTTTTCCATGCAGCATCTACGTGATCAACTTTTTAACCTCAGAGTTTCAATTCTGTCACTTATAAACTTGGAATAAAGATTCCTATCTCCCAGAATTACTGTATTTGTTAGGATAACATATAATAAAATTGCTGATGCCTATTAGATACTGACTAAATTACCATGAAATATGGGCTTAATATTTAGATACTAATTACTTATTTATTTTGTTTATACTCCCTTTCTTCCCTTAAGTGCAGAGATTGTTAGTATACACTTAGACTAACAAATTAATAGTATTATTCTTTTTCTTCAGGTAATTTAAACTTTAGGTCTAAGGAAATGTCAACTGCATTGCAATCCTGTCCAAAGGCGTGAATACATTTAGATAATGACACCAAAAAAGGATCGTGCTTTATAACAGGGACTGCAAAATGATTTCTAGAAAAAAATTTTAATCTAATGATCTTTTTCAAAAAGCAGTATTGGGCTCCTCTATCATACAAATTAAGTGGTTCACAGTGTAGTGAACAATTAACACGTTTGCAAAAATGTCTCATCCTGGGGTAATTTATGAATTTTTGAGTACTTGTCTTCATACACCTAGAGGTACTTTGTGATTTATATTTGTAAGCAAGTACCATGAAGAAGCAGGTGTCATGGAAAGCCATTTAGCAATCGTACTGGACATGGTTTATATATTCTCCCTAGATTCACTCAGTTGTGTTGTGGTATGAAAAAGAATTTGGTCTTTTCTCCTAGTATTTGACATAGAGCTTCGAACCCCCTTGGAATTTCCTGAGAGATAGGACGGTTCTTTGTTAGTAATAACGAGCCCCTAAGGATCACACCAGAGTTTATACTAATGAGATAACTCATAGGGGGAGGAAGGAAAGGGGTTGTACAGCTTCGAGATGAAGGCTAGTTTCCAGGAACACTAATGACAGATTGGGAGAGGATGGCTGGAGATTGAGTTCAACAACATGGCCAATGATTTCATCAATTGTGCCTACATAATGAGACCTAGATAAAAACTCTGAAGAATGGGCTCAGGAAGCTTCCTGGTTGGTGAACATAGCAATGTACAGAAAGCAAGGGTCCATCAGGTCACACCCTCATCCTTTGCAGAGTGCAGCATGTGTTCCATTACCCACCTTGGTGAGTGCTGCAACAGCTCCAGGACTCAAACCTACTAGACCCATGGCAACTCTGGCTTCCTAGTGGCTTCCTGGAGGGTACAGGTAGCAAAGCCCCAGTATCTCATGGGACGACCTTTAACGAAGGAAGGAACCAGCAGATAAATCAACCATCTTCCCTGCCACTGAAGAATTTTGTAAGACTCAGGGATTGTTGACAACCTCTCTGGAGACATCCTATACATCTAAATAACTAGCTGAGTTTTCTTGTGTGTGAAATTGCAGCCAGATCAGTAATGTACTTCTTTCCTGTTTTTCTTCCCTTTCTTACTTATTTTTGCTTCTCTGGGATTATACCAACCCCTAAAGCATCAGCATGCAAGCTCTTCCTTAGGTTCTGTTTTCTAGGAAATCCAGGATAAGACAGAAATATGACTAAGAAATCCTGTTTTAAAGGGAGCTGCAGCTGATGGCCTGGTGAGTAGTTTGCTTGGCGTCTGAAATATAAACTGCAATGCCTGCACCCCTCAGGGGCAGGTTGGGCTCGGATGGAGCCATCTGGCAGCGTATTGAGGCATCAGCCCAGGCTGTGAAACCCCCACATATGTTACTGTGCCCCTCCTAGTGATGTATAATACTTGAAACTAAAAATCCTGTCATATAGAAAAAAATATTTAAATTACAAACATTGTTAGCTAGCAAATTCTCCCTGTTTTAGGGGTGAGAGGATGTCTTTCTGCTATCATAATGATGATGATGGTTGATGACCAGTATGGCTATTTTAAAAAAATGTCTTAATTGACAAAGTAAAAATTCTAATTTTTAAGAAATAGAAAAGTGTTTATGATATGCAAAATCTTAGAGCCTCTGGATTTCCCCGTTAGAGGACATGACCCCAATTATCCATTCTGTGGCTTTTCTTTGGCCCAGACTTAAGATTCATTTAGACTGCCCTTTTCGACAACCCTGAAAAGGAGTAACTGACTGGGGGCTTAGAAACTCCTGGTGAACCAGTGGAGGAGTGAGGGCTTCTCTTGTCAGATGCTTATCTGGAATATAACAAGGAAATTACTAACTAGATTGAGACTGAAAAAAATTAGGGAAGACATTTCTTTCGCACACCCACTACCTCTTTTCCTAAGTTTCCCATGTAGTAGTCACTTATTCTGTAAAATATCAGATAATTAGGTTTCTGGTATCTAGTGCTAACAGGACAATACATTTACTGAGTCCGTATCTGTTAGTGCTATATGCTAAATGAGACTATAATTGTTTTATTAAAATAAATAATTATTGAGAAATTGTAGTAGACAGACTTCTAGCTATAGTGAAGTGAAGAGATAAGCTAATATCTCCCCAACAAAAAACATAAATCTGTTTTAGAAAAAAAACCCATAAAACCATATCAGTGCTCTGAAAATTGACTAAAGCAAAGGCAAATGAAAAATTGAAAGGTGCTTATTCATGAAAAAAAGAAACCCAGAAATTTAGGAAAGAATGGTAGAAATCTTTTTGATTGGGGCTATACCCATCTACATCTGCTACCTCAGCTCACTTGGTGCTATTGTAGTATCAGAATTGGGTGAACCACGGTAAACAGCAGCTTCCTTGCCATGGGAGGCTGACTCAATTTGGAGCAAAAAGGAAAATCCATACCTGTCAGCACTGTCAATAAAAGTAGTACCTTTGGTAGAAAATAAAAGAGAAAATCCACAGCTCTGCTAGCCAACGATTGCAGTCCCAGTTGGTGAGAGTGGTGGACCAGCTATGAGTTTAACAAGGAGATACTAAAGAAAGTCAGAGAAGGAATGGGATGAGCCTTTCATGTGTCTCTGTCTAACTAGAAAATTACTGACATATGCAAGGGAGATCTGAGAGTCCTGGTAGAAGGGAGAAGCTGAGACAGAATTCATGAAAGCCTGAACTTGTAATGCACTTCCCAAGCTGCACACAGGTCCACTGGGAGAGGTGGATGCCTTAGGGATGGAACTTTTTAAGGACAGCATCTTCTCCATCACAGCCTGAATAATAAGCAAGAGATACTATGCAGACTTGGGAGCAACCTCCTAACAAGTCAGATGAAAAATAAAAATAAGAGTAAAATATCTAAGCAGAGACATCAGTGGCTTCACACCATTGCAGAGACGGATTCCATAAATTAAATCCAGGTGAGTTTTAAAAAAATTTCCATTGGGGAAATCAGAATCCAGATTTGCTATAGTGTATTGTTATAATTTAATTATTAAAATATCACAATTTAATTTTCAACAACAAAAAATTGAGACATTCAAATAAATAGGAAAGTGTGAGCTTTACTCAGGGAAAAAGCAGTCATTAGAAATGAAATCTAGTAGGTCCAAATGTTGGCATCAGCAAAGATACCAAATAATTACTATAAATACATTCAAAGAATTAAAGGAAAATATATTGACAGTGTGAAAACAAATAGGGACACCAGCACTCAGATTTTAGTTTCTAATACTATTCTCCACTGGAAGAACACAGCAGTCCTTGAAGAAATGGTTGGGGCAGGGATATACAAGATGACCCTGGAGTGGCTTATAGTGTCATAGAGTAAGACAATGCTCAAAAAACGGTAATAGTGGAGGAGTGGCAAAGAGACACAAGATCTAAATGAAAGAGCTCCCAATGGACAAATCTGAAACAATTTCAGCAACAAAATAAATAATGCAGTATTGGATTATAGCCCAAAGTAAAAATAAATATCCATCTCCCTACTAATAGGAATAAATTATTGAATAAATAAGGGAAAACAGACAAATCTCCCGTACAGAAGAATTGCAAATCATTTAGTAAATACTCTCATCTAAAAGAGGTGGAGGTAACTCTGTATTTAAGTGTAAAGATGTGCATAATTGCTTCCTTCTGAAGAATACAGTATGGGAAATTGGGAACAAAAAACAACTTTTCAGTGGAGAAACCACATACTTCTAAAGCCAAATGATCAAGGTTAATGTCATCTGTGATATGTCGGGTTAATAGTATGTGCCCTGGATATTATGTGATGAGGATAGTACTTATACCTCTGCAGTCTTACTCCCAAAAGCCCATAATTTCAGTCTAACCCTAACCATGAGAAAAACATCAAATTAAAATCAAAGGACAGTCTACAAAATACCTAATCATTACTTTAAAATACCATCAAGGACATTAAAATCACAAAAAGCCTGAGAATTTGTCACAGTCTAGAGGAGGCTGAGGAGAAATAATGATTAAATGGAATGTAATATCCTGGATGGGGCCCTGGAACTAAGAAAGGACATTAGGTAAAAACTAAAGAAATTTGAGTAAAGTATGCATTTTAATAATAATGGATCAAAACTGGTTCATTAGTTGTGACAAATACAATAGGTTAAAAATAGAAAATTTGGTTTGGGCTACATGAGAACTCTGCAGTATTCTTGCAAATGTTCTATAAATCTAAAACTGTTGTAAAGTTAGAAGATTAAAAAAACAAAAGGGGGGAATCTCAACAGAGATATAAAAACTATAACAAATGGAATTTCTAGATTTGAAAAGTAAAATAAATGAAAATTAGCTAGAGAAGATCAACAGCAGATTTGAGACAGTCATTTGGATGACTTTTCACTTCCTGATTTCAAAACTTACTATAAAGTAACACTAATCAAGGCAGCTTACCTTAACAGGTACAGGACAGGTATTGCAATATAAACATATCGATAGATCAATGGAATAGAATAGGAAGTCCCAGAAGGAAACTCTTATATTTACAGTCAGCTGCTTTTCAGTAAAATGTACCAAGGTGATTCAGTGGGAGAAATGATAGCCTTTTTCGAGAATGGTTACAGAAGAATTGAATATTCATATACAAAAAAATGAACTTATCTTTTTCTCAAATCACATAAAAAATTAACTAAATTACCCAAAATCAATTGCAAATTTAAATGTAATAGCAAAAATTATAAAACTAATAGAAGAAAATCTAAAATTTTTGTCACCATGGGCACTAAAGTGACACTAAAAGCAAGCTATTAAAGAGAAGCAAGATCTTTTTTTTTTTTTTAATTTTATTATACTTTAGGTTTTAGGGTACATGTGCACAATGTGCAGGTTTGTTAACATATGTATCCATGTGCCATGCTGGTTTGCTGCACCCATTAACTCGTCATTTAGCATTAGGTATATCTCCTAATGCTGTCCCTCCCCCCTCCCCCCACCCCACAACAGTCCCCAGAGTGTGATGTTCCCCTTCCTGTGTCCATGAGTTCTCATTGTTCAATTCCCACCTATGAGTGAGAACATGCAGTGTTTGGTTTTCTGTCCTTGCAATAGTTTACTGAGAATGATGTTTTCCAGTTTCATCCATGTCTCTATAAAGGACATGAACTCATCATTTTTTTATGGCTGCATAGTATTCCATGGTGTATATGTGCCACATTTTCTTAATCCAGTCTATCGTTGTTGGACATTTGGGTTGGTTCCAAGTCTTTGCTATTGTGAATAGTGCTGCAATAAACATACGTGTGCATGTGTCTTTATAGCAGCATGATTTATAGTCCTTTGGGCATATACCCAGTAATGGGATGGCTGGGTCAAATGGTATTTCTAGTTCTAGATCCCTGAGGAATCGCCACACTGACTTCCACAATGGTTGAACTAGTTTACAGTCCCACCAACAGTGTAAAAGTGTTCCTATTTCTCCACATCCTCTCTAGCACCTGTTGTTTCCTGACTTTTTAATGATGGCCATTCTAACTGGTGTGAGATGGTATCTCATTGTGGTTTTGATTTGCATTTGTCTGATGGCCAGTGATGATGAGCATTTTTTCATGTGTTTTTTGGCTGCATAAATGTTTTCTTTTGAGAAGTGTCTGTTCATGTCCTTTGCCCACTTGTTGATGGGGTTGTTTGTTTTTTTCTTGTAAATTTGTTTGAGTTCATTGTAGATTCTGGATATTAGCCCTTTGTCAGATGAGTAGGTTGCAAAAATTTTCTCCCATTTTGTAGGTTGCCTGTTCACTCTGATGGTAGTTTCTTTTGCTGTGCAGAAGCTCTTTAGTTTAATTAGATCCCATTTGTGAATTTTGGCTTTTGTTGCCATTGCTTTTGGTGTTTTAGACATGAAATCCTTGTCCATGCCTGTGTCCTGAATGGTATTGCCTCGGTTTTCTTCTAGGGTTTTTATGGTTTTAGGTCTAACATGTAAGATCTTAAAGAGAAAAAGAAATTATAAATTGAACTTCTTCAAAATTAAAACCTTGTTTTTTAGAGACAGGATTTCACTATGTTGCCCATGCTACCTACACTTGATCTCCTGGGCCCAAGTAATCCGCCTGCCTCAGCTTCCCAAGTAAGAATTTAAAAACTAAAAACTTTTGCTTTTCCAAAAATATCACTGAGAAAATGAAAGCATAAGCCATACACAATGAAAAAAATGTGTAAATTATATATCTGATGAAAGACTTGTCTCTAAAATTTAAAAACACTCTTCATAAGAAGAAGATAAACAGCCTGATTATAATGGAGCTAAAAGATTTAAAGACATTTCACCCAAGAAGGCATATGAATGGCTAAACAGAACTTAAAAACATGATCAATATCATTAGTCAGCAAGTAAATACAAATTAAAATCTCGGTGAGAGACCAGTGCATACTCACTAGAATAACTAAAATACAAAAAGATTGAAAATACCAAGTGTTGGAGAGGATGTGGAAAGATTCAAACCCTCATACATTCCTGGTGAGAATGTAAATTGGTGTAGCCATTTTTATAAATGTTGGCATTTTCAGAAAATTGAAACATATATTTACCATGTGACCCAGCAATTCAGCTCCTTGGGTAACTACTCAGGAGAAATGAAAACATATGTCCACCTGAAAATTTGTGCACAAATGTTTATTGTGAATTTATTTATATTAGCCAAAAACTATATCCAATGCAATCAAAATTCATAAACAGAATATGGTATGTGTGAACAATGTAATACTATTTGGCAACACAAAAAATGAACTACTGATACATGCTACATCAGTGAAACTCCAAAATATTATGCAAAGCAAAAGAAGCTAGACTCAAAAGACTACATACTGTATTATTCCATTTAAACAAAATTTCTAGAAAATACAAATCTATAGAGAAAGAAAGCAGTGTTTCCCTGGGACTAGAGGTTGAAGCTGGGACTGATTGCAAATGAGCATGAGAGAACTTTGAGATTGGTAGAAATGTTCTAAAATTGGACTTTGGGGTATGCTGCACAACTCTATAAATTTACTACGAATTTTTGAATTGTGCATGTGCAACGAGTGAATTTTATGGTATATAAACTATATACCCCAATAAAGCTGCTTTAACATTTACTATGCCGCTGCCATTCAAGCCTCAGTGATGTGCAGTTTTGTTTTGTTTTGCTTTAGCTTCTTAGGTTCTAGATGGAAGCTTAAAAGTGTTCATGTTCTTTCCATCCAAAAATCATGTCTGGAATAAAGAGCCTGTGGGTTCACTAGAAGACAGTTCCAATTTAATAAATGCAATTGGAAACCAACGTATACCTTTTAATAATAGTGCAATCTTTTTATAAACCAAAACTTTCCCTTTTCTTGTTGGAGAAAGTTTTTTTTAAATTAAAATGTTTTTGATTTTATAGCACACTTCAAGAATGAAGACTCTTAAAAGAAAAATGTTCTGGGATTCTTTTTTTTTCCATTTCTTTTGAATACACATATAATACAGAGCTGAAAAGGAGCACATTTGAAACCTAAGACATTCTTTCACTTCATTTCTCATTTATTTGTCCTTTACTCATTCCAACAACATATGTCTGTCTGCATTTTCTAAGCTCTGGTTTTTCAGAACTCTCTGCTTTCATTTTATCGAATCTTATTTTTTGGTTGGGAACCTTTTTTTTAAAAATTATACTTTAAGTTCTAGGGTACATGTGCACAATGTGCAGGTTTGCTACATATGTATACATGTGTCATGTTGGTGTGCTGCACCCATTAACTCATCATTTACATTAGGTATTTTTTCCTAATGCTATCCCTCCCCCCTCCCCCCACCCCACAACAGGCCCTGATGTGTGATATTCCCCATCCTGTGCCCAAGTGTTCTCATTGTTCAGTTCCCACCTATGAGTGAGAACATGTGGTGTTTGGTTTTCTCTTTGTGATAGTTTGCTGAGAATGATGGTTTCCAGCTTAATCCATGTCCCCACAAAGGACATGAACTCATCCTTTTTTATGGCTGCATAGTATTCCATAGTGTATATGTGCCACATTTTCTTAATCCAGTCTATCGTTGTTGGACATTTGGACTGGTTCCAAGTCTTTGCTATTATGAATAGTGCCACAATAAACATACGTGTGCATATGTCTTTATAGCAGCATGATTTATAATCCTTTGGGTATATACCCAGTAATGGGATCGCTGGGTCAAATGGTATTTCTAGTTCTAGATCCTTGAGGAATCGCCTCACTGTCTTCCACAATCGTTGAACTAGTTTACAGTCCCACCAACAGTGCAAAAGTGTTCCTATTTCTCCACATCCTCTCCAGCACCTGTTGTTTCCTGACTTTTTAATGATTGCCATTTTAACTGGTGTGAGATGGTATTTCATTGCCATTTTGATTTGCATTTCTGTGATGGCCAGTGATGATGAACATTTTTTCATGTGTCTGTTGGCTGCATAAATGTCTTCTTTTGAGAAGTGTCTGTTTAAATCCTTCGCCCACTTTTTGATGGGGTTGTTTGATTTTTTCTTGTGAATTTGTTTAAGTTATTTGTAGATTCTGGATATTAGCCCTTTGTTAAATGGGTAGATTGTAAAAATTTTCTCTCATTCTGTAGGTTGCCTGTTCACTCTGATAGTAGTTTCTTTTACTGTGCAGAAGCTCTTTAGTTTAATTAGATTCCATTTGTCAATTTTGGCTTCTGTTGCCATTGCTTTTGGTGTTTTAGTCATGAAGTCCTTGCCCATGCCTATGTCCTGAATAGTATTGCCTAGGTTTTCTTCTAGGATTTTTATGGTTTTAGGTCTAACATTAAAGTCTTTAATCCATCTTGAATTAATTTTTGTATAAGGTGTAAGGAAGGGATCCAGGTTCAGCTTTCTACATATGGCTAACCAGTTTTGGTTGGGAACCTTTTTAAACTATCTTGTGTTAAAGGAAAATAAAATCGTGGTACCCTAAACTTACTATGCCACAAGAAAGAGTTAAGATTGGAAACTGAGTCATGCAAAACAACCTTGCCTTTCCTTTTGCTCCTAAACAAATAGCTACATGATAGAATGCCACGTATCTCCCCAAGTGGCTTCCTTACCCTGACAATGTAAATTAACAGCTTACCTTCATGGGTGTGGGATGAGAGGAAACTAGAAATCACCCATCTGCCCACCCCGAGATAAATGTATGTTTGATTTCTTCCACTACTATAAGATTATCTTATGGAACGTACAGACTGAGCACAAGATGAAAACTGTTCCTCTACCCCCTGATTTTCACATGCAACACACGGATTCAGTGAGCACCAGTCAAAGCCTCAAAAGAATATAACCACTTTCTCATTTGTCTGCCCTTCCCTTTATTTCCCTTCCTCTTTCCCTTCTTGTCTGCTTTTTCTCCCTTAACTATTGAAGCCTGCAAAACTCTCCTTGGAAAAAGTGCTGGCCACAGATCCTACAATAGCTTGTGTCTCTTTTTCCCGGGTATGACCTCAACCTTGGCAAAATAAACCTCTAAACTGATTGAGACCTGTCTTAGACACATTTTTGGTTTACTTCTGTATTATGCCTGCCTTGGGTACAGACAACATTCATTCCAAGGGACCTTCCTCCCTTCTTTTAGGATCTATTCTACTGCTTCTTTCTGCTGGCTTTATGATCAGGGCCCCCATTAGCAGTTTGACCACCCCCTTCTGTGTTAATTTGTAAAATGATGAATACCAATAGTATTTATAACATAATAAGAAATATGTATTTTGTCTCTTTCCCTGGTTTCTAACCCAGAACTTCTAAAACCCTTGTAATTTCTTGAATGATTGGAGTGATAAGAGTATCTTTTATTATAATAGTTGTCCTTAGTTCCTGACACAAGAGCTTTTAAGACCCTCAGGATCTCTGTGTGATGAGTGTCTTTTCGTGTGCTAAGGAGATGGCTGGTGGCTAGAGGCCTCTAGGTAGCTTAGGGTGAGGGCTAGGATTGCCAGAGGAGCAAACCATGTGACTCGAGGAGGGGACGGGAGAAGGACTGGAGATTGAGTTGATTACCAATTAAATAATTATTTATTCAGTTGTGCCTATGTAATAGAACCTCCATAAAAATCTTAAACAATAGGACCTGGGGAGTTTCCAGGTTGGTGAACACATCCACCTGCTGAGAGAGTGATACATCCCATTTCCATGGGGCAAACCTACTGCATTGAGGACAGTTCCAGACCTTGCCCTGTGTACCTCTTCATCTGGGTTGCCCATCTGTGTTCTTTATAATAAGTTAGTAAACATTAGTAAAATGTTTCCCTGAGTTCTGTGAACTGCTCTAGCATATTATCAAACCTGAGGAGGAGGTCATGGGAATCCCCACCTTGTAGCTCAATTGGACATTAGTGAGAGCAACGTGAGGACCTAGTGCTGTGATTGGTGTCTGAAGTGGGGAACAGCCTTGTGAAACTGAGCCCTTAACCTGTGGGATCTGCCCTAAGTTAGTGCCAAAATTGAATTAAAATTGTATGACACTCATTTGGTGTCCACAGGGAACTGGAGAATTGCTTAGTGTGGAAAACTCACACATTTGGTGTCAGAAATGTGTGAGTAGAAAAATAGGTTTTCCTTTTAGTACTTCATAAGCTTACTTTGAAGTTTGAAAGTACTGTACATAGCATATTCTTGGCCACCAATTGAGATGGATTTTCTTTACCTTTTCAACAAATGTTTATGGAAAGTATGAATGTTGAAGATAGGCCATTTGTAGTAAGTCTCAAATTTGGAAAAAGGCATGCCTCAAATTGTATTTATAACTTGTAAGGCAACTCCATGGAAATAATTTTGCACATGAAAATAATCAAATTTTTAGGTTTGCCTATAAAGTTTAGTCTAAGCCATTATATTGGTCTGTGGTTCTCAGTCTAGGGTTCGTATATTGCCAAGTATGTATAATAGCATATAGCATATGGGGTATACTGGAAGCCCAGAATAAATATAGCTTACATTTTGGAGAGTGGTTACTTTTATGTATATAAATAATCTAAGATATTTTAAAATTTAGGTAAATATAACAAGGAGCAGAATGCAAAAATGCTTATAAACTTTCAAGATAAGTCATACATCTTCAAAAAAACTTCACAGAGGGTAGATGGGGCTTGGGGAAATGGTGGGATATACCCCTGTCCTTTAATGGACACTTACGTGGAAAGATCTAATCATCTCTCATCCAGTGTCATGGTGGTATGCACACAACAGTACTTCAGAACTAACTTTCTAAGTTTGATATTGTTGCTATGGGACAATATTGCATCAGACATTGATTACACAGCGAGGGGTCTGCATCACCATCATCCTTACTCCATTATATTTTCACTGGCTGTAACGTACTTTGACTTGTCTGTCTCAAACACTAGGGAAGGAAACCAAACTAAGAGTTCCAAGCAGGAGGAAATGGGAATTTATGGTTCTTGAGGGAGGATCCCAGGTAGTAGGAAAAGAGACTGAGGTGTAGTTCTTGGAAGATTCAGAGGGAGGTTCAAATCTTCTGCAAGTGTACTCTGAAAGTGAAGTCTTGGGGAATGGGAAGGCTGCTTATGAGGTCCTTCATGAGTAGTAGTGATGGCTATGGCCTTTAGCTGCAGGAAGTCATCCAGGGATGAAGAACCTGCATCTTCAAGGACAGCCTATTGACCCTCTGCCATCACTGGGCATGATGCAATAAGGAAGAAATATAGGAGAGGAAAACCATCTCAAGGAGGATGGAATAGCTGAACTGCTTACTAAGGGAAAGTTCTGGTTGCAAAGGAGGTAAGGAGTTACACAGAAGGAAAGTGAGTCCCTAGTCAAAGTGGTCACTCAGCTACTACATTAGGCATTCCAAAGCCAGGGTCTCCCACTGTACATAATAGGAGGTTGCCTTTAACAGAACAGGAGTGTGTGATGTATACAAATGAAAAGGCCATGAGTGGGGGCAAGGGAGGCACATGTATCTCTGAGATGTATTTTGTTTGGCCTGTCCAGTGTTTTAGAAACAAGAGGGGAATACCACATTTATATGAAGATTTCTGGATTTTGTTGAAGAAAATGTCACAAGTTGAGGTACAACATAGCATTCTAGCAAGGCAATGACCAGTTGGAGCCTGAACTCTCCTGTTCTCCATAGTCTACTTTCTTTCCTATTGTTTCATACTCGGCTCTCTTCATTTATTTATACGAGTGGCCCAGATTCTGGAGGCATGTGAGCTTGTGATCCTTGGCAAAGATTAAGGACTCCTAGAGGCTCCATTGCATTATTAGAATATATTTAGGGAGTCCTGCTATTTGACACATTTTTAGCCACCTGTCCTAACGTAACCATCACTAAAGTAAACATTGTTATATATAAAGCACTTAAAATAATGTCTGGCACATAATAGTTACTTAATACTTAAAACTTGTTATTCCTAGGAAATAAAAATCAATTTATTCAGATTCATTCATTCAGATTTTCTACTGATTCAATTTTGCCAATTCTCACCACCTAATCATATCGACATTTTAAAAAATCTATTTTACTCAAAATGAATCAAATCTGCACTTATCAATGAGTCACTACGAGCCTGGTTGTACATATTGAATTCTACAAAATACCGTGTCAGCCTGTTATGACTAACTTGATTATTAATGACCTGCTAATGGAAGAGGGGCCCTGACACCAAGTGGATGTTAATAGCTCTTCTCTGGGAAATGACATTTAAACACAAAGTTAACCATTTTTAAATGAAGTAGGATTCCTCTGGGATGGTCTTCAAAAGGAGAGGGTTTTTTGTTGTTGTTGTTGTTGTTGTTGTTGTTGTTTTGGTAATGTATTTAAGAGAAGAAATAAAAATGAACTACATAAACAGGAAATATAATTGGGATTGCTTGGAGCAAGCATGGGTGTAAGAGCTGTGATCATCTCAGAATAATTTATCACAGAGCTGGAAGACAGCTCAGTCAGATGATCCCCTCCTTTCTTTAGCTGAGAAAGAAGCTGAACTCCAAAGAGGGGATGCTGCTGGAACAAAGTCACTGCCTGTGGTGGCAGAGTCAGTCTAGGACCGGACTGATCTCTCTACTTGCACCCTGCAGAGCACAGCACATGGGGTCAGATGCGTGAATCTGTCAAACATGGGGAAGGGTGCATAGGGTGATTCTCCTATGTTGGCACCGGTCAGGCTTTCATTTGAGCCTCTTTTCATTCAGATTGTGCACTGTACTCTCCCTATCCACTGCACAGCCATCTTCCTCAATAACAACACAGTCTGAATGTTTGCTACCACTGAGATGTAATTCTAGAAAGGTGCAGAGGAGAGCAGCAAAAGTTGTTAAAGTTACAGAAACCATCCCTGGGAAGGCAGGCAGAAGAATTTGAATTATATTGCTGGAGAAGGAGAGAAAAATCCAACATAATGGTCCCTATGAAGAGAATAAAGATGTCAGTAAGGAGGCGTTCAAAGTGAGGATTAATAAATCAAAGAATCAGGGCTTTAGAACATCAAAGAAGCTTAAATATTGTAAGTTCAGATTCCTCCTTTGAGTTGTGATAAAATGGAGGCTCAGGAAGTGTCAACAACTTGCCTGAAGGTCATTACAGAAATGGGGAAAGACCCCAGGACCCCTAACTGTCCCCCCACCCCCCACTAGACGTTCCTCTGCTTTTCTCTTTATAAGCCACTGCAGGTAACTGGCCAGGAAAATAAAAAAGAACAAACACAAGCCTGAGAAGAAGAAAAACCTGACTTTTCCAGAAAGATGTTAAGCCAAAAGCTATCAGTCATTTGGACCAAGATTCATCTGGCTAATAGGCCTTTAAACACAGATCCCTAATCTAAATTTCCAAGGTCTCTTTTTAGTAGATTTTGCTAAGAATCTGCAAAAAGAAGGAAGAAAAAAGAGCCATTTTCTGCTATAAGAAGATTGGGTTTATTCAGATGGAATCATATTTTTCCTTCTTTTCTATCATGGCTAGAGAGAATTCAAGCTTTCCATATGCTTGGTTGCACTGGGCAGTGGCAAGGAAACAATAACATTTGATTTGACTTTTGTTTCTGCTCCCTGTAATTTTAGCTGACGGGCCAAGTTACCTTCATTTCCATATTGCCTTCTGCTGTTCTACAAGACACTCTTGCTACCTGACAGCTCTCTGATTTGCACCTGGGTTTCTGATAAAAAGGCCAAGGACAATGCCAGGGCCTTCCGCATTAGGTAATTAGAACATCCTTTCAGCACCCTGGTGTGAGGGCCCCTGGCATAGAGTTACAGATTAGACATGCATTAGGACGGTGCAAAGCTGTTTTTCTTCTTTCTCTTTTCATTTCTCTCCCTGCCCACTGCACAACCATCTTCCTCAATAACAACACAATCTGAATGTTTTCAGTGTGCTCTTAAGCTCCAAATAGAAGCAATTGACTGCCATTTTCTTCCAGGAAACATAGCCAATATGAAGCCAGGGCCCCACGTTTATAATTCTGAGGTAAGAGTTAGCATCTCAGTGGAAGGGAAGGTGCAGAACTTGTCATTTTAGCTGGCCCTAGTAGCCAAAGGGTGGAGAGGAGCACATGGACTTTTCAGATTTCAGCTTGCAGCAGCCTGCTTACCTCATTACCAAGCCCAAGTCTTCCAGGTAATGGGGACACCAAGTTCTTCCCAGAGTTCATCTCCAGATTTCTCTAACAGTTCAACAACTTGTTTGCTTTCTTATTGCTCTTTCCAGATTTGTATTTCATGATTATTTTTTACAATTCTCTTTGTCAGACCTAGATATGATTTTACAAAGTCTATAGCCAGTTTTGATTAATAAAATCTGGGCATTTTCAAGGCTGAAATGATGAACTGATTATTTGTGGCTGATGATGGCTTCTGTCAACTGTAGACAAACCCTTTAATTTCTTAGTGGATTACTAAGCAGAAAGGTCTGTTGGTTATGTAAAATGATTTAACTAAAAATAATGGAGAGGGAGAAAGTAATTTAACTGCCATCAGCTCCTCTCTTCCATCCACTTCCATTTGAGATTGTTGACCAGTGTTTCTTTATTTCTCGAGATGAGCCATGGTGTTAGTAATTACTAGTATTGCTATTATTATTGGTTAGTTATGTCAATTGAAACATTTTTACTTTCTTCTTAATTCTAATAAAACAACAGAATTTTTGAGTTGGAAGAAATCATACTCTTTCTCCCACTGTATGCTGAAGGTTGATGATCCAAATTTTGCTTTTATATTTTTAGAGGCAGGGAATGCCCCCCTTCTGAGGCCCTCTAACTATTAGAGACATCACCCCTTCTTTTTCATTTCTATTATTTAAAAGTTTTTTTTAAGAGATGCAATAATGCTAGTTACAGAGAGGACTATATATTGTTTCATCTGAAAATTGAGTATCTTAAAAAGAACACACACTTTGGTAGGGAAGATATAGTGGTAATTCCCTGTTTCCTCTATTCCAACCCATATAATCTTTATCTTTTCACATGTCTTACAGTGGAATGTGTCTGTGCATTTCAGGTAGACTTCTTTTTTCCTTAAAATGTTATTTAATCAGTGATATATTTTACATTTGATGGCATCTTGCAAATGAAGATTGTAATATCTTACCTAGTATAGCATTGTAAAAAACCTTCAGTTCTGCTCATTTACAGGTAATATGTACATTTTGTCTATATCGTACCTCAATGTTACGGAAAAGCATATGCTAGACATCCCGCCTTCCATACCCCTACTCAAACAATGAGGATTTCTTGCACAGTAGGAGGGATTTCTTGCATAGTAGGAGGGATCATGTCAAAGAAAATTCAGGACAGATTTTAGCAAAGGACAGACATAGAAGGAGAACGTTAGACTCTATTAAGAAATGTATCTGTGTATGAGACAAGTTCTCCTTTATAACTCCTGGAAGAAGCCACTTCTCTGAACTTGAGCTCTCCTCTGTAAAACCAAGACAATAAAGCAACTCTCTAAAGACACAGGGGGCTCTTGTAACTTCTCTAAGCTAGAGCTCAATAGCAAAGAGTTAGACGTTACCCAAAGCTTTTGACTGTTAATATTTCTTTTTTTAACCCAATTTAAAAATTGCATTAAATTGTTAGCTTTTGCCCAATATTGATGATTGATGTTTCTTCTCAGTTGCCCACTAATACTGTTTGTAAGGTCAAACCTCAGAGTATGCTACGCCCTGATCACTTATGCCAGATATAATGAAAAAGGAATTATTTGAAAATCAGGAAGAGTTTTTTTTTCTTGTTTTTTTTTTTAGGATTCTCTCAGTATTTATAAGACTAAAGATGGATAAAGGCAGTTCAAAAAGCAACTTGACATAATTTAGATGATATATTGCAGGCTCAATATTTCTCTCAGAAATCACACTACAAGAATATTTCATTGACCAGAACTAGACTTGTCAATATTTGGTATTGTGATTCTGGGGAAAACAAAAAAGGAGAGATGTAGTCTTTTGTGTGGTATCAGTTGTTTTAAATTCCATGTTTCTGTATTTATCTAAGTAATTATTTCTGCTGTAATTAGTCTCAGTCAAGCAGAAATTATTGACATGTATATCGTGGAAAGGGCATGGCTTAGTATCTGTCAACACTGCCATTCCTTAGATGTTGTTCTAGCTACTTATCACATTTCCTCTTCCGTGATGCCATTCAAATCTGTCTTTCCCTTGAATAATCATAATGCCCCATTCAAATAAAAAAATGACAATAACCATATAGTATAGACATGCTCTTAGTTAAGCACTGTTCAAATCAAGATTTTCAGAAAAATATAAAAACCATATAGAGTAGAGGGCATTCATAAGTTATGTTTCTGATGAATGTTTTATCTGGATTTTTGATATCCTACTGGGCAATAAAATTTTCTAAATTTTATCCAATATGGGGACTCTTAAGCAGTGGCATACATAAAATCTGCCAGGTCACCATCAACAGAATATTTCTAAGGCTGGCAGTTACCTTGTCAGTAAATCCACTTAGTCCCATGCACAGCAATTTCCAGAGAAGGTGGCTGAGTTTACAATGCATTGTGATCAATATCGTGCTATGACTGGGATGGCAGAGAACATTTTAATTCTGTTGATGAGAAGCTGGCTCAGAACATAGGAATTCACATCAGGGGTTTATCAAAAATAAAAACTATGATGTAAAATATTACCTTCCCACCACTCCATGTTCCCAATAAATCTTTTTGTGAGTCTATTAATGCACTAGGCTGAAAAAATATGCTGCTGTTGTTTTTTCTAGGCCCAGTCAGCTATCGGGATTCATTTTGATAGGGAATGACTTATTTCATTCTCAAGAATCCCACCAGCTGAAAGTACAGCAACAATGATACAGAAAAGTATCTTGAGTTGCAGGGATGCTATGCCCATAAGAACTACTCAGAAATACCATTCCTTCAGAAGATTTAACTATTTTATAACTACTTTAACGAACTACTAAACTGCTTTCCTCCTGCTGCCATACCCTATGACCCTTTGGTCTACAGGATTCAATGGCCTTTAGGGTGCAGAACATCTCAGCAAAGCACTTCAGGCTCTGCCTTTAAAAGCATCTGATTTTCATTTTTCATTTGGCATTTTCTCACATATCCTTTTACAAACTTGATTCATGTCTTCTTAGCTCTGGAAAAAGTATTCTTAAGTTGGAATGAGAAATCAGGAATGTGGGAATTCATACATTGCGTGCATGTGTGGTTAGTGGTGTGTGCACCATTTGTACGCATCACTGGCTGGGGGAAGTTAAATCATTTTTGGATACAGTTTGTGGCAAGAGCATCCAAAGTGCCAACTTGAGGTCTTTGAAGTAACATTCTGTACAACCTGTTATTGAGGCGTTTCTTGCCAGTCTAAAGCAGAGGAAGTACCCATTGAAAGGGGAATGTTTTTCTTTCTCTTGCCATTCAAGACACACAGGGACATTCCTTAAACTCATCTGAAAGAATTGCTAAATTTTTCTTTATTTTTCTTCCATCTGGTGAGGACACAATGACTTATGATTTGAATATTTTCTTAATTTCTCTCTTTGCCTCTCATCTCTTCTAAAGTGGGATTTAATAAACAGATGTGTAAATAAGAAAGGTTAAAATGGGCAGCCCCCTTCAGGGGGTGGATGGCTAGCTTAGTGGTGGTAAAAGTTAGAAGGGCAAGTCTCAGCCTCTTGCTCTGGAGTATAAGGGTTCAAGTCCTAGTTCAAGCAGAGGCTCCAGGACCTCTAGTATATCACTTCCTTTCTTGACACTTTGTGGAGAAAATGAAGATAATGACTGCTATGGCATCAGCCCCTCTAACAGGGTTGTCCTGAAGCTTTAGCTCATTAGACAAAGGGAAAAGCACCTTCAGAGCACAAAATGAACAATAATAACCTTGGCTGATGGAAAAATCCAACACTTTGTATCCCAGGATTAATAGATTTGTAGACAGTCCTTTTTAACAATTTTTTTTAACAGTTTGTCCTACTGGGTTTATAATGTGCTAAGAAGTAAAAATCGATATGATAAGAGAATTTTAAAGGCATATCAACTTCAACTGTGTATATAAAGGGCACTACCGATAAGAATTTCTCAACCAGCAACTGGCTGAAGGAACTACTAGCCTTGTCAGAGAGAGAGGATTTTATTCACTCCCCAATACCCAGGTTTGCAGGATGACTTTCCAATTAACTTGTGGTTCAGTTGAGAGACATAGAGGCATCCGTTTACTTAGCTGATTGGTAGAGAGTTGTGAAGCTGAGCGAGACAGAGTAGCTGCTCATCAGACCTTCCTGGCCACAACACTGTGTCCCTGCCCTTGCTCTCACAGAAACGGAGGAAACCCCCTGAGCCCACAGTGGGTTGGGATGGCCGCATGACAGCCTGGTTTGGGCCCATTCCTTCCAGTTCAGAAAGCTGAGTTCAAAGAGCAATGACCCTGCTGCTCCAGGGAAAAGCATAAAGAAGAAGAAGTCAGACCACTGCCCATGAATTAGATGGCGGCTGGAAGAAACAAAGAGAGCTAAATTGTTACTGCCTTCCTCACCAGGTCAAAGAGGTGCTGGCTAGGAAACCTTACCCAGGCACCACCTGGGTAGCTGGTTGTTTCTAAGCAAAAAGGGAAATGCTTTCCTAGGTATCACATGTGGTAACGCTGTTGAATGACTCCCAAGGGGCACCTGCCTTTCTCTTTCTTTCTTTAACATCCCATTATCACAATAAAATGTGTATTTTTAAAAAGCAACACTTTACCAGCCCTGTAATACCACCCCAACCAGCCATCCCCTGGGGTTTCAAGAGCCGAGCTATCAGCTGTGAGACTGGGACACAGCCTGGGGCCCACCTGGACCCCTTGTTCCCTTTGCCACTTCTGTCAGTGTAAGGAGTGCTCACAGCACTAGGATGCAATTTCTGGCACCTGCTGATTAAGTGTGGATCCTTGTTTGCAAATCCCTTTTCCACCTCTCTGTTATTGATGAATGGTTCCCCCTAGCCTAAGTCAGAAATGGAGGGATCTATAAAACCAAAGTGAACAATTTTCAGTAGCCCCAAGGAAGAAGTCACTTCTTCCTCCCAAGTTGTGCACTTTGCAAATTCCTCTGAGATGATAAGGTCATCTTTCTAGGGAAACCCGGATCCTTTTGCAGCTTTAGATATCTTTGTGCTCCTATTCAGATACCTCAAATGACCATTGCTTTGAGATTACAGGTGACTAGATGTGGCCTAGTAGTGTACAGGCAGTACTCAAATCTTGCCAGTGGGAGGAATGGCAGCTCTCCAGTGAGGAAAGCTAGACAGGAGGTGAGGAAGGAAATAGAGACAGAGCCTGTGATTCACACCAGCTAATCTCTAGCAATGTTCATTAACTGAGTCTTGTCAAGGGTAGTATAAAAAGAGGTTCAGGAAGCTTCAGTGACAAGCAGGAGCCCCTCTGTGGTGCTGGGAGGGTTGATTATGCTGAACATAGTAATTTAGAGTGGATTTCAGAGAATGAGGGGGGAAGGAAGCCATATTGATAATTTCTGACGTGCCAGGAACTATTCTGGACACTTATACGTGTCTCATTTAATCCCCCCAACAACTCTGAGAAGTAAGCAATAGCATTCCCATTTTGTGGATAAGGAAATTGAGACTCAGACAGATTAAGTAATTTGTTCATGATTAAGCTGATAGCAGATTAGAAGTAGTGATGGGATATGAACTTTGGACTTAGATTCCAAAGATTATGCTTAGTCCACTAAACCAGTTCCTCTCATTCTTTTGCATTGAAGTACTACTAAGTACAGCAGACAGAATTTGAACTGGTAGTAGTATCAGTTTGGGGTGGGGAGTCACGTGGGATTGCAGCTTCTGGTGTTGTAGAATGTAATTGTTCAATGCAAGTGCTAATTTTTAAGGTTTCATAAATGATGTTGCGATTAATTCCACAGTATACAGCTGATCCTCACATAACATTGTTTTTGTTCAATGTTGTTTTGTTATAATATTGATGAGAAAAATAATCAATTCCTGGCCAGAGCCACTGTTTGTGTGAAGTTTGCACATTTTTTCCCATGTCTGCATGGGTTTTCTTCGAGTACTCTGGTTTCTTTCCATTTCCCAAAGATGTGCATGTTGGGTGAATTGGCATGTCTAAATTGCCCAGTCTGAGGGAATGTGGGCATGGATGTGAGTGCACCCTGCAATGGAATGATGTTTTGACCAGGGCAGGTTCCCACCTCGTTCCCTGAGGTGCTGAGAGAGGCTCTGGCCACTTAAGACCCTAAACTGGAATAAGTGGGTATCTTAATTCTGTTTTGTGTTGCTATAAAGAAATACCTGAGGCTGTGTAGTTTACAAAGAAAAAGATTTATTTGGTTCATCATTCTACAGACTCTACAAGAAGCATGACACTGACATCTGCATTTGGTGAGGGCCTCAGGTTGCTTCCGTTCATTGCAGAAGATAAAGGGGAGCTGGGGGTGGCATATGTAGAGGTCACACTGTGAGAGAGGAAGCAAGAGAAAAGGTGGGAGGAGCAAGGCTCTTTTTAACAAGAACCAATAGAGCAAGAAGTCAACTCACTCATCCCTGAGGAAGGGCATTCATCTATTCATGAGAGATCCACTCCCATGACCCAAACACCTTCCATTAGGCCCCAAAATTCAACATGAGGTTTGGAGGGAACAAACCTCCAAACTACAGCATTCTGCTCCTGGCCCCAAAAAACTCATGTCCTTCTCACATGTAAATACTATCTTTCCATTCCGTTAGTCTCAAAAGTATTAACTTGTTCCAGTACCAACTTAAAAGTCCAAAGCCCAAAGTCTCAACTGAGACTCAGGGCAAGTTTCCTGAGACTTAGGATTGTAAAATCGAAAATGATTATTTACTTTCCAGACACAATGGTGTAACAGAGATTTGGTAAACATTTCTATTTCAGAAGGAAAGAATGGGCCAAAAGCAAGGAAAGACAGGTCCCAAGCAAATCTAAAACACAGCAGGACAGACAGTAAGTCTTAAAGCTCCAGAAATGAACTCCTTTAACTCCATGTCCTACATCCTGGGCACACCAGTGAGAGGTGGGTTCCCAAGGCCCAGAAAGCCCTGCCTCTGTGGCTTCGCAGGCTCAGCCCACTTGGCCACTCTTGTGGGTTGCAGTCAAATGCCAGCAGCTTCTCCAGGCTGAGGTTGCACACTGCTGGTGGCTCTAATATTCTGGGGTCTGGAGGGTAGGTGGCCCTGCTTCTGCGGCTCCACTAGGCATTTTCCTTGTGGGGACTCTGAGGCAGTGGGTAAATAATGATTTTCCTGTTTTTATTAATCTTTCTTAAATGTACATATCACTCACATTTATTTCAATGTTTAGTATTAGAAGTGTTTTAGTTTTTCTTTAGAAGTTTGGTGATGTTTTTGTGACCGGAAATAGGCCATAGAACATAACTTATTTATATCAATTAGCCTACAATAAAATTGGTTTTGTTTTTTGTCATTTCACTAAGTGAGGACTTAGCCATATTTGTTTGTTTTAATAAAAAATATAATTGCTCCTCCATCTCTTTAAGTATAATTGACCCTCTAGGAGAGGGGGCATGGTTAGACTATGGCTTTGAATGTCCTTTGGGTACAAATGGGTGTTAAGAATCTATCTGCTCTGAGGATTCAGGTACAAGTTTGAGAAATGCCAGGCTATGCAGTACTGCTCCTTTAATGGAGGTTACAGAGCCATAGACGGCCATGTGACTGGGGTGTTGTCAAGGGAATTTGTGCACTCAGTAAAAGGTTAGACTAGAGGAGGCTTAATGACTGCTAGTTTTCTATGGCATTAACATAACATAATGATTGAGGGTAAGGTTGTAGAGTCAGATGGGCCTGGGATTTGACTCCAACACCTGGCAGTTGTGTGCTTTGGGGCAAGTTATTTAATGTCTTAAAGGCTCAGTTTCTGAAAGAGTAAAGAGGAGTTAATTATACCTACCTCATAATGGGTGTTGGAAGGATTAAATTAGCTGGCATACTGGAAGCACTTAGCTCAGAGTCTGGCACATGTTAAATGTTCATAAATGGCGGCCACTGTTGTGTTTTTTACCAAGGGGGCTCTGGGACAGGAGTGGAAATGAGCCCTCAGGCCATCTCCTTACACTTTCCTTCTCTGTGCTTGCTCCCCTCCTTGCTTTGCCCCAGTTGTAGGAGGTGATTGGAGCTCTGCCTGGCAAAACATGATGGACTGATGATGAACCATTTCTTCTGCAGCAAATAAAAATGTTTTGCATCCTATTTCCTGCCTATGGTCTTGCACACCCTTGGAGGAACAGTCACCTGCACTGATACATTTCTTCCTCCCTCTAACTGCTCTGTAGGATGGGGTAATGGGCATGTTGTTGGCTGCAGCAAAAGGTGTCCACCAGGGCTTTTTCCCCTCTTAATACTATGTAGTAAGACAGGTAACAATTTGACCTTCTTATATTTATCACAAATAAGGAGAGCAAGTGATAAAGTATAGTAACGACATATGAATTCTACATAGAAAAAGAAAAAAGCCAATGAGAAAGTGTTCTCTTTCTCTCTCTTTTTAATGAATCAGACATTGGAACCCCATTTCTTTGCTAACCAGTCATTTGTAATGCATAGAAATTTAGTCAGCTAGAGCCTGTCTTCCAGGTGAGCAGTGCCAAGACCAATCGATCATCTCTGATGCTGCTTCTGTAACTGTGCCATGGCACTAGCCATAGTCATGAACATTCTGCTGCTCTGAGCTGTCTCAGAACATTCCCCACAGGCCTTTGTGCCTTCTCATCATCATTATCAGTATTATCCTTGCGATCAAAATACATTAATTTTGTTTTCTGTTTGAAAAAGCATTGCAATAGGCAAAATTTGTGAACAGTCAGATCCCTGCCCCAAACAAATTTACACTAGAAAGATCACAGTAAGAGGTGAGCAACTCTGAATAAACATATTGGTCAAATAAGCAGTGTCACAATGACTCTTAGAATGGACTGTTCACAAGATAATCAGGCCTTGGGTAGGAAAACAGATAAAACAGAAGGTTACTGTTGATTAATGTTTTATTTTTGCTGAGCCAGTTTGATTCCTGTAACGACCATTTCTGTGCAGCAAGAGGGGCTAGCAAAGACCTTTCTGATAAAAGTTCAAAAAGTCTTATTGTAAGAGTGACAAAAATGTTAGTGAGTAGAGTCCTTATCGTGGATAATGGAATGGTTCCTCTTGGTGGAAATGGGCTGTTCTGCCAAGGGAACTCAAGGGAGTGATTGGGAGGTTTTTGTATATTATGTAAGCAAGTTTATTTTGGGAGCTCAGGGCAGAGTGTGCTGCTGTCTTTAACCACATGTGCTCTGTTTCCATAATGACCACTGCTTTCCTGGGCTGTGTGGAGCATCATCTACATTAGCGCTGGGTGAGCAGCCATGAAGAGGTGGTAGGGCACCAAAACTAGTGAGATGTTCCGATGATGCTTGTTGAACTTTGCCTAGAAGTAAACATCTGAATTTGGAAATGTAAAGATATTACCGGTTAAACTAATCCATTGCATTTGGATTCCCATTCACAAATGCATCCAAAAGCCCCTTACGATACTCAGCTTTCAGTCTCTGAGTAAGTCTCTATCTTTTGTAGTTTATTCACTTAAAATAAGTATTGACCAGAAATTGTTTATGAACTCATAGTGCAAATTCTGTAGTCCTCAAACTTAAAACCCTAAATAGTTATGGCTTTATATTTTGAAAGTTCGTGTCCTTCCTAGGATTTTCTCAGCTCTACTGTTGCCTACTTCCTTCTTCTTTATATTGTTCTGCAGCCTGCATTTTTCTGAATATGTTTCTTTCATTTTCATGAAGCTGGTGCTTGATCTGATCTCTCCGCTTTCTTCTTAAAATTGGTTTGGCAAGTATGAAAGTATAATTTTTACAATGGTAAAAATCATGATTCTCAGGCAAATGCAAAACAAGCACATGACAATGATTTTATTTAATTCATTAAATAACGGAGGGGGCAGGTAAAACAGTAAAACCAGCCCAAAAAGCACTGGAAACATGACATATATAGTCAATTCAACAAAGAAATGTTAGGATATAATTTCTGGGTTAGATACAACACTGGTTAATGTCCAGCAGGTCCATTGGTTCACACTGGTAGTCTATTTACTCTGGATTAAATTTATGTTTCTAGTAATAAAAATGTCCATGTTGGCCATTACAGAGTTGTAAATTGTTGTAAAAAGTACAGCCTAGCACTGTACTGAAAGTACACCAGTAATCTCCTTTCAAAATATTAGAATAATATTTTTAGACACAATCTAGAGTCTCTCACATTGCAAAAATAAAGAAAGAAATAAAAAAACAAAAATATTGTTTTCCTCAACCCAATTCATTTCTTCCCTATTGCTGTCATCCCCTTTCATAGCCAAAGTGGTAGAAAGAGTTGTCTAGTTTCACTGGCTTCATTTCCTCACCTCTCACTTACTCTCCAGTCCACTCCAATATGAATTCTAGCGCCATCATTTCTTTCTCATCTTCTGCTGTGGTCACCAGTGACCTACATCTTTCTAGATTCAAGGAATGTTTTTTATTCCTTATCTTATCCGACCTTTCAGCAGCTTTTGAATTTAACCACACATTCCTTGATACATTCTCTTCCTTTGGCTTCTGGGCGCTAATACTCTACTGGCTTTTCGCCTGCTTCTTAGGATCCTTCTTCTCTGTCTCCTTGGCAGGCTTATTCTGTACTACTCTGCCATTAAGTGTTGAGATTTCGCCATGTTGGGTTCTAGACCCTCCTCTGTTCTTCAGTACTTTCTTCTCAGACACCACCCACGCTCATAACTTCAGTTATCCCCATTTGCAGATGAAGCACACATTTGTTATCTCCAGGCTACATACTTCTGCTCATATACCTGCCTGCTTGCTTGACACCCTCTTTTGAATTCCTAGAGACATTTCAAGTTTAATCAGGATAAACCTAAACTTATGAATTCCACTCTCCAACACCCCTAATTAAAGCAAGTCTTCTCCCAGTGTCCCTATCTTAGACAATACTACCTACTCAGCAATGCAGGCAGCTACCTAGGGAGAAACTGAGACTTATCACTCTCACCAAACCCTGTTGCCTTCAGACTCACTGTGGATGTCTACCTCCACGCAGAGCTGCTCTCCAGAGTTCAAAGAAATGGCCTTTAGAATTTATTTTTATTTATTTACTTATTAATTTCTTATTTTTTATTTCAGATAGGTTTTTGGGGAACAGGTGGTGTTTAGTTACATGAATAAGTTCTTTGGCAGTGATTTCTGAGATTTTGGTGCACCCATCACCCTAGCAGTGTACACTTTACCCAATGTGTAGTCTCTTATCCCTTGCCAACCCCCACCCTTTCTCCCTAGTCCCCAAAGTCCAATGTATGATTTTTATACCTTTGCGTCTTCATAGCTTAGCTCCCGGGTGTGAATGAATAAATATGATGTTTGTTTTTTTGTTCCTGAGTTACTTCACTTAGAATAATAGTTTCCAGTTCCATCCAGGTTGCAGCGAATGCTCTTATTTGTTCCTTTTAATGGCTGAGTAGTATTCCATGGTGTGTGTATGTATGTGTGTGCATGTGTGTGTGTGTGTGTGTGTGTGTATATATATATATATACACACAAAACATATATTTTCTTTATCCACTTGTTGATTGATGGGTATTTGGGCTAGTTCCATATTTTTGCAATTGCAAATTGTGCTGCTATAAACATTCATGTGCAAGTATCTTTTTCATATAATGACTTTTTTTTCTCTGAGTATATACCTAGTAGTGGGATTGCTGGATAAAACAGTAGATGTACTTTTAGTTCTTTGAAGAATCGCCACACTGTTTTCCATAGTGTTTGTACTAGTTTACATTCCCACCAACAGTGTGAAAGTGTTCCCTTTTCACTGCATCACTGCCAAGATCTATTATTTTTAAATTTGTTTATTATGGCCATGCTTGTAGGAGTGATGTGGTATTGCATTGCGGTTTTGATTTGCATTTCCCTGATAATTAGTGATGTTGACCATTTTTCTGTATGTTTGTTGGCTCTTTGTATGTGTTCTTTTGATAATGGTCTATTCATGTCCTTAGCTCAGTTTTTGATGGGATCGTTTTTTTCTTGCTGATTTGTTTGAGTTCTTGTAGAGTCTGAATATTAGTCATTTGTTGGATGTATAGATTGTGAATATTTTCTCACACTCTGTAGGTTGTTAACTCTCCTGATTATTTCTTTTGCTGTGCAGAAGCTTTTTAGTTTAATTAAGTCCATTTATTTATCTGTTTTTGTTGCATTTGATTTTGGGTTCTTGGTCATGAAGTCTTAAAAGTTTGATTGTTTAATGTGCTAAATATGCCTAAGAAATGCTGGGTAGTTCAGATTCTACTGGTATACTTTGTAGTGTACATCCTAGTTCCAAATACATATGGGATATGCATGGGAGTCAGGGTTCCAAGGAAGAACCAAACGTGTTGGTTCAAAAAGAGGCCAGAGATGGGCATGGCAGACACATTGTCAACTGGGTTGAGTTAGTTTTGCTTCTCCTTCAGATATGGAGAGAAGAATTCAGGATCATGTTCTAAAATGAGCTAGAGCAAACTCGAAGGAGAGTTACTTTCTTGGATGGAATGTGGGCTTTGTTTTCACCACTGTCTGTCTAGGTCTAGCACAGTGATTAATGGGTCATAGGAGTCCAAAAAATGCCTGTTGAATGCATGAGTGAATGCATAGAATCAACCCGCCTGGAGATTGGGAATTCGAAAGTGTTTCCTGCTCGGCATGGTGACTTATGCCAACACTTTGGAAAGCTGAGGTGTACCTTTTAAGCCCATTAGATCCAGACCAGCCTGGGAAAGTTAGTGAGACCCTGTCTCTACAAAATACTAAAATTAGCCGGGCATGGTGGTGCACGCCTTAGTCCCCGCCACTTGGGAGGGTGAGGCAAGCAGACTGCTTGAGCTCAGGAGGTCGAGGCCGCAGTGAGCTGTAATCATACCGCTGCACTCTAGCCTGGGCAACAGAGTGACAGCCTGTCTCAAAATAAAAGAAAATAAAAGAGAAGAAAGAAAGAGAGAGAGAGGAAGGAAGGAAGGAAGGAAAGAAGGGAAAGGGGAAGGGGAGCGGGGGGAGGGGGATAAGAGAAGAAAGAAAGAAAAAGAAAGAAAAGAAAGGAAAGAAAAGAAAAGAAAGAACAGAAAGAAAGTTTCCTGAAGGAGTTGGTGCCTGATGCAAGTTGTGAAGGATAAGTGGGAATTTGCCTGGAAAATGAAACAAGGGAAACTCCAGGTAGAGGATGCAGTGTGAATATGAGCAAAAACCCTGGCCTGTAGTTTGTGGGAACTGAGAAATAGCGTTGCTAGAGCAAAAGAGGCACGTGTAATGAACAAGGCTGAAAAATAAACAGGAGGCAGATGATTGCTTCGTCTTCATCCAATGAGAGCTTTTTCTGAATTCCAAAAGTATTTCATACATAACACTTATGACACGACATCCTTATTACGTTCCTTGACATCTCTGTGGGAATGCAAGGGCAGGGTCTGATTGTTACTCACCTTTGTGTCCTCAGCTCCTGACTTTATCATTGATATAAATGGCAGGCAGCTGAGAAGGAAGAGGATTAATTAACAATCTTGCTGACTATTCCTTAAGCAAGAATAGATGACACCTGGCATAAAAATATAGCACAGTCCAAATTTATGCTGACAAAAACTGTAGTGGTAGAGGAGAAAAAGGATCTCTAACACTCCTTTGCTCTCCCCAGGCCAGTGTGGGACATATTTTGGTGTCATCTCTTTCCTTAGATCAAAGTAACAAAACTAAAGTTGCTAAAGGTATCAAATCCAGAATAGAGGTTCTAGCTGATCCTTGCATAATCCTGGTGCCTGTAGTGATAAATTAACAGATATTAATGTTGTTTTTAAAAAACCATCCTATACTGAGCAGAATAATAGTAGAGATGAAGCCTGAAAATGACTTATTTTTACTTCCAAGAAAAGTAGAAACAAACAAATGTAACTTATGACTGAGTCCTTAGGAAGAAAGATAAAATGAAGCTTTATTAGTAATATGCACCTTGAAATTAAGGTAGCAAATATCCCAGATCTTTATAAGATGTTTTTTCCTCCTCTAATTATAAAAAATACTAATATGTGTTCAGTATAAAGTATTAGGATGAAAGAAAAATTATGAAAAGTCTCACTAACTGGAGATAAACAGTTAATATTCTGTGCATATTCTTCCAGATAGTTTTAAATACAAACATAAACACACATATGCACACATGTGTTTTATAGTAGAGGTTATGTTACACATGCTATTAAATAACCTGACTTTCTACCTTATTGTGTCAGAGATATTTTATAAATAGTTATTTTTAAAGTTCGCATAGGATATAGTCCACATACGTATACTCTGTGATTTATTTGTCAATCGTTCAACCAACAAATTTCGATTGAGTCTTACTTCACGCCAACAGCTTTTCTAGATATTGAAGCTATACCAGTGTACAGAATGGAGACCCTGTCATCAGGTTATTTACTTTCAACTTGGCAACAGAGGAACAGAAAATGAACTCATAAATAAGTAAAATACATTCAGGCATTAGTGAGCCTATAGAGGAGATAAAAGACAGTGATGTGCTAAAGAGTCATGAGGTCACTTCAAGTTCTGGTGAGATGGCAGACTAAATAGTCTCCAAATAAGCTCTTTTGTACTATTCCAACACACAATTCAGAAAGAATAGAGATTTTTTTTGAATGCACAGCCAAACTAGCAAGAAAGTAAGGAAAATCCTAAAAATCAAAACATAAAAACTAAACGATTATTTAGAATAATACTTCGCACCGAATCTCGCTGAGGCCATCTACCACTATGGAATTGTAATGGCAACACCCAGGAGAGGAGGCGAAGATGGAGCCGGTGCAAGGAGAAGCGTGAGAAGGGGAAAGTCCCATAAATTCAGGGCCCTGAAGTGCTATCCTCTCAGTGAAACTGCCTTTAAGGAGATGACGAGAGAACTGTTTCTTTGTTTCTAATTCAGGTGGAAGAAAAAAATAATGGTCTCTCTTGAGAATTCATCACCACAGCCCTGCCCTTGTGTGGGTTTGAGGTTTAAATTTATAACACCTGCATGAGCTGGGAAACCCTAAACCGAGAAATGAACACAGTAGTCCCAGTCTGGCACTGCCTGGGCACCTGGCCAAAGCCAAAGAAAATCCTCTGCTGAGTGTGAACTGAGGGCCTTCTGAATTCCAACAGGTTTTACTTGCTCAAGTAGCTCAGACGTATTGAAAGTCATATAAGAAACATGCCACCATGACTGAGATTCAAAGAACGTTGACAGTTTTAAATGCTCATATAAATGGAAAAACATCAATAATTAAAGACCTAAGTGTACAACTTAATAAGTCAAGGGGAAGAAGACAGAAAGAAGAAAGAAAGGAAATAAATCAGAGAAATAAGTAAAAACAAGGATATAATAAAGAGATTCAAACATACCAGAAAGTGGGTTATTTTAAGGCCTAATTAAACAGACAAACCTTGGCAAGAATGATTGACAAAAATGGAGAGAAGGTGCGAAGAATATTAGAAAGTGAAAGGGGTACAACACTGACATGGTAGAGAATAAGAAGAAGTTAATGTCACAGAATGAATTTATGACAGTACATTTGAAAACAGGTAAAATGGACGATTTTCTATAAAACCAAAACATAGAATTGATTGTAGAAGAAGTAGAAAACCTGAAAAGGTCTATTACTGTTCCAGAAATTGGACCACAATGTAAAAATCCACCCACTGAGCACACAATGAGAAAGTGCTGTGGGTAGTGGATAGGAGAAGGGTACCCTCATCTAGGCTCAAAGCCTTCCTCAACTGGTACGTTTCAGTTGAAACCTGAGTGGTGAGAAGAAGTGAGCTACGCAAAGGTCTTGAGAACAAAATTCCAAATGCAAGGAATATCAAATGCAAAGCATCTGAGGCAGTGAGAGAAACAAAAAAAGGCAGAGATAAACGAGCAGAAATAAAAGTTAAATGAAACAAAAAAATAAAAGTCATACACTTGTAAATTCCTAAACAGCTAACATTTATTAAGTTCATATCTGTGCAAGTCACAGAGCTCTGAGTTTTATATACATGATTCCCAGTCCTCAAACATCTTTGCAAGGTAGGTTCTATCCCCATTTTGTAGAAGGGGTAGCTGAGGCTTAGTGAGGTTAAAGAAAGTGGCCCACAGACACAGAGCTATTGAGTAGCAGATCCAGGACTCAAACTGGTCTGATATGTAAGCCCGAGGTTTGAACCACTTGTGCTGTGCCTGAGGAGAAAGTGCCAAAAATAAATGCCAAAGGCTGGAGCAAAGGCTTTCATGTGTGGTCACTGGTTCAGCAGCGTCGTCATTTCCTGGGACACTGATAAACATACAACTTCTCAGATTCTCAGGCCTCATCCCAGTGGGGGGGTTGTGTCCAGTAATCTGTGTTTTAACAAACCCTTTAGGTGATAACCTCTGATCTAGAGCAACTAGAAAGGTAGAATGTGGTGACGACAATGACACGGACCTAAGAGTTAGACAAACTGGACCCCTGGTTTGAGTCCAGCTCTGCCACTTCCTTAAATATGATCTTATACATCACTTAAAATTTCTTAGCCTTGGGTCTCTTATCCATAAAATGGAGATAATTATGGTATATACATTCAGGTTTTTGTGAGCATCAAGTAAAAATAAATGTAAATATTAGTAAATCAATGTCCTGGCACATTAAGTGTTCAATACATATTTGCTGGTATTCCTCTCCCTGTCATGCCTGGAGTCTGTCTTCCCTTAGCCTTTCCACAGGTGCTCTGCATCCTCACTTTGCACTGGGGAAGAGGAATTAGAAAGATGGAACTATCTGGAGTCTTTAAATCCAGGTGAAAGATGATAGTATAATATAGTAACTATACTAGAGCAATAGGAGTGGAAAAACAGAGAAGGGGAGGACTCAAGAGTGGTGTCTAAGGAAGCACGGTTGGAGCTTGGTGCCTGATCAGATGTGGGGAACAGCAAAACAAAAAGAGATGACTCTGGGCCTCTAGTTTGGCTGATAAGTGAACGGTGGTTCCAGTGAGAAAATAAATTCAGCTGCAAGAACAGGCTTGGGGTTATGATAATGTGTTCATATTTATATTTAGACAAGTGAGTGTGAAGGTGTGTGGGTGGCAGACAGAAAGAGAGATAGAGACTGGAACTATAATATCAGTTGACAACCTGATCTTCCTTGTAATGGAAATTGCCACCTTCTTTCTGTGGGCACCAATGTGATGGAGAAGGGTGCTGCTTGCCAGCCAGCAGGACTTGGTGGTCATGCCACGTTCTGTTGATACCCAGCAATCATGGCCAGGGCTAAGTACAGCCTTAACACAAGGAAGTGTCATTCCGGAGACAGACTGTGGGAAGGGAATGAAGCAATCACTAATGAATAGGCTAATAGGACTTGATGAGCAGTGAAAATCAATGAGGTACAAACTGCCTGCCTTAAAAAATGAGCAAGGTAAAAATGGAAGAATGCCAAACCACAGTTTATCTCCAGTCTGTGCTAGTCCTCACCTACTGAAACAGAATTCACACTAATCTTGCACCATCCCTGTCATGGTCATGGGTCATGATTATGGATTATGGGTCATAGTCATCAGTTCAGTTTATCCAATTCCATAATATTAATTATGCATCTAAGTACTGTGGGCTAAGATACATAATTTATATTAATTATGGGCTAAGTACTGTGCAAGACACAGAGAATGCAATTTTTGCTACTCTTCTTCCTCTGCATCAGCATCACTATTATTTTATCACTCAACATTACCTATAAAATGCCAGTAGATCTCTTTAGCCGCTGCCTGTCTTGCAAAATTGAATCACTGTACTCAATTAAGACTCTTTGTTATTTTTATCTGTCCTCCAGCCAGCACATGCTGTGTCTGTGTCTGTGTCACTTTACACCATAATCTCTAGAACAGGGAGCATCCATGACATCTGAAGCTCAAACTCTCTTGAGTACAATTCTCAGGATCTCTGTGGCCAGGCTTCACACTAGGCTCATGAGTGTATTAAAAGAGGTCCAAATCCACAGGAATGAAGGCATTGATGCCGACTGAGATCTCCCACCCTGATTTCCTACCTAAGAAAGCAAGTGAAAAATAAGCCCTTCCCAGACAAACCCAAAGCCCTTGGAGTGCAGGCAAATCCTCCTCTGGACACAGATACTAAAGGATTCTGAGTTGACAAGATGAATTTAGCTGCTTCTACATCTTAAACAGTGTCACACAGTGAAATGATCAGTGGATTAGAAGCCTTGTATTCAGTTCCCAGCTGTGCTTCCTTGGGTAAATCAGTGCATTTTTCTGGGTCCCAGCTTTCTTACCTATAAAAATGGCCACATTCAAAGCAAGCCAGTGTTTTACTTTCTAAGCTTCTCCATAACTTAGTTACTCACTAACTGCTTTAAGTAAAGAAGGCACAAATTAATGTTTTGCATTTTCAGGAATGTATATCCCCGCCCAATGCCACATCCCTTATTGGTGGTCTAAGTTGCTTGTTTGCATCTGAAGGCCCTGGGCAAGCCACACATAGATTTCTTTGTTTAAGAGAAGAAGCACATGATAGTCCTTTGTCTGCATAGGGGTGGATTCTAGCATAGAAGCCACGCCCCACATGGGGCCTTTGTGGTGCTCTGTTGTCTACCATGGATCCTCTGATGCATGACTGCCTGATAAGACCATTAGCAGGCAGAACCTCCTGATTTTTCAGTGTTTGTGCCTTCTGGTTTCAAGGCTGCCGCTTCTCTTGACAAGTGGTGTCTGTAAATACGCAGACCTCTGTGTCTGCCTGGATTTCTGAAGTAATGCTTTGACTAACCCATCCACTTAATGCTCCCTGGCTCCTGGTGGCTCCTCACACTTGTCCCAGATCCTGGGAGACTGCCTCCATTCTCAACGCACTTGGTTAGCTCAGGCCCAACACCTTGGCCTGTGTCTATGACTCACTATCTCCCACTGTCAAGATAACATGCAGATAGGATTATACAGAGTGGTTCTTGACTGGCCTGAAAGAGGCTGTTCACTCAGTTGGAGGCTGAGAAGAGTTATCAATGTTAATTACTAAAGCTGTATTCATTTCTTGCTATTTGGTGTGTTCTAAAAACCCTACTAGGATAAAGGAATGGAAAGGATTTGAACTTGTTCCGCCTTTCTGATTAAAAACGAGCTTAAGAAATTTGCTCTAGTTTAGACCTATGCTTAAGGTCTAGCGCCGCCACCTTTATTATAGGAGGCAACTTCAGCTAAGCAAAATGAATCAGAACTGCGTATCGTAAGCAAGGAATATTACTTGTGTCATTTTTGGCTGCCAACAAAATACCGGGAAAATTACAAAGTAATAGTTACCTTTGTGAAAGAGAATAAGAAATAAAATTAACTTTTTATGCCTAAGGAAAAGCTTTCCATTCCCGTTATTTTTATAGGGCAGTACAGGAGCCTTCTGTGAGTCTTGGCACCAGATATCACATAAACAGTCATTTGCACACACTAGGAATCCAAAATATTCTGTTCCTGTGGTCTGCATCTATTACCTTTACAGGAACACAGAAAGAGTTTTTTTTTGTTTGTTTGTTTGTTTTTTTGAGACGGAGTCTCGCTCTGTTGCCCAGGCTGGAGTGCAGTGGCGCAATCTCTGCTCACTGCAAGCTCTGCCTCCCGGGCTCATGCCATTCTCCTGCCTCAGCCTCCCGAGTAGCTGGGACTACAGGCGCCTGCCACTACGCCCAGCTAATTTTTTGTATTTTTAGTGGAGACGGGGTTTTACTGTGTTAGCCAGGACGGCCTTGATCTCCTGACCTCGTGATCCACCCGCCCTGGCCTCCCAAAGTGCTGGGATTACAGGCGTGAGCCACCGCGCCCGGCCGAGAAAAAGTTTTAATCAGATTTATTTTATATGTAGAAATTGCCTCTTTTGTCAGCAGGAAGGAAATCTAGTCAAATGGATAATCTTATAAAAAGCAACATAAGCATGTCTAGAACCAAATCACACCCTATAAGACTCAGCCTTTCTTTCTTTTCTCCCACTTGCCCCCAAATTTACCACACAAACTTGGAAATGACCTGCCTTCTCATTGCTTAAAGCACTGACAGGATCCCACAGAAGAGGAGAAAAGTTGTTGTCCAATTAAGCTCCGCGTGTGCGTTCAACTCCTGTTGAAAAATTTAAAGAAGAAAAGGCTTCAGGCGGTAGTGCAACTTTTAACATGTCTCCATAGCCTTTCCTACTTTACTTCAGGGTCAAAATCTGTAGGGTCTAGACAGGGCACTGATGGAGCATCCTGGAGCTTGTAGAAGGTTGTCTGTCTGGAGCTGGGAAAAGTCCACGGACTAGGAAAAAGATATATATTATTATAAGGAATTGGCTTCCATGATTATGAAGGCTGAGAAGTCTCAAGATCTGTGGTCAGCAAGCTGGAGACCCACCCAGGACAGCCAATGGTGCAGTTCCAGTCTGAGTCTGAAGGCCTGCAAAACAGAAGAGCCGATGGTTTCAGTCTGAGTCCGAGTCTGAAGTCAGGAGAAAACCTATTTCCCAGCTCAGAAACACTCTCATAGACACACCCAGAAAAATCTTTAACCAAATACCTGGGAACCCTTTAGTCCAGTCAATGTAACATAAAAAAATTATCCATCACATGGAAACAGTAAAGAAATGTAAGATATGATTATAAATTCATTGATTCAGTTCAGTTTAGGACCAGATGAATTCACAGATGAGAAAACATGCTCAGATTGGTGTGGCTCACTTTGACAACGATTTATTTCTGGAGAGCCTATCACTGACCTGGCCAGTATTTCAAGCAGCCAAAGGAGTTTGCCTTATTCGGGCCCTACACAATGAGAAGATTGAACTGTAAGCTCCTCTGGGAGTAATGACACATCCTGTACTTTAGTTCTGGCATATGAAGACACTGTAGAAAAACCTAAATCTCCTTATTTTTAGCACTGAGCTATCTTTGTTATGTTTTGTCTAGCGGCCAGTGTGGTGTTCTGTTTTGGAAAGGAGCAGGAAGGTGAGGGGTCAAGAACAAAATGCAGATATCTTTGAATGGTGTTTGTGATGAGCAGCCCAGGTTACTTCTAGGTGAATTGTGGTGGTCATTTTCATTGAGTAGGTGACAAGTGTCTGAACCCCATGGCAAAAAACAGAATTTTGCAACCAAAAATTTGGATTCAATTCCGGCTCTGCCATTTCCTCCTAGCGAGATTTTTAGCATGTTCCTTAACCTCTCTGAGGCAAATTTTATTCATCTGTTAAACAAGGATAATAATACTTGTTTGTCTTCTTGTCTTACGCAGTATTTAAGAAGGTCAAAAAAAGATAATGAAAGGGATTTGTAAATATAATGTAGAATGTGAAATAAATACAAACATTCTGCAAACATTACTTGACACAAGGATGAATTAAGCAGACTTCAGCTCTCAAAAATTTAATAATCTAATCTAATAACCATCTATGTGTGTGCTTTTTTACAAGGGGAAGCATACTCACTGAGGTCTGGGGACCAAGGGTAAGTGGTAAATGATGCCTAGAGAAGCAACTTTAAAAGCAAGGGCAATAGAAATAACCAGTCTCATAGATTAAATTCTTTTCAGATTTGGTGCCCAGGAAACAAGTGCAGGCGTGGGTGGAGGGTTGGAAGAGTTTCTATCAGAAGCAAAGTAAATACCTATGATATGGTTTGGCTGTGTCCCCACCCAAATCTCACCTTGAATTGTATCTCCCAGAATTCCCACATGTTGTGAGAGGGGCTGAGGGGGAGGTAATTGAATCATGGGGGCCAGTCTTTCCCGTGTTATTCTTGTGACAGTGAATAAATGTCACGAGATCTCATGGGTTTATCGGGTTTCTGCTCTTGCATCCTTCTCATTTTCTCTTGCTGCTACCATGTAAGAAGTACCTTTTGCCTCCCGCCTGATTCTGAGGCCTCCCCAACCGTGTGGAACTGTAAGTCCAATTAAACTTCTTTTTCTTCCCAGTCTTGAGTATGTCTCTGTTAGCAGTGTGAAAACGGTCTAATACAACCTATTCTGTTCATCTCTGTATAACTCAGAACTTCGAGAGTTCAGATCCTGTGCTTGTGGTCTACTTTCTAAATATCAGTCTTTCTTCTTTCATTATCACTTTCTAGGAAGTCCAATAAGAAAAACTGAAATTGAGATTAGAGAATCACTTTGACTTCAAAGGGGGTATTGGATGGCCTATAGTTTTTATTCATCTAATGATTCTTAGTTCAAGTATGAATATACAGATATATTTTAAATTGTCCCATCGCCATTTAACATTAATACACAAATGTGTCTATTGATTCTAGACTCCCACCTGTTTAACAGTGAGAAGACCAGTCTTACAGATCCCTCTTTAACTATTTCCAGGAATCTGTGGGCATACACGCATATATGCCTAAGCCAGGGTTTTCCATTTCTTGCCAGTGCTGGCCAGCTAATTCAATATATTGGAATCTCTGAAGTTAAAACTTTATTCTTAAAACTATATTTTCATTGTGACAGCCTGCTTTTACAGAGTTGCAAGTTAATGGTGCCCAATATGATAGAACTGGAGCATGACAGCTGTGCCTCAGGATAGGAGATCTTGCCACTGCCCTTATAAAGTGAGTAGGGACACTGCAGTTTTAAGCTTAGCTGGGTATTGAGAAAGGAATCCCAGTAAGGATACCTGATCCCAATGTGCTATAGTATTTAATGCTATGATATACTTCAATAGATACACTTATTTTTTTTTTTCTAGGTGAGCAACACAGTGGGAGGATGCCAGAGTCAGGATGTCTATGATATCCTCCACCACATTTAATTTAGACCCTTCACTCACCTACAATTCTCAGGCTTGCTTTTGGTTTAGATTTATTTATTCTTTTAGTGCAGTCTTTTTTTCTAAATTGATTTTTAATTGACAAATAATAGTTGTGTCTGTTTATGGGGTACAAGGCAATGTTTTGATCTATGTATCCATTGTGGAAAGATTCCATCAGACTAGTTAACACTTTATCATCACTTCACCAACTTACCGCTTTTTTTGTGGTGCGAATGTTTAAAATCTATTCTTTTAGTAATTTTGAAATGTACAACATATTATTAACTATGATCACCATGCAGTTGCAATAGATCACTACTCCAGTTTAACTGAAACTGTCCCCTTTGATCAACATCTTTCCTTTTCCCTCCTTTTCCCCCCACTTCTTAGCATCTGGTGACCACCTTTCTGCTCTCTGCTTCTATGAATTTGACCTTTTTAGAGCCCACCTATGAGATCATGCAATATTTGTCTTTCTGTGCTTGGCTTACTTTATTTCGCACAGTATCTTCCAGTTCCATCCATATTGTTACAAATTACAGAATTTCCTTCCTTTTAAGGCTGTACAGTATTCCACTGTGTATATACCACATTCTCTTTATCCATTCATCTCCTGATGGACACTTAGGTTGCTTCCATATTTTGGCAATTGTAAGAAATGCTGAAATGCATAGATTTACTTTTTAAAGACTTATCCCCTCTGTTGGGGTTATCTCAATATATCGGATACATTTGATGACTGTATCCCAAGGGTTAACAGACTTTAATTCAGCATGCTCTTCAGATGCAGTGTAAATTAATGGATGATAATAGATTTGTAGGAGATGGGATGTTGCCTTTCTACACTCTACTAGGTGAGCCCTAGCTCCAGCCTAACCAAAGCCCATGTTACTATTCTCAAACCACTTTAGGGTTCGTTTTAATTTTTGGACACAGTAAGCTCTTTTTTTTGTTACAGGGACTTTGCACTTATTTTTTTGCTCTTCTGGGAACCCTGTGCCCCTGATGATTGCTCAAGTCTCAGCTTAACTGTCACCTCCTGAGAGAGGCATTTTCTTTCTATTGTATTACTGTATTTATTTATTCTTTAGCACTTTTCATAGTCTGCATTTATTTTGTTTATTTCCCTGTTCTCTTGTTTCATGTAAGAGCCACAAGAGCAGCAGCCTTGCATGTCACCACTACATCCCAGGGCCTAACATAGTGAAGGACAGAGTACGTAATAACAACAGTTAACATTTATTGGGCACTTAACTATTTGTAAAGTACGGTACTAAGTACTTCTACGTCTATTAACTCATCCAGTCTTAATTTGCTCCTTTTTTACAGATGAGGAAGCTGGAACTTGTAGGGGATTTAAGAACCTAGCCACGCATCAAGCACTTGGTAAGAGATGAAGCTATCTATGGTTTGGTGACTACAAGCTTTCAGCTTTACATTATTCTGCCTCTTCTCATCTGCTCCTGCAGGTGGTCATGTTAGCACAGATCAAGGTCATGCCATGGTGCCAGTACCTTTTATCTTTTTAAAAGTTATCTCAAGTTGTAGTCATTTGCCTTTGAACAAAACTTACTATTTTCCCCTCTATCTAGCATGATGTCTTACATAGAGGGACCATGTCCTAGGTCACCAAAGGTGTCAAAAGGCTTTTCAGCCCGGGCTTTCCAGATCTGTGCACATGTATCCTCTCCAGAATGACCAGTCACTGGTAGGAGGATGGTCGTGCCTCTCTTGCTCATTCTACAGGCCACAGACCACTGCCAGAGGCTTTTTTCCTCTCCACGTGTAAGCCTTCTTATTTCTCTCATCTGGGTGGTTTCCGTTCTGATGTTAAAAATATTTTTTTCTCCTTCTCTTTGTGTATACTATGTAAGCTGATTTTTCCTCAGTGTCTGCCTGCCATACTGACACCAGCTCCCTCTGCACTTAATGCCCCCCTCTTACTCCACATGTGATAGGGCAGCCAACTGCCCAGACTTTAGAGGGACTGGAAAGAGATGGTTTCTTTTTTACCCTGTGATACCCTTTTTCCATTCCCCAGTAAGCTGTTCCTCCAATGCTGTCTCTGGGGGACATGTTGCTACTCTTGCTTGGAGCTGCACTGGTTACTTGGTCTGGGCTCATGTACAGCTCTAATTCAATTTACAACACAGTTACATAACTGTTCCCAGTCTCCAGTTGACCTTGATGTCAAGCAGCGGTCAAGTTGTACCAGCCCAGAGAAAGGAGGAGAAATCTCTGGTCAGCCCTTGAGAACATTTTAGCTGGGGTTCTGGAATGGAATGTGGCACCAAAAGGCCAAACCAGACCAGTAAATTCTTTGGAAGGTTGAAAAGTGAGTGTTGTTGATTTTTGTAAGATGGATGCTGTTGACTTTCAGGGCAATCCTGTGTCACTCAGGATTGTGTTCTTGGACCAAAGATGAGGGTGCTGTCCTCTTTTCCCATGAATCGCTGTAAGTGGATGAGCCTTTCGACCTCAATGGGAAGTGCTCCTAGGGGTGTCTTGGCTTGGAAACTTCTCAAGGACAAACCTTTAGCACATTCTTTTCTGAAGAGTTCTGGTTCTACTCAGTTCTAAATAGCGACAAGAATAGCTAAGTTTTGCTTCTGTTCTTAATAAAGCCAGGAAGACAGGGGTTTCAGCAAAAACAAAACAAAGCAAAACAAAAATACAAACTAAAGCCTGGGCAAATCAGTCAAAATTTCAGAAATTCGATAGTATGAAAACCCTCTAGGAGCAAGTACTCTGTTTCTTTTGTTCTCTGCTATATCTTTACACCATGAATAATATCTGGTATGGACTAGGTACTCGGAGAATATTTGTTGGATGATGTATAATAGGATTTGTGGATTGTGACAAGTGATCTTTTTCTAGTTAATCTGGCAAAGGCTACCATACTAGAGATTTTCAGAAGTCTGTTTTACATATTTTAATCATATGTGTGTCTGTGCAAATATAATGCTAGATAAATATTCTACAAATGTATGCATACAAATGTCTATATCTATCATGATTAATGATCATTAACTGGTTACTCATCTGTGATAAGCACATTAGTAGATTGTGCCTGGATTTAAAGATTGCCTTAAATAAACACCTTTCGTTTATACTAATTTGACTATCCTCATTGACAGAACTAGATTCATGAGACTTGTGAGATTTATGCAGTTACAAAAGGTTCCTTGCTTAGAAGGACCTCATACTTGGTTTACTGCTCTTCAAATTCATAATAATTTTTGAACAAGATGACCCTATATTCATTTTACACTGGACCCCACAAAGGTAATTTATTATGACTTATTGACTTATGTTGCAGTATATGACTTATTGACTTATGTTGCTTATTGACTATGGCAACAACTAGGATAACATGTGATATGGTTTGGCTGTATCCCCACCCAGATCTCATCTCGAATTTTCACATGTTGTGGGAAGGACCCAGTGGGAAGTAATTGAATCATGGGGCAAGTTTATCCCTGCTGTTCTTGTGATAGTGAATAAGTCTCATGAGATCTGATAGTTTTAAAAAGGAGAGTTCCCCTGCACAAGCTCTCTCTTTGCCTGCTGCCGTCCACGTAAGATGTGACTTGCTCCTCCTTGCCTTCTGCTATGATTGTGAGGCCTCCTCAGCCATGTAGAACTGTAAGTCCAATTAAACCTCTTTCTTTAGTAAATTTCCCAGTCTTGGGTATGTCTTTATCAGGAGCGTGAAAACAGGCTAATACATCATGCATATCAAGAAAGGATTAATCTACTATTACTTCAAGACATTAACTGATTAATTAACTTTATTAATGACAAATGCACCAAATATATATTCTTTCAAAAAGAATAATCCAGAATATAATTCATGAATTCACTGGTAGCTCTTCTCTGCTGTGAACTATCTCTGCTTTAACAATCTTTGCCTTCCAAAATTCAATAAATGTAATAGGCCATAAATATTCATAAATCATCCATATTGCTTATCTTTTTTGACAGCACAACCATTCTCATTTCTGAAAATTCCTATTGTTTGGTCTGTATCACATTTTAGTACTTGATAAAAATCAATGTTGAATTTGAATACATGCTGCAATCTAGTTCTTTTCAAAGGGTTTCCACATCAAATGATTTTCAAAATTTTGCTTGCCAAAAAGTGTAGATAGGACAACAAATATAATGCTAATTTTTAAAATATTACGTAGCCCGAAACTAGGCATATAATAGCCAATGAGTAAATACCTAATTAAGTAAATTGAACTAACTAGCACTTAGTAATTTCCTATGTACCATGCAGGAACATACACATAATAACTTTCATGTATCTTTTTTTAAGTAATAGTTAACTCCTAAACAGTTGTTTTTGCTCAAAAATTTTTAAAGTTGCCAAATATTAGATGGTAGCCTACACATGCTGCTTATATAAAAACAAATTCAAACCTCTTTGTATTTTTCAAAATAGAAAACTGAAGAAAATTTTTAAAAAGTCAAACCTTTGAAACACGTAGTGATCTTTCGGTAGATTTCATTTTTCCATTGTCACTTCATTTCAAAGCACACCAACCGCTCTGGCTTGGCTTTGCTGAACCATTTAACACCCACTTGCATCTCAGAAAGTTTCCTGTGTTTATAATTACAAAGGATATTTCATGACAACATGTTTGTTGTTTATTTATTTATTTATTTATTACAAACATCAAGTCACTCAGCACGTTGGCCGAGCAGAGCAGGTTCATTCTCATGCACATCTTGATACATAACTGAAGTTCTTGCTTTAAGTTAAGTCGAGGCCAGATCCTCACAGCCAGACAGTTCTTAATTGCTTCATTTTTGAGATAGGGATTTTCTGAAATAAATTTTCTTGCAGAGGAGAAAAGATTTTAAAACTTTGCTTTCACTTCACACTGGGAACAAGGAACAAGCAGATGGAAAATAATGAGTTTCTTCAATACTGTCTTGGCTGGAGCAATATTTTCTTAGACTCCACCTTTTTTTACATGTTCCAGCAACACCAGAATCCTGTTTTCCATTAGTTTGATTCTTGTTAACTACACTTCATTCCTCTCTGGGTAGAGTAAATCACAGATGGAGTGCCATACCATCATGGTGCCCAGATAGAAAAAATGTTCGCAAACTTTGACATCGATAGAGAATCTAAAATTTAAACTCATGCCACCATATGTATCCTAGCAAAAAGAGTAATCATTTATACTGTTCTTTTGAAAAGAGGCTAAAGTCTTTCATTTAAAATTTCTTCATTAAAAAACATTTCCATAGAAAACTAAAACTAAAAAAACACAGTGAAATAATGACTTACCACATGTAAGTGGACTAGAGTAAATAATATCTGAAAAGAATCAACTTAAAGTGTTTAAACAGCTATTCATTGTGTCGTAAAAATAATCTTAAGACTGCATGTACAGGCTTAAAGAAAAAAATTAGACCTAAGTGGAAAGCAGAAGGCATCTTAGAAGCATCTACATCTCCTATCATTTTCCACAAAGAAATTGCGTAAAAATCCTCTCCTTGAGAAAATTCAATCCTCCACTTGCTATAGGCAAATAACCCTCTGTTCTTATTTTCAAGTTTCTCAAATTGGGATCCAGTTTAAGTGGCTTCTCCCAGATCTTTCAAGTTTCCCTGGTTTTTAAAACATATTATCCCCATGAATGTTCTTCGTCATTCAAAACATGAAACACTTTCAGGAAATCCACATACATCCAATAACAATTACATAGTTACGCACTCATTCCAAAGAGGAAAAGAAAAAAGAAAAAGAGAAGTTTAAAGGGATTGGCTAAAGTGGGTAATCTACTAGGATGTCAGGAATACGTGATTCTCTGGCGAAACACCTCGAACACGTTCTTATTTTCAGTGAGGCTGAAAGCCTGAAGGGGTTTGAGCTGAGGAGGGTGGCATGAAAAAGCGATAAAGTGAGCAGGCTGGTACATGTCCAGCATGCAACTCTAACTGCTGATCTATGATCTCTAACCAACCATTTGGAAGAGTTGGTAACTTATCCTCTGATCTAGTGTAATTTTTCAAAGACACTGACGTCATTATGGGTAAATGAGAATTTGACATTGAATAACCACCTCCCCCCCCAAGATTTAGGGAAGTGAAATGGATTATGAATGACTGTCTGTGTCTATTTTCTGCTGCTATAACAGAATGCCAAAGACTAGGTGATTTATAAAGAAAAGAAATTTATTTGGCTCATGGTTCTAGAGCCATGATTCATCTTGAGGCAAATTCTCTCCAGCTGTGAGCCTGTGAAATCAAAACAAGTTATCTACTTTCAAAATACAGTGATAGGACAGGCGTAGGATAGACATTCCCATTCCAAAAGGAAGAAATAGGCAAGAAGAAAGGCATAACTGGTCTCAAGTAAGTTCAAAGCCCAACAGGGAAAACAATATTAAGTGTTAAAGCTGGAGAATAATCTCCTTTGACTCCATGTCCCACTTCCTGAATACATTGGGGTGGGAATTGAGCCCCCAGGGCCTCACATGGCCCCACCCCCATGCCTTTGCTGGGCTTAGCCCACTGGGCTCTCAGGCATTGGTTGGAGTCTCTTGCTTGCAGCTCTCCTAGGCTAACATTGCACATTGACAGCTCTACAGTTCTTGGGTCTCAGTGGCCGTCCCAATCCTATAGCTCCACTAGGCATCACACTAGTGGGGACTCTCTGTGGTGAGTCCACTCTTGCAGCAGGTTTCTGCCTGGGGCCCCCAGATTATTCATGACATCCGTTGAAATCTAGGTGGAGGTAGCCATGCCCCTAAAGCTCTTGCATTCTGCAAACCTACAGACTGAACACCACATGGATGCCGTCAAGGATGGATTACTGCTTGCATGCTCCAGAGTGGCCTATACCATACATGGGCCTGCTTGAGCCCTGGCTAGGACAGTCAAGGAGAACTGCACTGGAATGTAGGGAGGAGCAGATACCTGAGTAAGCTCTGATGAGACAGCCCATGAAGAGTGCCCTGGGCCTGTCCCCTGAAACCATTCTTCCCTCCTAGAGCTCTGGGCCTGTGATAGGAGGGCAGCCTCTAAGAGCTCTGAAGTGCCTTCAGGGTCTTTCTCTCATTGACTTGGTTAATAGCAGCTGGCTCCCCTCTATCCATGGGAATCTCTTTACCAAATAGTTGCTTGGCTACACTCTTGATTTGCTCTCCTAAAGATGTATTTTCACTCTTTACATGGCCAGGCTTTGAATTTTCCAAATCGTTCCATTCTGCTTCTGTTTTAATTATAAATTCTATCTTTAAATCATTCTTTTCCTCTCACATCTCACTGTATGTGTTTAAAAGTAGCCAAGCAGTGGCCTGAATGGTTTGCTGCTTAGGTATTTTTTCTGCCAGGTATTCTGTCATTGCTCTTAAGTTCTACATTTTATAAAGCCTTTAAACATACACACAATTTTACTGAGTTTTTTGCTACTTAATAACAAGGATGGCTTTTACTCCAGTTTCCAATACTTCGTTTCTTATTTCTGAGGCTTCATCAGGTGGCCTTTATTTTTACAAACATTCTGGTCATAACCACTTAAGTAATCTCTAACAAAATTCAAATTTCCTTATAATTCTCCTTTTCATCCAAACTCTCACCAGAAACACCCTTAATACTTCACTGCACTACAGACTTTTTCTAGCCTGATTCTCCAAATGCTTTCAGCCTCTACCATTACCCCGTTCCAAAGCTGCTTCTACTTTTACAGGCATCTGTTCTAGTAACAGCCCCATTTCTCAGTACCAATTGTCCATTTCACAGGTGAATGAGTGATTCTTTCCTGTGGAGATGAGTGTTTGCAAGTATCTTCACATCCTGACGTGTCTCACTCTTAAGGAAAATAAAAAAGCTTACAAAGCTTTTAAGGGTGCTTCACCCTCCAAATAAAAGAAATATATTGTATTTTATGATAAATGAAGGGCATCTGCAACCTGTATCTTACACAGGGTGAATCATTGAACTTATGTTTTTAAAAGGAAGAAAAATGGCTTGAAAGGAATTGTTTCAGAGTAGTAAAGTCATTTCCAAAGAAAACCAAATGAAAAATCAACCAAATAACACAGAGAAACTCTGCGCTGAGTAACTAATTAATCATGGTATCCAGGGGAGCCTATCTAGCTCTTGGTTTTCTGTGATCTCAAAAATAGGTAAATAGAATCTTAGAGAAAAAAAAGGCTTGTCAGGTGTGTTTTTGCTTGTTTTTAACAAAGGCAGCAATGCACCCCGGAGTCCTTAATTGAATTCACAAAGCCAGGCAATATGTTTAAATGTTATCATTGTAAAAGGTACATTAAGTATCAGAGCAGCTTTTTGAAGACAATATTTTTAAATAAAAAATACAATTTAAAGAGGATCATGGTCCAGTGGTGAAAATCCAGGGCTTTTCCTTACTCCAGCTATTTAGTGCAGAAAAGTTTATGATAATTATTAGAATGACAGGTAATGCTGAATTTCTACTACGTAACATGTTAGGAAATGAAGACTTCTTTGGAATTGAGGAACTTTAGAATCAACCAAGAGTTGTGCAAATACAAGGTCTTGGCTTCAAAAGGGAAATTTAGTTGTAATCAAATCCTGCTCCTCGTTGTATTTTTTGGCTCTAGGTCATAGGGCTCTGTTGGAGGTGATGTTGTGCCATCATTCTAAGACATTCTACTATAACTTACTGGGTACTAAGTTTCTGTCCATATGCCTGGCCTTCCAGGTCATAAGACACAGACCCAGACCACCAGGAGAGTGCAGTGCAGTATGTGGTGACTGCTAAACCCCTCACATTAAACAAAACAAAACAAAAAACAAGTAATTATTGCTAAGTAAACATGAGCTTTTAAAAGGGCATTTATTATACAGAGAGGAATATAAAAAGACAAAAAGATACTAAAGCCTGGTAAATATTTCTATTCTGAAAAAAATGAAAGTTATCTTTTAAAACTCACAGAGAAAGCTCCACTTTGGTTTCAGTCATCTTTGGAAGAAAAGGAAGTTGGATTTTTCCATTAACACCTCACAGTGCCTTTCTCTCCATCCTGGGTGGTGGCCACGCTGCTGTCAGCCTCTTCACACGACTCAGCTGTGGTCAGGGTTGGCCCTTAATGTTGAATTTGGTGTGGTGCTTTCAACAGACTCATTCACTGGCGGATATCCTGCCACACAGGGAGAATTTTTTGACCAGGTTGTAGCAATTTTCAATAAAAGGACAAACATAAATGGAACTCTCTGTACTTTTTCGTTATAGAAATACTCAATGTTTAGTACTCAACTGATACATTATACTCTTCTCTGAACTGCTCTGCAGGATGCATGTTTAAATACGATATCTGGGTCCCCAGATAGACAGAACTAATGGCTTCTGATCAACTCTGAAGCTGAAAGGAGACTGAGTAGAGTCTTGCACAGCATCACAAGTAGTGGGGTGCATCCATCATCCCAATGTGCTAATAATGGTAGAATTTAGAGTGTCTAACCTGAAAACTTTCTGAGAACAAATGTTTCCTCTCTTAATGTTGGATTTTTCACAAACATTCTATGTGTATGTCTATCCATATGGACATCCACCATGATGGAAGCAGGAAAAAGTGCGGTAATTCAGGGGAGGCGCAGACTGAGAATAAACATGCAGAAACTGAGATCTAGAGCCAATAGCTGAAAAGTTATTTGGGGCAAAAGGCCAATCTCAGAACAAAGAAGAAGAGTTGAGGTTAGAGAACTTGTATTGTTCAAAGGAAAGAATTGACCAAGGACTAGCTATTCAGGATTCATTCACTCACTCATTTAGCAACACCACATACATATACTCATGGTGAATAAAATGCACCTGAGCTTTGTCTTCAGGCAGTTCTCATAGGACACAGGACGAGAGCACAGACAACCCAGTAAAGTACAAAAATGGTGAAATAGAGGCTGATATAAGAACTCATATTATCTTACCTATGGAAATGCCCCTAAATTTCTCCTAGACTTACAGGAACCAACTCTCTGTCCTTACTGCTCTCCCATCTACCGTTTTAGACTCAATGAGATATAAGGCACATGGGATAGATACATTCAGATACCTGGCATATAAGATAAAGTGCTTTCTAATCTAAAATGCATTGTACATATTCTAATCTTTCCTTGTTGCTTCAGAAAGCCAAGTCTAGGAGAATACTGGTTAACCATGGATTCAGTGTGTTTACACCTGTTTCTCAATGGGATGTAGTGATTCAAGAAAAAAGAAAGTGACATTTTTTGGTTTAAAGTGTCCAGGAAAAGTTAGACTTTAGTGTGCATTTTCCCTTGATCCTTTCAGAAAATTTACAATTCATCTCCCAACAGTCAATTCAGCAACAAGTCTTACGGATTCTCCCTACAAAGCATATCCTAGATCCCAAATGTTTCTCTTCCCACACTGCAGCCACCTTCACCTAAGGCACCATCATTTTGCACCTGGACTATTGTGGTAGCTTCATAACTGATCTACCTGCTCTCCCCATAATTGTCTCCCCAGGTCTCCATGAACTTTTGAGTGAGGAATGAGCTTTTGAAAACATAAATCATACCACATCAGCCTCTGCTTATAAATGTCACATAGCTTCTCACCAAGTAGAATATCCCTACTGGTGCACGCAAAGCCCTATAAAATCAGTCCCAGTCTGTTTTTCAGCCTCCTGTCATAAGATCTTCCCCTTTACCCAACTGTCTGTTTCTTCAACATAAACATTCCTACCTTAGGGCTTTTCTGATATCTGGTCTCTTTTTCTAGAATACACTTCCCTTAATTCCCAAATGGATCCCTCTTGTCATTTGGGTCTCAGTTTAGGTGTTACCTCTTCATAGAGATTTACCTGATTCACTAATCTCAGGTAGTCACCCAGTTACTGTCTCATTACCACCTTCTAATTATCTATAAGCACTTAGCACTATTTAGAATTTTTCTTAAATTTTAAAAAAAATTATTCCCGTTTTCATAAGATTGTAAGTTCCATGAGATTAGGGACATTGTCTGCCATTTTACCTACTTGCTTTATATAATTTGTAACAGGAAGAACTTAGAAATAGAAAATTTGTAAATATATTATAAGCATTAAAAACATTTGCAAGTACCAAAGTGAATATTTCTCTGAAGGAGATCTAGTTAGATATGGACTTTCATCATGTCATTGGACTCTCCTTGGGCAGTTAGTAAATGACACATGAATTATTCACTTATGGGTCTCCAACACCTTGCACATCCAGGCACTTAATTGCTGTCTGTTGAATGATTAAATGTTTTCCTGTTTGCTAAGGGTACTGAGCCAGTTCCCTTCAGGTTGCAGGAACACAGTTATGCTTAAGTTAATTTACCTATTGAGCATATTAGGGGAAAATAGGAGACCACCCTATGAGCTCCCCAGCCAGGTCACAAGGACCAGAGAGTTGTTCATAAGATGCCATAGCACCGGCCCCATGACCTGAACTCTCCTCAGCATAAGGTATATGTTGGTTACTCCTCCAGTACTCAGCGACTTGTTCACCCTCTTTGTTGCCAGAGATTTTGCCACTCCTGCTGACTCTCTTCTTGAAGTCCTACATTCAGGCTTCCTGAGTGAGGACCAGATTGGGGCAGTGCTGTCACAGAGGTGCTGATTCAGGCATCTTCTCGGGGCACTGGGACACCTCACCCAGGCTTGAAGTCAGTGCTCACCTTCCATGCAAATACTGAGACCAGCATGGCCTGCTTTCTTTCAGGAATGGGTCCTCAAAAGAGGATTGTGTGCAATATAGCCATTCTGAGCTGCATCATAGGGGAAAAACATTTTTTGTCAAGTAACTCCAGTAGTCTGAAGAAAATATTGGAAGTTCTAAAATATATAAACATAAGAATAAGGAGGCCAGAGATTGGCCAACCATCAAAACTATGGGGCAAATATATTTAGAAGGTTAATCCCAATTCTGATCATTTCCCATACAATCAAATTGTGTATATTTGACCAAGATTTTATTTTTTTAATAAGTTGTTCAGAAAATACTTAATATAAATTATCTTTTTAAAATCTTTTAAATATTACCTAAAAATCCAGATGCAGACCTGAGTCCCGCATGCACAAATACGGTTGTTACAAACTTGAAGAAAGTGGAAATAGAATTCGTTGTACATTCAGGCAATAGTGCCAAATTTTTAATGTTTCCGGTTTAGGAAAATGATACATTTGTTTTAAAAGATTTATTTCAGTACAACCTCAACAAAGGGCAGTTTGGCTTAGCACTTCCCAATAAATGTGCATACGTGAGCAAAATTTTATCTACAAGGATATTTATTGCATTATGGTTTGTAGTACCAAAAGTCTAGAAATAAAGTCTCTTAGACCTAATTTATAAGAATCTTAAAGTCTTATAAATAAGAGACAGATGAAATAAATTACAGTACACTTGTAAAACAGAATGCTTTACAGCTATTAAAAAGAAGAGAGTTGATTTATATACACTGATATAGCAAAACACTCTAAATATATTAAAGTGGAAAAGCAAGGTATGGAAATATGGCCTATAAGGAGAGGAACTAGCTGTCTAGGGTGGGAGAGAGATTTAGTTTTCAATCTGTAATCTATTTTCCTGTTTGATTTTTAAAATTACATTTATATATTGCTTAAAAAACAGAAAAAAAAAAAAAACTTTATTTTCCTACCAAGCAAAAAATGTGTGTACTAGCTTTCCATTGTCAATGAAAACAGTCAAACTGTGAAATATTTACAGAGGTTTATTCTGAGCTAAATACGAGTGACCACGGCCCGAGGCACAGTCTCAAGAGGTCTTGAGGACACATGCCCGAGGTGGTTAGATTACAGCTTGATCTTACACATTTTAGGGGAACATAAGGCATTATTCAATACATGTGAGGTATATATTGTTTTGATCTGGAAAGGTGGGACAACTCGAAGCAGAAGAGGATGGAGGCTTCAAGTCATAGGTGGATTCAAGGATTTTCTGATTGACAATTGGTTGAAAGAGTTAAGTTATTACCTAAGGATCTGGAATTAATAGAAGGGAGTGTCTGGGTTAAGATAAAGGGTTATGGAGACCAAGGTTCTTATTATACATAGGAAGTCTCATAGGTGGTCACCCTAAGAGACAATAGATGCAAATGTTTCCTATTTAGACCTTTAAAAAGTGCTAGACTCTAGTTAATCTCTTCAGGATTGGGAGGGCCTGGAAGGGGAAAGATCCAGTTAATAGAAATGCTTTACAGATGCAAATTTTCCCCACAAAAGACAACTTTGCAGGGTCATTTCAAAATAGGTCAAAGAAACATATTTTGAGGTAAAATATTTTAATTTCCTTCTTTATCTGTCATGTGATGTTACACCAGCAGCATTGCACTGGGGACCTTTGAGATGGGGACTCAGAGTCAGGTTGGAGTTGGTATCTTACTGCTACAAAGAGTGTTCCATCAGTCTAAGAATTTCTATTTTAATTTTAATGATGGTCAGTTGTGTTTAAACTCCACAATGAAGAGAGTACAATGAGGCATGTCCAACCCCCATCTTATGTCATGGCCTGAACTAGTTTTTCCTGTTCTTTGGAATCCCCTTGGATGAGAAGAGGGGTCCATTCAGTTGTTGAGGGGCTTAGAATTTCATTTTTGGTTTAGACCTTTGAGTTCAGAAGAAACAGAGAAGAAATCTGAATATTCAGTATCTCTTGCACTGAGAAAAGTAAACCTATCTATACCGAAAGAATTGACTTGTCTCTGTCATTTTACCTACTCAGCTTATATAATTTGTAACAGAAAAAATTTAGAAATAGAAAATCCCTAAATACATTGTAAGGATTAAAAGCATTTGTAATACAAGAAAGTACTTAGGACCAACGTGAATGTTTCCCTGGCGGAGAACGAGTTAGACATGAATTCTCATCATGTCTTTGAGCTCTTCTTGGGAATTTAATATATGACCCATGAATTACATAATTCTACAATTAATGTAAAGAATGCTATGCAATATTTTTCTACTTCCGCTATTATGAGAAAGTAGGGATAGAATAAAAATAACTGAGATGTTGGGCTTACACTGCTTACATGATCTTCATCTTTTCTCTTTTCCCTTAATATTTACTTGTGTTATCTCTAGTGACTGCTTAATGAATTAAGAAGATAGAGAATTAAACTCATGTTTCCAGTCAGGATAGAATTGTAGATTCGTAATTTTGTCATTCCAAATATTGTAAACATGTAGCAATGATAAACTTAAAAAAATTTTTGAAAACATAGTTATGATTTAAAAATATGAGACATTTTCATGGACCAAAAGTATTTGAATAGCTGAGCTGAAGTTGAGAGGCATTGAACTGGGGATTTTGGGGCTGTGAATCTAATAACTAGCAGAGGGCACTAAGGGTTTTGATGCCTGTGGGGAGATGAGAACTAAAATTGCCTATTGTTAAGCCTGGGAGATAGGAGCCTGGAGCCTGGCTACTTCCTGAAGTCAGAGGCTGGAATAGGTGGGCCTCAAATGTACACGAGGGTGAAATAAAACTGGTACTGTTGTCTTGGGCTACGGCATCTATAAAGCTAAGTGCATAGAGCGACGAGAGGGAGAAATAGAATCTCAATGCTAAAAGTTAAGCAAAACTGCTTACTAGCTTGAGGCCTAGATAGGTAATGTTTTCAATATTTTTGAGCACAGATGACCTGGGTATCCAATAGAAAGCCCGATATAAATTCTGGATCCTGAGGAAAGGTAGAAGTGACTATAAAACTAGTAGACAGGGCAGAATGGTTTTTCAAAAGAAGGAAAAAAAATATACTGCCACTCAAAATGAGTCTTCAAACAAAAATCCTACACATCAGATAAAGACAAATGCTAACAAAATCAGCAATTGTGGGAGATAAGTTCACCTAAAGACTAAAACACTACAACAATCTGAAAATTAGTTTTAAATTAGTGCATTGACGATGCTTAAAGTAATAATGAAAGGAAGAATACCTCCTTCCTCAAATACTAAACAAAAACAATCAAACAGAGAATTAGTAAGTTAAAAGCGGTCCTAAGAAATTGATCTGGAACACAATACAGAGAGAAAAATTCATTAAAAATGTATCAGTGCAGTTGAGAAATGTATAGGTTAAGTTGTGAGGGTTTTATAATATACAACAGGAGCCCTAAGGGGAGAGAAGAGATGAGAGAGAAGCAATACTAAAAAACAAAAAATAAAATAAACTGTCCAGAATTAAATAAATACATGATTTCTTAGACTTAAAATGCACTGTGTAGGAAAAATTAAATCCAGATCTTAAAATTCAACTGATATTTTATACATGAAGTATAAAATGAAGACTGGATGACAAGTAGAATAAAAGTAGACTGGCCGGGCACGGTGGCTCACGCTTGTAATCCCAGCACTTTGGGAGGCCGAGGCGGGCGGATCACGAGGTCAGGAGATCGAGACCACGGTGAAACCCCGTCTCTACTAAAAATACAAAAAATTAGCCGGGTGTGGTGGTGGGCGCCTGTAGTCCCAGCTACTCGGAGAGGCTGAGGCAGGAGAATGGCGTGAACCCAGGAGGCGGAGCTTGCAGTGAGCCAAGATGGCGCCACTGCACTCCAGCCTGGGTGACAGAGCGAGACTACATCTAAAAAAAAAAAAAAAAAAAAAAAAAGTAGACTTCTATCAACAATAGTAGATGTTTAAAAGCAATGGAATATTTTTGATGATAAAAAACAACTGCCAATGTAAATTCTATAATAAGCTAAGCTATTATTCAAGAGTAAGACATAACATATAAAAGACTTTATCATTCGTAACCATTGTTAAAACCACTAATTGACATGCTTCTTGAAGAAAAGGAAATCCAGAGGAAAAGCTTGAGACGTGAACAACAAGGGCAGCTGTAGAAATGAGTAAAGTATGCTAGTGTGACAGATTGTATTTTTCCAGAAGCGTCACAGCAACATTTTCAGTTCATGCTGTTGTAGAACCTTGTCACATACCCATCAGGAGACTGAGTCTATTTTCTCCGCCCTTAAACTTCAGGAGACTGTGGAACTGCTTTAATGAGTAGGACACTATGAAAGTGGTACTCTGTGAATTTCAAGGCTAAGACAATATGGCTTCTGTTTGCCTGTCTCATTCTTGATACATTTGCCTTGAGGACCTAGCCGTCATGCTCTGAGTCTACACGGAGAAACTACATGGAGAAAAATACAAGAAGAGAAACTGAGGCCCTCAGCCAATGGCCACATTCCCAGGAGACCTTATAGAATGTGGGACAGAGAAAAATTCTCCCTACTTAGAATGCCCATACTACCCAAAGCAATCTACAGATTCAATGAAACCTCAATCAAAATACCAATGACATTCTTCACAGAAATAGCAAAAACAATCCTCAAATTCATATGGAACCACAAAAGACCCAGAATAGCCAAAGTTATCCAGACAAAAAGAACAAAACTAGAGAAATCATATTACCTGACTGAAATGATACTACAGAGCTACAGTAACCCAAATGGCATGGTACTGGCATAAAAACAGGCACATAGACCAATGGAACAGAACAGAGAATCCAGAAACAAATTTGTACATCTACAGTGAACTCATTTTCAACAAATGTGCCAAGAACAGATATTCAGAAGAGGACAGTCTCTTCAATAAATGGTGCTGGGAAAACTGGTTATCCATATGCAGAAAAATGAAACTAGAACCCTAGCTCTCACTATATATGTAAAGCAAATCAAAATGGATTAAAGACTTATATCTAAGACCTCAAATTTTGAAACTACTAAAAGAAAACATTGAGAAACTCTCTAGGATGTTGGGCTGGGCAAATATTTCTTGAGTAGTACCCCAAAAGCACAGGCAACCAAAGCAAAAATGGACAAATGGGATCACATCAAATTAAAAAGCTTTTGCACAGGAAAGGAAACAATTAACAAAGTGAAGAGACAACCCACAGAATGGGAGAAAATATTTGCAAAGTATCCAGGGACAAAGGATTAATAACCAGAATATATAATATCAATGGTTATCAGAAAAATACAAATTGAACTACAGTGAGATATTATCTTACCCCAGTTAAAATGGCTTTTATCCAAGACAGGCAATAACAAATGCTGGCAAGAATGTGCAGAAAAGGGAACCTTCGCACACTGTTGGTGGGCATTAGTACAACCACTATAGAGAACAGTTTGGAGGTTCCTCAAAAAACTAAAATTAGAACTATCATATGATTCAGCAATCCCTCTGATAGGTATATACTTAAAGGAAATTAGCATACTGCAGAGATATCTGCACTCCCATGTTTACTGCAGCACTATTCACAATAACTAATATTTGGAAGTAACCTAAGTGTCCATCAACAGATGAATGGATAAGGAAAATGTGGTACATATACACAATGGAGTACTACTCCACCAGAAAAAAGAGTGAGATCCTGTCATTTGCAACAACATGGATGGATCTGGAGGTCATTATGTTAAGTGTAATAAACCGGGCACAGAAAAACAAACTTTGCATGTTCTCACTTATCTGTGGGAGCTAAATAATTAAAACAATTGAACTCATGGAGATAGAGAGTAGAATGATGGTTACCAGAGGCTGGAAAGAATAGTGGGGTGGTGGAGGCAGGGGAGAGTAGGGATGGTTAATGAGTACAAAAATTAGTTAGATAGAATGAAGATCTAGTATTTGACAACACAACAGGGTGACAATAGTCAACAATAATTTATTGTATGTTTTAAAGTAACTGAAAGAGTATAATTGGACTGTTTGTAACACAAAAAAAGGATAAATGCATTGTGTGCCTATATAAAAATATATACTCCATAAATAAATACACCTACTATGTACCCACAAATATTAAACACACACAGATACATGCATGCACTGACCCACAAAACTTTCTAAAATGCCCTGCTTAAATTCTTGACCCACAGAATCCATGAACAAAATACTGATTTCTTATGCCACTAAGTTTTGGTGCAACCTTTATAGCACTATATTTTGTAGAACAGTTATTATATTTAACTACTATTAAGATTTTGGTAACTAATATTAATTATAGTAACAATATAAGAAAAATGGAGGGTAGTAAGTAGAAGTTGTTTAGTAGCTAGTTTTTTGCTTGATTTGGGAGAGGGTAAAGATATTTAATAAACTCGGGCTTTGATAAGATTTTATAGTTAACTTTGTATGCTAAGCTTTTGAAAACGACCATTAAAACAACAGAAATTTAATAAATGAATCCAATCCAGAAATGAAGAAAGGGAAAGGAGGTAATAATGAAAATTTCATACATGTATAGAATCAGAAACCAACAACAATACATAACAATAATCGATTGATTCACATTTCTTTTCAAATTATCAGAATTCTAATTGATTGAGGCTACATTAAATTAAAAAATGCAAAGAGTGATAAGAATAATACTCCATGTCTTAGATTTTTAGATATTACACGTTTTAGAAAGCTTTGGTCTTTTCAGTTATGTAATTCATCAGGTAGGTTTTAACCCTTAGACTTTTAGAAGATACTGCATATAGACAGAGTTGAAGGCCAGAGAAAAGTGGGTTTTATTAAACCATGTATCAGGATATTTTAGTTAGAAAATAGTGTCACCATAGTGATTGTTAATATTAGTTTTCCTTGGCCAGACACAGTGGCTCAAGCCCTGTAATCCCAGCACTTTGGGAGGCCAAGGCGGGCAGATCATGAGGTCAGGAATTCGACACCAGCCTGACCAACAATACAAAATACAAAATACAAAAATTAGCTGTGTGTGGGGTTAGATGCCTGTAATCCAAGCTACTCGGGAGGCTGAGGCAGGAGAATCACGTGAACCTGGGAGGCAGAGGTTGCAGTGAGCTGAGATAGCACCACTGCACTCCAGCCTGGGTGACAGAGCGAGACTCCATCTCAAAAAAAAAAAAAAAAATAGCTTTCCTTTATTATTATTATTAGTATTATTTTTGAGACTGAGTCTTGCTCTGTCTCCCAGGCTGGAGTGCAATGGCATGATCTCAGCTCACTGCAACCTCCACCTCCCAGGTTCAAGTGACTTCCAGCTAATTTTTGTATTTTTAGTAGAGATGGGGTTTCACCACGTTGGCCAGGCTGGTCTCAAACTCCTGACCTCCAGTGATCCACCTGCCTCAGCCTCCCAAAGTACTGTGATTACAGGCATGAGCCACCATGCCTGGCCTTAAAATTAGCTTTCTAAATCCCTCTACTGGAAATACGTGGTAGGAAAGTAGTCTAAATAGTTTATTATAAATCACACAATAACTGATTTATTAAGAAAATGGCGGCAGTCTTCCCTCAGCCAGGTACAGTTGTTTGTTAATCCACCTTGTTTTTATTTAGATGACACACACACAAAATAGCTGCCATTTGTTACAGACAGCATTGGACTCAATTTGCCAACACATTTCACCAGTTGTTTACCATTGTTCACCATTGTTCTCTGCATCTTTGTCTCTCCCTTTGTGCTTTCATCAGATGCAGTAATGAATGCGTGCTGCATGCATGCTCTAGAATAGAGAAAAAAGAAGTCACAGTTCTGTGATTTTAAGCTGTGTACTCTTTTCTACTCTTCTCTTCTGTACGTCAATGGGATCCAGCAAAGATGGGTGCCAGAACAAAGCAAAGCGGAAGAGGATGCCAGAGGGGGAAACCATGATAACTTTCTGGGTTTTTTTTTTTTGCACTACAAGATAACTTTTTCTTTTCCTTTAAGACGTGTAATAGCATTTACTAAGATATCACTTGTTTGTCTTCATTCATATATTGCTGTATACTGAGTTAACCATAACTGTATGTGTCTTATCTCTTTATTCAGACTGTGTGCCCTCTGAGAAAAAGTATTTTTTAAACATTAGTATTTCTGGCATTTAATATTGTGTGGAAACATAGGAAATACAATAATGTTTGATGAATAAATAAATGCCACAGATGAGAAACTTTCTCATAATTTTCTCTATAATGAATTTGCTCTATAAAACGAGATTAAGAAGTCCACCCAAGGAATTTAGTGACAGAAGTGGAACAAGAAACCAAAGACCTTGCCCTCCCTTCACCCCTCAAATCCAGCACTTTCCACAGTACCACGCTCGAAATTCAGAAAGCTCACGCTTGGAAGCCTTCAGATGCCTTCCTGGCAGGACTGTGTTAGGCACACCAGAATTGCATGAGACGACACCTATGGTCTGTGCTGTTATGAAATATCATAACAGTGATCCAGTGGCTTTGATGTCTGCCAACAATTGCAAGTAAAGAAAGTGGTTTAATGACACAAGCATACTGTGAGCAAAATCCTTAGGTTGGCTCCTTTTGCCCTATAATATTTGTATGTGTAAGGAAACCTTTTACCCCTTCTTTCTTTCCTTGAAAAGTCCCAAATAATAACCCTGAGTGATGACTTTCTACTTGTCATTGTAGGAAGAGTACTTACTTATCTGATATTACATACCACTCCTTCTTTGTCTCTCTGTTAATAATTTAATAATCTTGGGTGCACTTCCTGGAGTCCATAGACAAGAGGTAATACTTTTACTCCTCACCACTATTCCTTTTCTATTTTGTAAACGTATCCAGTATAGTACAATGATCTTTGGAAAACACCAAAAATTAGCTGACAACTAAGTTGTAAGTTATGAATAATCCCCCAGTTATTTCCTCTGGGTAGGTTCATTGATGAGGATGTATTTTCCTCTTTCAACCTTATCTTTTAAAGGTCTTGTGAAGTTTTACCTTACATTTATTGCCCAGCAGACTAGAAAGACAGGAGAGAAGTGGTGGCAAGAACAGCTGAATGGAATCGTTGATTATAATTGACAAAGAACTGCTGTGTGTGTGCAGAAAACAAAGATACCTTTGTGTTGGTGGGAAGCATGTGACCAGCCGCCCTAATTTGGTCAGAGCTGTTCCATTTGCTCATCTACTTCTCTGGATGTTCTTCAAGATTCTGAATGAACCTGGTCTTTTCCACAACCTTTCCCATTTTCCCCAAGTCATCTTAGGGGATAAGAGCAAGAGAAGACTCCTGTTAACAGCCATATGCTTCATCCTTCAGGCCTTTCCCTCAATTTTCTAAAACATAGTCTTGAAATAGTTTTGATCATGGATTAAATCAGTACAACATAGATATACCACATTTGTAAGTTATCTTCATGTACTGCCTATTCTGATACTTTATGCTAATATATTATGTAACATAAAACACACAAAAAATAGATTAAAAAAGATGAAAGATGAATGTAAATAGCATTTTTCTTAGTATTTTTCCTCTACACTCTAATGCATCACCTTGTGTACCTCCAGGGTGTTTACACCCTATTTTGGAGGCTCTTACCAAAAGATAGTTATGAGTTGACCAAAGACAAATACAGTCCAATCTGAGAAGCTGCATCCTCTTTTTGAAGTCATTTGGGATTGTGACAACGAGGCAGCTTCCTCATGTTTCTGGATATGCTGGGAAGACTGTTCCAAAAGGTACCCAAAGCAAATACCCAACCCCAGTGTTCTAGAGACCAAAAATTTAGTCCCAGCCCTATCATTAACCAGCTCTACAACTGTAAGAAACTCATTTAAACTGTCTGAATTTGTCACTGGTGAAACAAAAACAAAAACGAAAAAACTTTCTTGCCCATTTCACCTAATTGCTATAAATATCAAAGAAAGCAATGGATTTGCAAGAATTTCTAAAAGAATAACACGGAATACAACTATAAGGTAGTATTGTTATTATTTTTAAGGTAGTGGAAGGAAGGCGTATCCTACCTGCTCTCCCACCCCCCGCACTGTTCATTGCATCAACAAAACTAACTCAATGCAGACACCCTCCCTTTTGCCCTCCTGTACTGTGTAAATGATCACTGGTGAAAATTAAAGCTGTTTAGTTTTAGATTTTTAGTGAATACTTTCCCAACGCTTCCTCCCAAGGTTTTAGAATCATAAAAGGTAAGAGGAAGATAATAATTTTAGAGTTGAAGGTAGCTGAAAGATTATCCCAGCTAGTATTCTTATTTTGTGGGTGAAAATATTGAAGCTGAGTGAATTTCAGAGACGCTAAATGATTTCTCCAGGATCACACAGCTAGGAAAGGAACCACATCAGACCCTGAGAGCCATATTGGAACTTGGAACTTATTTTGGAATCTTTTTTTTTTTTTCCCCCACAATGCTGCTATGGTTCCTTTCCTTCTTTCCAAGCTGCCTTCCAGGGCTGCTTCACATCATTATGGTACTCTAGCCAATCATTTATAATTCCCCTTCAGCTGTGTTTCTCTCAGGAGCAAACCATGTTTCTAGTCTCCATTGCAAAAGATTCTCTTCTTTTGCGTCCATATCTTTAAGTCTTACAAGTCAATTCCATCCCCCTAAACTGTCACCAATTCTTTCTTACTGTTATTCAACTCCTACTCTGATAACCTCGTTAGCTACCCGTGATGTTTCCTTGTCAGGAGAGGACTGTGGATTAGACGGCCAGAGGTGGCCATTTAAGTTGTCACGGAAGGCGTCTGCCTCTTCCAGAGCACTGACAGCTGTTGTGTCAGTCACACAAGGTAAAATAACCTTCTCACAGAGTAAAAATAAAATGGTAAAAATAACCTTCTTACGCAAGTCTCACACCAAAAGTAGGCGTGAATATTTTGGAGAGCAGAATTTAGAAACGGGTGATAGAGATGGCACAGGCAGAAGCTGGTTAGATGGATATGTGTCCCTCCCTTCCAGGGTTTTTGTTTCTAACCAGGAGGTTAGAAACCATCCTTTTTCTTCTTTTTTCCCTTTCTTCCTTTGGCACCAGCCACTCGCCACCTCCCAAACTACCCACCCAAATCCGTCTCAGATTTAATGTGAAATTATGTTCATGTTGTATTTTCAATGGTTCCTATTTTTTTCTACCTAGATCACTTTTAGGTATGTAATGGCCACATATTCTCTATGAGTAAGATAGATTAAATCTCAGGATCCATGCTTCTAATGGGGCAAAAATGAATTACTGAACACATTTAATAAAATGTCTCAAAAGGAAGCCTTGGCCCAAGTCATCACTGTAAGATGAGTAGCCAGAGATCTGAAGCAAAGGGCTGGCAAGAGTTTTTGTGATTTCCATTTATTCTTGGCTTTGCTTTTATAAAATATCCACTTGGGGTGTAATAGGAAATACAAATAGATCACCAGCATGACTTTTGAGAACAAAGAAAAATTTATGTATACTCTGTTACCAATTTATCTTTTAGGAATATCTGGCTATTTAAATATTTATGTCACCGAGTTTGTACATGGAAGAAAGGCCAGCATTTTCTAGTTTGTTTTCCCTCCACCTGAGTGTTATGTGGTACATCTGACACCAGAGCACCTACCGAGGCTCCTAGCATAGGGCAGGTGTTCCATAAATGATTACTAAGTTTAACTGACTTGTGTTTAAAACCCTGATAACTGCAGTCAAAAAGCTGAAACGTTTTTCTTTGTCTAAATGTTAATGTTAAACACAAGGTGAGCTCCAGATAAAAAAAAAGTAGAAAATGGTGAGTTAGAGGAGGGGGAGATAGGAGAGCAGACATTATGCTCTGAGAACTAGTCTAAAATGTCGCAAGAAGTGGATGGCATAAAGGCCAGTGTTTCCTGGAATGTGTCATAAGACTCTGAAGATAAGAGATCTGCTAAATAGTCACTAAAGGGAAGTGAACCTTGAGCACAAAAGATGTAGGAGGTAGAGGGGTAAGCCCGGAGGTTGCTGCAGCCAGGAAGGAGCCTGGATTTGCCCCATCCATCACCTCCTCTGCGTTCACTCCCATTCTAGACCCCACATATTGGCTCATGTTCAGCGCAGGTACAGGGTACAGGCTGAGTGCTTTCTGGGCTCCCCCTGCCAGAGTTTACCAGGCAGAAAGGAGAAGCAGGGAATGACTCCCTGCTTCTCCACCTCTCACTCCACCCCTGCCAGAAATTTAAAATATTTGATGGCAAAGAAACAATCTTTCTGACTGCTGAACTCTGACACCGCATATAACATTGTCCAAACACTTCTGCTGCTGGCCTTTGTTAGAGGTTTTTTGCTCTGAAGCCACACAGGTCTCTATGTATGTGTTTGGGCCAGAGGCAGGGGTGGGCAGTGAGCTTTAACCTTGAACCACATTTACCTTACTAATAAGAATTCTTTCTTTCTTTCTTTTCTTTTCCTTTTTTTTTTTGTTTTTTTTTTTTTGAGACAGTCTTGCTCTGTCACCCAGGCTGGAATGCAGTGGCTCAATCTCAACTCACAGCAACCTCTACTTCTCACGTTCAAGTGATTCTTCTGCCTCAGGCTCCTGAGTAGCTGGGATGACAGATGTTTACCACCATGCCCAGGTAATTTTTGTATTTTTAGTAGAGACGGGGTTTCGCCATGGTGGCCAGGCTGGTCTCAAACTCCTCAAGTGATCCGCTTGCCTTGGTGATATGGATTGTCTGTGTCCCAGCCCAAACCTCATCTTGAATTGTAGCTCCTATAATTCCCACATGTTGTAGGAGGGACCCTGTAGGAGATAATTGAATCATGGGGGCACTTTCTCCCATATTGTTCTTGTGGTAGTGAATAAGTCTCATGAGATCTGATGTTTTTATAACGGGTTTCCCCTTTCACTTAGCTCTCAACTCTATCTTGCCTGCTGCCATGTAAGACGTGCCTTTCACCTTCTGCCATGATTGTGAGGCATCCGCAGCCATATGGAACTGTGAGTCTATTAAACCTCTTTTTCTTTGTAAATTACCCAGTCTCTGGTATGTCTTTATCAGCAGTATGAAAACGGACTAGTACACACGGCCTCTCAAAGTGCTGGGATTACAAGCATGAGCCATCATGCCTGGCCAGAATTCTTAACTTCTGAGGGTAACTAGGTTTACACTGGAGCACATGGTAATTGGTGAATTTTCTAAGATCGTGTATTTGGAAAAAAGATCAAACAAACAAAAACGAAAACTTATGTCAACATTTAAAACTAACCTTGAAGTCTACTTTAACATTATAAAAAGATTTCACAGTAAAATAAGTGTTTTAAAACTTTCACAGATATATTTACAAGACACTACCAGACACATTTCTGCCTGCCTTAGTCGAATGCTTTTGCTTTTTGTTACTTTTCCATTGCATCAAGCTTCACGCCTTCCTCTAAAGATCTTTAGAAGCCCGGCTGAGCTACTTTGATATCTCCATTAACTAGAACTTCTAGGTAAGATCTCAAAGGCTTGGGTGATTTGCGAAACGTTCATATATGTCTTCCTGAAATATTCAGTTGCTCTAAGCTCATTTGCAGCATCAGAAGATTTGCGTGAAAGGAAAGATTTTACTAGACTTGCAGCTGCTCTGTCCAACACAGTACCTACAGGAGAACATCAAACACTTAAAGTTTGGTGAATGCACCTGAGGAAATATTAAGTATATTTGGAACAAAGTGGGTAGGTGTAACTTTACAACTCGGATTTTATGAAATCTAAGTACAAATAAGTGTGTTTTATGGGAATTTAGTATTTGAGTTGAGATAGGCTGTAGGTGTAAAACGCATGCCATATTTGAAATACTTCATGTGAAAAAACAACCTCATTAATACATGTCTATTGATTAAATGAGGAAATGATAATGTTGCAGATATGCTGGGTTGAGTAAAGTATATTGCTAAAATTAATTTTACCCTCTTTTTACTTTTGTAATGTGACTGCTAGAAAATTCAAGACTGCATGCATGTGTGGCTCGCATTGTATTTTATTTGATAGTGGTGGTTCAAAAGGCAGTTTTGACTTAAACTATTACAATTAATCCATCTGCCTACTTGTATCTCTGCAGTAAATCCCAATATTTCTCTGTCAAGTATGCTTTCTGTTTTCAGATAGAATTACCTAAATCTTCAAAAGGTAACTGAATTTGAGAAGAGAAGCCAAAACAGACAAAAGCCTCCAGCCAATAAGCATTCCCCAAGAACAAGCAAATGCAACTGCTTCTTACTATAGTCTCGAAATGTGTAGTTCTAATTCTCAAGTGATATATCTATTTAGTTACTGATAGAATCACAGAGAGATTTAAACAAGCAGAAGTTACAACAAGATGGAAGCACAAATTGCATTCTGACCAGTTTTTCATGACACTTCATGGGAAATATTGGAAATGAGAGAGAAATGCTCTAATAATAAATTGTTATGGTATTGAAATGGTGGTACATGGAACTTTTGACTTATAGGAAAAACACTCTAATGGTGGCTACAGCATGTCAAGAGATGAAGGTGGGAGATGGGAGAAGAAAACCACTTATAATATTTGCAAATCATAATTTTTCTTTGGATATTTTCACTTTTTTTCTTTTCAGAAATCTTAGCTCAGCCCAGGATGAGCTCCTTCTGCACCTGAAAAATCATGTCCTTGAAATCTCTAATGCTGTCCCTGCAAATCACTACTGGATACAGGATCCATGCACTCTGACTACTCGGGTGCTGTGTGCTTCACTGCCTCTTATGCGGCAATCACACCTACAAACAATCTCATTCTTCTATAGTGCTTAATCCAATGACAGCCCTATTAACCACCCCATCACAATGAAGAAACCCTAGTTACCTTCAGTTGATCTTTCTTTCTTACCTCCCCGACATCTAATCAATCAATCAGTCAATCACCAAGTCCAGAATCTTTCAGTTGTATCGCTTCTCTCCATCCCCGTTTATCATCTCTATACTGGACCCAGTAGCATCATGACTCATCTCCATGTCTTCAGTAGTATCCCCTTGGGAATCCATACTTGAAAAATTTTCCAAAATTATTTACCTTAAATTTGTATCTGACCACATCAGTCCCCATTTAAATACAGTCAAAGACTACACATCGCCTATAGAATTCAAGTTCTTCTGTGGGATCTGGAAGGCCCTTAGCACCTAGCAGCCACAGATTAACCTCTATAAATTCATTTCTTCCTAACCTCTTAACTTATACCTATACAGGCCTACATAATATCAACTGCTTATGATTCCCTGTAGACCCTATGCTATCTTAGGACTTTCTACTTTCACTTGTGCTGTTCCTTCCATCTGGAACACCTTTCCCACTTATTTTAATATTGCTTATCCTTAAAGACCCAATTTAGTATAGCCTCTCACAGGAAGTCTTTTCTGAACTTCTAGGCTGAACTAGGGTCATTCTGCTCTGTATTTCCATAGCACAAGGGGAAGATTTCCAGCTCAGTACTTAATGTATTGTATTGAAATTATTAAAATTATCTACTAAGTGTTTCTTCTACTAGACTCTAAGGACTCTAAGACTCACTAATGCAGGGACCGCAACTTACTCATCTTTGTAATTCCACTGCTGATTTCAGCCGGCTTTTGGTAAACATTTGTTGGAATAAATAGAGCAAGAGGAAGTGTCTATAAGGACTGGGGTTGGAAGCCTTTATACTTAAAATCAGAGATTAGACTCTTGGTTGTCTCACTGTAGATCAAAGGGCTGAGATGACAATAAAGCAATAACATAGGTGGCAGAATGAGATTGAGAAAAGAAAGTAGCCACAAGCTGTAGGCATTTAAAAAAAATCTTAAGGGAGAGACTGACATCAGCTGTGAACACATCAGGTGCCCACACCAGCAGCCTGAAATCTAGACCCTTCAGTCTCCCATTCCTGTCCCTCCGAAGCATGTGGCCCTTAATTCTACCATTACAACTTGTTTTATGAGATTTCTCCTGTAGAAAATAATTGCAAGTTCAAGGAGTATAATTTTCCAAAGTCCAGACAAACCTGATTCTCTTTATAATTAAAGCAAAGCCAGCCCTTAGGAAATCAACACATCAAGTCCCAGTATGCAGAAACGAAGGAGCTGAAAGTAGAGCCCAAATGACTTATCCAGTGACAGTTTTAAGAAAGTTTTCTGATGACTTTTTCAAGTAGCAACTCAAACCCACAATGTGAGAGCCTTCTATTTCCTATTGAGGAATCAACGGGACCTGGATGATTCAATTGGCAGTTTTCATTTCTGGCTCAGCACCAAAGACTTTGCCTACATGGCCTTTGCCTAATGGCAAAGTTGGCTTTTATTTTATGTTCAGGGGCATATACAAGGCAATGTGAGTTTGAAGGGCCCAGGGCATGTGACTAACATTTCATCTCTCACTTTATGGAGACACCTCTTCAAATGTTATCTAAGTAACTGAAACACAACAAAACCCCACAATGAACTCTGGATAGAGGAGAGGGCATTCAGTCAAAAGGGGAGTTGCCTTTTAGAGCCTCATGCTTGCATTTGGCTTTATTACAGCAGCAAACCAGGCAAGAAGAGCTGATCTTGTGGCTTCAGATTTTCCAAGCCAGATGTGCAGATGAATGTGCGGATCAACAACCAAAAGCATATTTGAAAAACTTTCAAGTCCACTTGAACTTGTGTAGGTTTCACATGCACTCTGTGAGCCCAAGGTTTATGAAAGAGTGTGTGTTCTAGGACCATGGTGCCTGGAGGCTTGTGGATAGGCAGGTATTTCTACACCAAGATATTGAGACAACTGTCACCCTGGAAAATGAGCGTAGCAGCCTCTCCCTCTTCTTCCCACACTTCTGGACAGAGATTTTGCCCCAGGAGAGTATAACATGTGCTGACACAGCAGGATGAAGTGGGAAGAGTAGCAGTGACAGGAGAATGAGCAACGAGGTCAAAAGTAATAGCAGAGTAGCAGAAGGGAGATGATGGTCTGGGAAGAGGGGCAAATCTGACAACCGTGCATTATGTTGTCAAATGCTAAACCAAGTGAATCTTACTCCCTTTTAGACTGTGGGAAAAGGGGATTGTGACTGAGTGTGGTTTTCCACATCATTCTCTAGCGATCATACCTCTCCAAATGTTAAGTGAGACTACATCGGCTACAAGATATGTAATCGAGCCCAGATGGAAACGGCCTGATAAAGGTAAGATGGTAAGCATTGCCCATATATAACTGCATACATTTAGAAATGAAACTTGCCTTGAAGGCATCCTCTTTATACTGTGCCACGCATTGTCAAAGCTTCCCTAACCATTTCTTGTGTTACCAGATAGTTGTTCTTGTTCATGACATTGCAAGAGTGAATGGCAGCAGTGAACACTCAGTGCCAAATATCTGCAGCATGAAGGAGGTAGCCATTGGTGCTGGCCAATGATGGGTTCTTCAGAAGAAATAAACATGTTGCATAAAATGTGACCTCCAATGAGCCCCAGATGGACTGGCCTTGGTAAGACTTCCAGAGGAAAATCTTACCTGCTGAATTGCCTTCTGTCTAAATCACAACCTCTATGGCTTGGTCAAACCACAAATGATGATAAAGATGCTGGGGCCCTCCTTCCTTACTATCCTCTAGTATTTATAGAGTGAATTGTGGACTAACACTGTGGCTATCCTCACACCTGTATCTCATTTAATCTCCATGGCCCCTGTGGTGATGAGGTTGGTATTACCACTCCAATCTCATCTCCTACCACCTTTCTCCTTTTGCTCACCCACCCTGGCCACACCGGCCTTCTTGTAGTTCTTCCCTTACCCCTGGGCCTTTACAACTGTGCTTCGTGCCTCAAAGTTCTCCCCACATTCTTTGCAGAGCTAAATCCCTGGTTGAGTTTTTTCTTAAATACCACAACCCCAGAAAGGCTTTCCCTGACCATCTCATCAACCTACTCCTCCAACCCACCCATCTCTATCCCTACTCGTTCTATCACCCTATTCTGTCTTATTTTTCTTCAAGCACTTTTAACTACCTAAAAATTACATTAGCCCTTATTGGGCTATGTTGGTGTTGCTTTCTGTGTCTGCAACTACAACACAGGATTCATATGGGCACAGGCTTTTTCTGTCTTTACTGATTCGTAGTGTGGATCAGTGTTTGATGTATGTTAGTAGAGTGGTAAATATTTGTTGATTGAGTGAGTGAATGAATGATGTAAGAAAAATGTATAGTTAATTGGCTTGCTAAATATTACTCGGTTAGGCAAAGAGGAGATATGACTCTAAGCACTGGTCTTTGGATTGCAAATTCCATGCTATTTCCTGTACACAAAGTTGCCTCCATTGCAAAACTTATATTTGGTTTTAATGTTTATTCTAGGGAAAAATGAGTGAATCTGGACAGGAATCCTAAGGCCACTGTCACAGTTCTTAAGATTTAGAGCTCACATATTATCAGACATTTAATTTTTAGTCTTACCAAAGTTGAAAGCAGCAGTTTCCCTAAGAGAATGCAAAGCTATACAACCAAAACAATAGCTTCTCCATGAGTGAGAGCTATAAAACCGCCATGAATTGAGGGTATTTCCAGTCAATTTGCAATAATGAGTGATATCACTAATGGAACTTCAAAAGGCTTGTCATCTTGATTTCAAGTGAACAGATTATAATCCTGATTAGAATGTTTTTCTCAAACACTCACCAATTACGTGGATAATAGTGACGTTCCTTACTCTTCATGTCCCCTAACAGAAGCAATCTCTTCCTTTTGATATCGATTGCACTTGGTTTATACTTCTTGTGTGTTTCCCATCATAAGATCTACATATATAAAAACTAAACATACTATAAAATCTCTACTGTTTAATATGAATTAAACATTTATATTACTATATCAAGTATTTTTCAGACGTAGAGTGATATATCACATATCTTTATATAAAATTTGGTGTGTAAAATTCCTGAATAAGAAAATAATTCATAATTCCACACAATTGTACAGATAAATTGTGAAATCATCTTATCAAGTTTAAAAAAAATTCTACTGGAATCGTGTTTTATATTTTGTTTATTAAAATTATAAGTTAATTTTTTTATTATACTTTAAGTTTTAGGGTACATGTGCACAAGGTGCAGGTTTGTTACATATGTATACATGTGCCATGTTGGTGTGCTGCACCCATTAACTCGTCATTTAACATTAGGTATATCTCCTAATGCTATCGCTCCCCTTCCCCCCACCTCACAGCAGGCCCCGAAGTGTGATGTTCCCCTTCCTGTGTCCATGTGTTCTCATTGTTCAATTCCCACCTATGAATGAGAACATGTGGTATTTGGCTTTTTGTCCTTGCCATAGTTTGCTGAGAATGATGGTTTCCAGCTTCATCCATTTCCCTACAAAGGACATGAACTCATCCTTTTTTATGGCTGCATAGTATTCCATGGTGTATATGTGCCACATTTTCTTAATCCAGTCTATCATTGATGGACATTTGGGTTGGTTCCAAGTCTTTGCTGTTGTGAATAGTGCCGCAATAAACATACGTGTGCATGTGTCTTTATAGCAGCATGATTTATACTCCTTTGGGTATATACTCTGTAATGGGATGGCTGGGTCAAATGGTATTTCTAGTTCAAGATCCCTGAGGAATCGCCACACTGACTTCCACAATGGTTGAACTAGTTTACAGCCCCACCAACAGTGTAAAAGTGTTCCTATTTCTCCACATCCTCTCCAGCACCTGTTGTTTCCTGACTTTTTAATGATGGCCATTCTAACTGGTGTGAGATGGTATCTCATTGTGGTTTTGATTTGCATTTCTCTGATGGCCAGTGATGATGAGCATGTTTTCATGTGTCTTTTGGCTGCATAAATGTCTTCTTTTGAGAAGTATCTGTTCATGTCCTTCGCCCACTTTTTCATGGGGCTGTTTTTTTCTTGTAAATTTGTTTGAGTTCATTGTAGATTCTGGATATTAGCCCTTTGTCAGATGAGTAGGTTGTGAAAATTTTCTCCCATTTTGTAGGTTGCCTGTTCACTCTGATTGTAGTTTCTTTTGCTGTGCAGAAGCTCTTTAGTTTAATTAGATCTCATTTGTCAATGTTGGCTTTTGTTGCCATTGCTTTTGGTGTTTTAGACATGAAGTCCTTGCCCACGCCTATGTCCTGAATGATAATGCCTAGGTTTTCTTCTAGGGTTTTTATGGTTTTAGGTCTAACATGTAGGTCTTTAATGCATCTTGAATTAATTTTTGTATAAGGTATAAGGAAGGGATCCAGTTTCAGCTTTCTACATATGGCTAGCCAGTTTTCCCAGCACCATTTATTAAATAGGGAATCCTTACCCCATTGCTTGTTTTTGTCAGGATTGTCAAAGATCAGATAGTTGTAGGTATGCAGCGTTATTTCTGAGGGCTCTGTTCTACTCCATTGATCTGTATCTCTGTTTTGATACCAGTACCATGCTGTTTTGGTTACCGTAGCCTTGTAGTATAGTTTGAAGTCAGGTAGAGTGATGCCTCCAGCTTTGTTCTTTTGGCTTAGGAGTGACTTGGAGATGCGGGCTCCTTTTTGCTTCCATATGAACTTTAAAGTAGTTTTTTCCAATTCTGTGAAGAAAGTTATTGGTGGCTTGATGGGGATGGCATTGAATCTATAAATTACCTTGGGCAGTATGGCCATTTTCACGATATTGATTCTTCCTACCCATGAGCATGGAATGTTCTTCCATTTGTTTGTATCCTCTTTTATTTCATTGAGCAGTGGTTTGTAGTTCTCCTTGAAGAGGTCCTTCACATCCCTTGTAAATTGGATTCCTAGGTATTTTATTCTCTTTGAAGCAATTATGAATGTGAGTTCACCCATGATTTGGCCCTTTTTGTCTGTTATTGGTGTATAAGAATGCTTGTGATTTTTGCACATTGATTTTGTATCCTGAGACTTTGCTGAAGTTGCTTATCAGCTTAAGGAGATTTTGGGCTGAGACAATGGGGTTTCCTAGATATACAATCATGTCATCTGCAAACAGGGACAATTTGACTTCCTCTTTTCCTAATTGAATACCCTTTATTTCCTTCTCCTGCCTAATTGCCCTGGCCATAACTTCAACACCATGTTGAATAGGAGTGGTGAGAGAGCGCATCCCTGTGTTGTACCAGTTTTCAAAGGGAATGCTTCCAGTTTTTGCCCATTGAGTATGATATTGGCTGTGGGTTTGTCATAAACAGCTCTTATTATTTTGAGATATGTCCCATCAATACCTAATTTATTGAGAGTTTTTAGGAGGAAGAGTTGTTGAATTTTGTCAAAGGCCTTTTCTGCATCTATTGAGATAATCATGTGGTTTTTGTCTTTGGTTCTGTTTATATGCTGGATTACATTTATTGAACCAGCCTTGCATCCCAGGGATGAAGCCCACTTGATCATGATGGATAAGCTTTTTGATGTGCTGCTGGATTCGGTTTGCCAGTATTTTATTGAGGATTTTTGCATCAATGTTCATCAGGGATATTGGTCTAAAATTCTCTTTTTTGGTTGTGTCTCTGCCCGGCTCTGGTATCAGGATGATGCTGGCCTCATCAAATGAATTAGAGAGGATTCCCTCTTTTTCTATTGATTGGAATAGTTTCAGAAGGAATAGTACCAGCTCCTCCTTGTACCTCTGGTAGAATTTGGCTGTGAGTCCATCTGGTCCTGGACTCTTTTTGGTTGGTAAGCTATTAATTATTGCCTCAATTTCAGAGCCTGTTATTGGTCTATTCAGAGATTCAACTTCTTCCTGGTTTAGTCTTGGGAGGGTGTATGTGAGAAAGAATTTATTCATTTCTTCTATATTTTCTAGTTTATTTGCGTAGAGGTGTTTGTAGTATTCTCTGATGGTAGTTTGTATTTCTGTGGGATCGGTGGTGATATCCCCTTTATCATTTTTTATTGCGTCTATTTGATTCTTGTCTCTTTTCTTCTTTATTAGTCCTGCTAGTGGTCTATCAATTTTGTTGGTCTTTTCAAAAAAACAGCTCCTGGATTCACTAATTTTTTGAAGGGTTTTTTGTGTCTCTATTTCCTTCACTTCTGCTCTGATTTTAGTTATTTCTTGCCTTCTGCTAGCTTTTGAATGTGTTTGCTCTTGCTTTTCCAGTTCTTTTAATTGTGATGTTAGGGTGTAAATTTTGGATCTTTCCTGCTTTCTCTTGTGGGCATTTAGTGCTATAAATTCCCCTCTACACCCTGCTGTGAATGTGTCCCCGAGATTCTGGTATGTTGTGTCTTTGTTCTCGTTGGTTTCAAAGAACATCTTTATTTCTGCCTTCATTTCGTTATGTACCCAGTAGTCATTCAGGAGCAGGTTGTTCAGTTTCCATGTAATTGAGTGGTTTTGAGTGAGTTTCTTAATCCTGAGTTCTAGTTTGATTGCCCTGTGGTCTGAGAGACAGTTTGTTATAATTTCTGTTCTTTTACATTTGCTGAGGAGAGCTTTACTTCCAACTATGTGATCAATTTTGGAATAGGTGTGGTGTGGTGCTGAAGAAAATTTATATTCTGTTGATTTGGGGTGGAGAGTTCTGTAGATGTCTATTAGGTCTGCTTGGTGCAGAGCTGAGTTCAATTCCTGGGTATCCTTGTTAACTTTGTCTTGTTGATCTGTCTAATGTTGACAGTGGGGTGTTAAAGTCTCCCATTAGTATTGTGTGGCAGTCTAAGTCTCTTTGTAGGTCACACAAGACTTGCTTTATGAATGTGGGTGCTCCTGTATTGGGTGCATATATATTTAGGATAGTTAGCTCTTCTTGTTGAATTGATCCCTTTACCATTATGTAATGGCCTTCTTTGTCTCTTTTGATCTTTCTTGGTTTAAAGTCTGTTTTATCAGAGACTAGGATTGCAACCCCTGCCTTTTTTTGTTTTCCATTTGCTTGGTAGATCTTCCTCCATCCTTTTATTTTGAGCCTATGTGTGTCTCTGCACGTGAGATGGGTTTCCTGAATACAGCACACTGATGGGTCTTGACTCTTTATCCAAGTTGCCAGTCTGTGTCTTTTAATTGGAACATTTAGTCCATTTACATTTAAAGTTAATATTGTTATGTGTGAATTTGATCCCATCATTATGATGTTAGCTGGTTATTTTGATCGTTGGTTGATGCAGTTTCTTCCTAGCCTTGATGGTCTTTACAATTTGGCATGATTTTGCAGTGGCTGGTACCAGTTGTTCCTTTCCATGTTTAGTGCTTTCTTCAGGAGCTCTTGTAATGCAGGCCTGGTGGTGACAGAATCTCTCAGCATTTGCTTGTCTTTAAAGTATTTTATTTCTCCTTCACTTATAAACCTTAGTTTGGCTGGATATGAAATTCTGGGTTGAAAATTCTTTTCTTTAAGAATGTTGAATATCGGCCCCCACTCTCTTCTGGCTTGTAGAGTTTCTGCCAAGAGATCAGCTGTTAGTCTGGTGGGCTTCCCTTTGTGGGTAACCCGACCTTTCTCTCTGGCCGCCCTTAACATTTTTTCCTTCATTTCAACTTTGGTGAATCTGACAATTATGTGTGTTGGAGTTGCTCTTCTCGAGAATTATCTTTGTGGCATTCTCTGTATTGCCTGAATCTGAATGTTGGCCTACCTTGCTAGATTGGGGAAGTTTTCCTGGATGATATCCTGGAGAGTGTTTTCCAACTTGGTTCCATTCTCCCCGTCACTTTCAGGTACACCAATCAGACATAGATTTGGTCTTTTCACATAGTCCCATATTTCTTGGAGGCTTTGTTTCTCTTTATTCTTTTTTTCTCTAAACTTCTCTTCTTGCTTCATTTCATTCATTTTATCTTCCACCACTGATACCCTTTCTTGCAGTTGATCATATCAGCTACTGAGGCTTCTGCATTCGTCATGTAGCTCTTGTGTCTTGGTTTTCAGCTCCATCAGGTCCTTTAAGGACTTCTCTTCATTGGTTATTTTAGTTATCCATTCATCTAATTTGTTTTCGAAGCTTTTAACTTCTTTGCCATTGGCTCGAATTTCCTCTGGTAGCTCAGAGTAATTTGATTGTCTGAAGCCTTCTTCTCTCAACTCGTCAAAGTCATTCTCTGTCCAGCTTTGTTCCGTTGCTGGTGAGGAGCTGCATTCCTTTGGAGGAGGAGAGGTGCTCTGATTTTTTGAGTTTCCAGTTTTTCTGCTCTGTTTTTTTCCCATCTTTGTGGTTTTATCTACCTTTGGTCTTTGATGATGGTGACATACAGATGGGTTTTTGGTGTGGATGTCCTTTCTGTTTGTTAGTTTTCCTTCTAACAGACAGGACCCTCAGCTGCAGGTCTGTTGGAGTTTGCTAGAGGTCCACTCCAGGCCCTGTTTGCCTTAGTGTCACCAGCGGTGGCTGCAGAACAGCTGATTTTCGTGAACCGTGAATGCTCCTGCCTGCTCGTTCCTCTGGAAGTTTTGTCTCAGAGGAGGACCCGGCTGTGTGAGGTGTTAGTCTGCCCCTACTGGGGGTGTCTCCCAGTTAGGCTGCTCGGGGGTCAGGGACCTACTTGAGGAGGCAGTCTGCCCATTCTCAGATCTCCAGCTGCCTGCTGGGAGAACCACTACTCTCTTCAAAGCTGTCAGACAGGGACAATTAAGTCTGCAGAGGTTACTGCTGTCTTTTTGTTTGTCTGTGCCCTGCCCCTAGAGGTGGAGCCTACAGAGGCAGGCAGGCCTCCTTGAGCTGTAGTGGGTTCCACCCAGTTCGAGCTTTCCGGCTGCTTTGTTTACCTAAAAGCAAGCCTGGGCAATGGCGGGCACCCCTCCCCCAGCCTCACTGCCACCTTGCAGTTTGATCTCAGACTGCTGTGCTAGCAATCAGCAAGACTCCATGGGCATAGGACCCTCTGAGCCAGGTGTGGGATATAATCACCTGGTGTGCCGTTTTTTAAGCCTGTCTGAAAAGCGCAGTTTTAGGGTGGGAGTGACCCAATTTTCCAGGTGCTGTCTGTCACTTCAGTCTTTGACTAGGAAAGGGGACTCCATGACTGCTTGTACTTCCTGAGTGAGGCAATGCTTCATCCTGCTTCGGCCTGCACACGGTGTGCTGCACCCACTGTCCTGTGCCCACTGTCTGGCACTCCCTAGTGAGATGAACCCAGTACCTCAGATGGAAATGAAGAAATCACCCATCTTCTGCGTTGCTCACGTTGGGAGCTGTTCCTATTCGGCCATCTTGGCTCCACCCCAGGTTGGAGTAGTTTGATCTTCTGAAGCCTTCTTCTCTCAACTCATCAAAGTCATACTCCATCCAGCTTTGTTCCATTGCTGGTGAGGAGCTGCATTCCTTTGGAGGAGGAGAGGCACTCTGATTTTTAGAGTTTCCAGTTTTTCTGCTCTGTTTTTTCCCCATATTTGTGGTTTTATCTACCTTTGGTCTTTGATGATGGTGACGTACAGATGGGGTTTTGGTGTGGATGTTCTTTCTGTTTGTTAGTTTTCCTTCCAACAGTCAGGACCCTCAGCTGCAGGTCTGTTGGAGTTTGCTGGAGGTCCTCTCCAGGCCCTGTTTGCCTGGGTATGAGCATCGGAGGCTGCAGACCAGCGGATATCGGTAAACAGCAGATGTTGCTGCCTGATTGTTCCTCTGGAAGTTTTGTCTCAGAGGAGTACCCGGCTGGCCGTGTGAGGTGTCAGTCTGCCCCTACTTGGGGGTGCCTCCCAGTTAGGCTACTTGGAGTTCAGGGACCCACTTGAGGAGGCAGTCTGTCCATTCTCAGATGTCCAGCTGCATGCTGGGAGAACCACTACTCTCTTCAAGGTTGTCAGACAGGGACATTTAAGTCTGCAGAGGATTCTGCTGCCTTTTGTTTGGCTGTGCCCTGCCCCCAGAGGTGGAGTCTACAGAGGCAGGCAGGCCTCCTTGAGCTGTGGTGGGCTCCACCCAGCTGGAGCTTCCTGGCTGCTTTGTTTACCGACTCAAGCCTAGGCAATGGCAGGCGCACCTCCCCCAGCCTCGCTGCCGCCTTGCAGTTTGATCTCAGACTGCTGTGCTAGCAATGAGCGAGGCTCCGTGGGGCATAGGACCCTCCAAGCCTGGCGCGGGATATAGTCTCCTGGTGTGCCGTTTGCTAAGCCCATTGGAAAAGCACAGTATTAGGGTCGAAGTGACCCGATTTTCCAGGTGCCGTCTGTCACCCCTTTCTTTGACTAGGAAAGGGAATTCCCTGACCCCTTGCACTTCCCGGGTGAGAAGATGCCTCGCCCTGCTTCGGCTCACGCTCAGTGCACTGCACCCACTGTCCTGTACCCACTTCCTGACACTCCCCAGTGAGATGAACCCAGTGGTACCTCAGTTGGAAATGCAGAAATCACCCATCTTCTGCGTCGCTCATGCTGTGAGCTGTAGACTGGAGCTGTTCCTATTTGGCCATCTATTATAAGTTAATTTTTAAAGAATTGTTATATTTATAATATTCAGTCTTCACACTCATAAGCATTAAATATATTTCAATTTATTTGGTGCTTTAAGTATATAGATTTAAAATATATATTTAGTGTTTTAAAATATGTCCATATATACATATATCTGCATATGTATACACACATACATTTATATACACACAGACATATATAAAATATGTATAGGTTTTATATGAAGAAAAATACAAAGCTCAACTGAAGTATATAAAAAAGACCTATGTACCTGAATAATATATATAGTATATATGTATAGAAACATATATATTGAATAATATATGAATCATTTTATTTATGGTTTTACAATGTTTTTGAACTTAAAAACAATTTTTTAAATTAAATTTTTAAAATTTCCATAGTTTTGGGGGAATAGGTGGTGTTTGGTTGCATGGAAATGTTCTTTAGTGATGATTTCTGAGATTTTGGTTCACCTATCACCCGAGCAGTTACACCGTACCTAATGTGTAGTGATGTTGAGCATTTTTTCATGTGTTTTGGGCCATTTGTATGTTTTCTTTTGAGAATTGTCTTCATATTCTTAGCCCACTTTTTAATGGGATTTTTTTTTTCTTGCTTACTTATGGGAGTTCCTTGTAGATTCTGGATATTAGTCCTTTGTCAGATGCATAGTTTGTGAATATTTTCTCCCACTCTCTTGATTGTTCACTCTGCTGATTTTTTCTTTTGCTGTGCAGCATTTTAGTTTAATTAGGTCCCACCAATTTATCTTTGTTTTTGGTGCATTTGCTTTTGGGTTCTTTGTCATGAAGTCTTTGCCTAAGCCAATGTCTAGAGGAGTTTTATGAATGTTGTTATCTTATAGAATTTCAATGGTTTCAGGTATTAGATTTAAGTGTTGGATCCATCTTGGGTTGATTTTTGTATAAGGTGAGAGTTGAGGATCCAGTTTCATTCTTCTGCCTGTGGCTTGCCAATTATCCCAGTACCATTGGTTGTATAGGGTGTCCTTCCCCCACTTTATGTTTTTGTTTGCTTTGTCAAAGATCAGTTGGCTGTAAGTATTTGGCTTTATTTCTGGGTTCTCTATTCTGTTGCATTGGTCTACAAGCCTATTTTTATGCCAGTATCATGCTGTTTTGGTAACTACGGCCTTGTAGTATAGTTTGAAGTCAGGTAATGTGATGCCTCCAGATCTGTTCTTTTTGCTTAGTTGTGCCTTGTCTATGTGGGCTCTTTTTTGGTTCCATATGAATTTTAGGATTGTTTTTTCTATTTCTGTGAAGAATGATGAGGATATTTTGATAGGAATTGCATTGAATTTGTAGATTGTTTTTGGCAGTATGGTCATTTTCACAATACTGATTTCACCTATGCATGAGCATGGAAACAAATGTGTTTCCATTTGTTTGTGTCATTGATGATTTCTTTCAGCAGTGTTTTGTAGTTTTCCTTGTAGAGATCTTTTACATCCCTGGATAGGTATATTCCTAAGTTGTTTTTTGTTTTTGTTTTTATTTTTGCAGCTGTTGCAAAAGGAGTTTCAATCCTCATTTGATTCTCAGCTTGGTCACTGTTGGTATATAGCAGCGCTAGTGATTTGTGTACATTGATTTTTGTATCCTGAAACTTTACTGAACTCATTTATCAGATCTAGGAGCTTTTTAGATGAGTCTTTAGGGTTTTCTAGGTGTATGATCTTATTGGCAAACAGTGACAGGTTGACTTCCTCTTTACTGATTTGGGTGCCCTTTATTTCTTTCTCTTGTCTAATTGCTCTGGCTAGTACTTCCAGTACTATGTTGAATAGCAGTGGTGAAAATGGGCATCTTTGTCTTGTTCCAGTTCTCCAAGGGAATGCCTTCAGCTTTTCCCCATTCAGTATTATGTTGGCTATGGGATTGTCACAGATGGCTTTTATTACCTTGAGGTGTGGCCCTTCTATGCCAATTTTGCTGAGGGTTTTAATAATAAAGCAATGCTGGATTTTGTCAAATGCTTTTTTGCATTTATTGAGATGATCACATGATTTCTGTTTTTAATTCTGTTTATGTGATGGATCACATTTATTGACTTGTATATTTTAACCATCCCTATATCCCTGGTATGAAACACACTTGATCATGGTGTTTTATTATTTTGATATGCTGTTGGATTTTGTTAGCTAGTATTTTGTTGAGGAATTTAGCATCTTTGTTCATCAGGGATATTGGTCTGTGGTTTTTCTTTTTCTGTTATGTCCTTTCCTGGTTTTGGTATTAGGATGATACTGGCTTCACAGAACGACTTAGGGAGGATTCTCTTTTTCTCTATTTTTTATAACAGTTTCAGTAAGATTGGTACCAATTCTTCTTCAAATGCCTGATAGAATTCAGCTGTGAATTCATCTGATCCTGGACTTTTTTGTTGGCATTTTTTTTGTTACTGTTTCTATCTCACTACTTGTTATTGGTTGGTTCAGAGTTTCGATTTCTTCCTGATTTAATCTAGGAGAGTTATATATTCCCAGGAATTTATCCATCTCCTCTAGATTTTCTAGTTAGTGTGCATAAAGATGTGCATAGTAGCCTCAAATGATCTTTTGTATTTCTGTGGTATTGTTTGTAATAACTCTTGTTTCATTTCTAATTGAGCTTATTGGGATCTTCTCTCTTAATTTCTTGGTTGATCTTACTAATGGTCTATCAATTTTGTTTATCTTTTCAAAGAACCAGTTTTTCTTATTTCATTTATCTATTGTATTTTTTGTTTCAATTTCATTTTGTTCTGCTCTGACCTTTGTTATTTCTTTTCTTCTGCTGGGTTTGGGTTCAGTTTGTTCTTGATTCTCTAGTTCCTTCAGATGTGACCTTAGATTGTCTATTTGTGCTCTTTCAGACTTTTTGATATAAGCATTTAATGTTTTCAACTTTCCTCTTAGCACTGCCTTTGCTATATCCCAGAGGTTTCGATACATTATGTCACTATTATTGTTTAGTTCAAATACTTTTTAAAATTTCCATCTTGATTTCATTGTTAACCCAAGAATCATTCAGGAGCAGATTATTTAATTTCCATGTATTTGTATAGTTTTGAGAGTTCCTTTTGGAGTTAATGTCTGGCTTTATTCCACTGTGGTCTGAGAGGGTACTTGATATAATTTCAATTTTCTTAAATTTGTTGAGACTTGTTTTGTGGCCTATCATATGGTCCATCTTGGAGAATGTTTCATGTGCTAATGAAAAGAATGTATATTCTGCACTTATTGGGTAGAATGTTCCATAAATATCTGTTAAGTCCATTTGTTTTAGGGTGTAGTTTAAGTCCGTTGTTTCTTTGTTGACTTTCTGTCTTAATGACTTGTCTAGTGCTGTCAGTGGTGTGTGGAAGTCCCGCACTATTATTGTGTTGCTGTCTATCTCATTTGTTAGGTCTACTAAAATTGTTTTATACGTTTGGGAGCTCCAGTGTTAGGTGCATACATATTTAGGATTGTGATATTATCCTGTTGGACTGATCCTTTTATCATTATATAATGTCCCTATTTGTCTTTTTTAACTCCTGTTGCTTTAAAGTTTGTTTTGTCTGATATAAAAATAGCTACTCCTGCTCGCTTCTGGTGTCCATTTGCATGGAATATCTTTTTCCACCCCTTTACCTTAAGTTTATGTGAGTCCTTATGCATTAGGTGATTCTCTTGAAGACAGCAGATACTTGATTGGTAGATTTTTATTCATTCTGACATTCTGTATCTTTTAAGTAGATCATTTAGGCCATTTACATTCAACATTATTATTGAGATGTGAGATACTCTTATTCATCATGCTAGTTGTTGCCTGAATATCTTGATTTTTTTTTCATTGTGTTATTGTTTTATAGGCCCTGTGAGATTTAAAGGAGGTTCTATTTAGTGTATTTAGAGGTTTTGTTTCAAGATTTATAACTCCTTTTGGCATTCTTGTAGTGCTGGCTTGGTAATGGCGAATTCTGTCAGCATTTCTTTGTCTGAAAAAGACTTTATTTCTCCTTCATTGATGAAGCTTAGTTTTGCTGGATACAAATTCTTGGCTGACAATTATTTTGTTTGAGGTGGCTAAAGATAGGACCCCAATCCTTTCTGGCTTACAGGGTTTTTGTTGAGAAATCTGCTGTTAATCTGATAGGTTTTCCTTTCTAGGTTACCTGATGCTTTTGCCTCACAGCTCTTAAGATTCTTTCATTCTTCTTGACTTGAGATAACCTGATGTCTATGTGTCTAGGTAATGATCTTCTTGTGATGAGCTTCTTGTATTTGGATGGCTAGATCTCTAGTGAGGCCAAGGAAGTTTTTCTTAATTATTCCCTCAAACAAGTTTTCCAAACTTTTAGATTTCTCTGCTTCCTCAGGAACACCCAAATTTTCTTGAAGGCTTTGTTCATTATTTAAAATTTCTTTTTATTTGTCTTTTTCTGATGGAGTTAATTTGAAAGGCTTGTTTTTGAGCTCTGAAGTTCTTTCTTCTACTTTTTCTAGTCTATTGTTGACACTTTCCAGTGCATTTTGTATTTCTCTAAGTGTGTCTTTCATTTCCAGAGGTTGTGATTGTATTTTCTTTATGCTGTTTCTCTGGATAATTTTTCATCTATATCCTGTATTTTTAAAATTTCTTTAAGTTTTTCACCTTTCTCTGGTGTCTCTTTGAGTAGTTTAATAATCAACCTTCTGAATTCCTTATCTGGCAATTTAGATATTTCTTCTTGGTTTGGATCCACTGCTGGGAGCTAGTGTGCTCTTTTAGGGGTGTTATAGAACCTTGTTTTGTCATATTAACAGAATTAGTTTTCTGATTCCTTCTCATTTGGGTAGACTATTTCAGTAGAAAAACCTGGAACTCAGGAGCTGCTGTTCAGATTCTTTTGCACCACGGGGTGATCTCTTGATGTGGTACTCTCCCATGTCCCCTAGGGATGCTTCCTGGGAGCTGGACTGCAGTGATTGATTGTTATTGCTCTTTTGGATCCTGCCATCCAGCAGGGCTACCAGGCTATGGGCCAGTGCCGGGATTGTCTGTAAAGTGTCCTGTGATGTGATCTATCTTCAGGTCTCCCAGATGTGGATGCCAGCACCTGCCCTGGTGAAGGTGGCAGGGGAGTTGAAATGGATGTTGTGAGCTCAGACTCTCCTTGGGTGGGGCTTGCCATGGCAACTGCAGGAGATGGGGGTGGTTCTCAGGCCAACAGATTTATGTTGCAGAGGGGATTATGGCTGCTTCTGTCACCATAGTTCTCCTGCAGTTCCCATGCAGTTGACAAGGCCAGTCTTGCTCTCTCCCTGCAGGCAGCCTGCAGGTGGGACTCAGACCTTGCCCCAGGTTATAAGCTTCCCTGCTGAGAAAGCAAGCATAGCTTTCAGGCTTCACCCCTCCCTGCCTGCCCACATTCGTGGCCCCAGCTCCTGCATTTCTTTGTTTCAGCAGTTCCTGTTTGCCCCCTGGATTCTGCTCAAGATAATTTGCATCCAGTCAAAATTATTACAATGTTCAGTTGGAAGCTTCTTTCACCCTGTGACCCTTCCCAAATCCTGCCAGTTGCCTTCCCCAAGGGCCCCCATGAGTATAGTCGTACATGGTTTCCCTGGGCTTGAGCTGGAGAATGGGAGTGCCTACAAGGCTCTTCCCACCGCTGCTTCTACTTTTATATTTCATGCTAAATCCATTTTAGCTCTTGTATCCATTTCTTCTCCCGTAATCTGGATTTTCAAGTTCCCCAGTGGGGATATGTATTTAGATTCAGGCTTTCCCCATCTCGCACATCAGGAACTCAGTTTTTCATCTATCTCATGGAACTTGCAGTGGCATGTCACTTCTTTCCTTTTTTTTTTTTTTTGAGATGGCGTTTTGCCCTTGTTGCCCAGGCTGGAGTGCAGTGGTGCGATCTTGGCTCACCACAACCTCTGCTTCTGGGGTTCAAGTGATTCTCCTACTTCAGCCTGCTGAGTAGCTGGGATTACAGGCATGTGCCACCATGGCCGGCTAATTTTTTTTTTTTTTTTTGGACTTTTAGTAGAGACTGGCTTTCTCCATGTTGGTCACGCTAGTCTTGGATTCCCAACCTCAGGTGATTTGCCCACCGTGGCCTCCCAAAGTGCTGGGATTACAGGCATGAGCCACCATGCCTAGCTGGCATGTCACTTCTTTCAAAGGATTCTGTGAATTCTTTTGGCTTTCCTGGTACACTCCTGTGGTGATTCTTAGAGCAAAAGTCCACAGTGTGAGTCCCACATGCTGTTCTGTCTGTCCAGGTGAGAGCTGCATGTTAGCCCTGTCTCCTATGTGCCATCTTCCTCCACCTAAAAACAAAATTTTTTGATAGCTTTGTTATATTTCATTATATGATTATTACACATATTATTTAACTGTTGTCCTCATATTGTCTATTTTAGGAGTTTTCACATTTTTACTTTAAATAATATTAAAATGAACATCCACAGGTCATTATATGCATCTCTGATTATTTCCTCTAGATTTTCAGTAGTGGATTTATAAGATTGAAATATATAAGCTTCTGAAAGACTATTGATACATACTACCAAATACTTTTCCAAAAATGTTGAGCTAATTTACATGCCTTTAGCATCAAAATTTAGTTTACTGTGGTTGTCTGTTAATCCTTGCTGATTTCTAGACAAACATAGTATCTAACTGGAATTTTAGTTCACGTTTTTTGTATTATGGTATTTAACAACTACCTTTCTGGGGAGGTGGTGGGGGCTCATTTGTAGCATTTACTGATCTTTGTGGTAGAACTACTACCACCATGGCCCATTTCAAGCCACCAACACAACATGACTGAACACAGAGTTGGGAAGAGGTATTCAGTGGACCCTTGCAAGTTGGAATGTGTTGTTTCCAGCACACCACTGGAGGAAGTATACTATAATGGTTAAATAATGAGTCTGGAATTGGCCAGACTTGGGTTCCTATTCCCATTACTTACTAACTTTGTGATCTTGGATATGCATACCATACACAACTGTTTTGAAGATTTAATAATTTAATAAAAGTATTTAATACAGTTCCTGGCACAGATTAAAAACTCAAAAATAGCTATTATTATTATTTTTCATATAGCCCTAGTAATGTTTATTTTTTTCTTTTGTGAATTGTCTTTTCCTATTCTTTGATCATCTATCTTTCAAGGTATTATTGTTTTTCTTATTGACTTTTATAAGCACTTTATGTATTGAGGGTATTTGCCATTAGGAGTACTATTTTTGCTTTTTGGGAGCATATTTTGCTTCTTAATTTTGTGTGCTTGTAGACACTTAAAAGTAGGTGTTTAGAGATGTTGAGATTTTCCTTTGTGATTTCTTTCACTGAATTTATGCTTGGAAAATATCTTACCCCATCAGACATCATATAAATATTCAAAAAAAATTCTCTTCTAATTATTTTCTGATTTAATTTTGTGATTTAACTGTTTAAATTAAAGTCTCTTAGAATTTATTTTGGTATATGACATGGGCAAGAAACTAGTTTTTAAATCTGTAACCTACTAAGCTATATACTAGCTATATACTATGAACTTAATTTCTGTTTACCTCAGTTTCTTCTTTTGTAAATTAAATACAATGATAATACCTACTTCATAAGTTTGTTAAGATAAGTTTGAGTTACAACATGTAATGTACAGAGAGCAGTGTCTGACACATTCTGAATGTTAGATAGGTTAGCTATCATTATCGTCATCAGCATCTTATTATTATTACTATCACCAACTTCATTTTTTTGTACTTCATCCCTTTCCCTATATATATATATATATACTTTCAAAGAAGTTGCTTTATTAACAATACAAACATGATACTACCACCTCCAACAAATAAATTCCAGCAAACTTCTGCTTGGGGCTGGAGGCTAGCTTCTGTGTCTGTAAACAAAGCCATGAGAGTCACCATGGAAAAGATGTTTTTCTTAGCCTTGAGCTATTAGAAAGTCTTGAGACTGCTGACTTTCATCTTGCAGTTCTTTATACACAGAAACAAGGTGCTCCAGGATGCTATCATTCCCGTAGCCTAAACCTAAAGTCAGGCCTTTGACCTTTTTGTCATGGAATCTCTTTGGTGGGGTGATTCAGTTCTACAAAGAACAAACAGTGCTGGATGAACACAAGATGGGTCCTTTTCAGATACACAGAACTTCTCTAGAGAAATTTTTTCCAAATAAAGAGACACCATTGCCTTACAGACACTTAAGCATGGATTGTCAGGAATGGGCCAGGCTGTGATTTCAGCTGCCTATGGAAAGACATCTGCCTCTCCCCAGGTTTCCTCAAACTTGGAAACACAGCATACTGCTGTTCCACACTTCAGTATAAGCCTAATATGAGAAATAAGTGCCTTTTGGAAAGGCACTTAGTTTTTGCTGTGAATGAATGAATTCCTTGTCTGATTATTCTCACTAAGGTGTTCATGGCTATCTAAGGTTTTGGCTGAAAGTAGGGAGACCTGGTAGTGCTATCCAATGCACACTAAAGGAGGAAGTGAGGGGTCAATGCAGCTTCAGGCAAAAGGATAGAAGGATGCACAGGGAGTATCAACACTGTCTCACGTGTCTGTGTGAAAAGACCACCAAACAGGCTTTGTGTGAGCAACAAGGCTGTTTATTTCACCTGGGTGCAGGCGTGCTGAGTCTGAAAAGAGTCAGCAAGCATGGTGGGATTATCATTAGTTCTTATAGGTTTTGGGATAGGTGGTGGAGTTAGGAGCAATGTTTTGCAGGCAGGGGGTGGATCTCATAAAGTGCCTTCTCAAGGGGTGGGGAGAATTACAAAGAACCTTCTTAAGGGTGGGGGAGACTACAAAGAACCTTCTTAAGGGTGGAGGAGAAACAAATCACAATGGTGGAATGCCATCAGCTAAGGCTATTTTCACTTATCTTGTGGATCTTCAGTTGCTTCAGGCCATCTGGATGTATACGTGCAGGTCACAGGGGATATGATGGCTTAGCTTGGGCTCAGAGGCCTGACAAACACAGCCTGGCCCTGCTTAAGACAAATATAGCTCATCCCCAAAACATCCTGGTTCTGCACAAGGGGACTTTCTATCACGGTGTGCCACAAGATGTTTCATCAAAGAGATTTTGTGCATGTACTTCCTCCTGAACAGCTCTGAACAAACCAACCAAACGCAGTGGCCATAATCTGTAGGATATTGCTTTAACATTTCATTTCCCTCATTTCAGCCCTTTAGTCAAATGGGTGTCAGTGGGTTGCCCCTCCTTCCAGGGAAGGTTTTTTAGGTATGCTTGGTTTGTTATTGGGCTAGTGAACATGTAAGCAGAAGAGAAGATTTTGCAGGGAGCTGCAGCCCTGCCTGCAAGTGGCTCCTACCATGTTGCTCTAAAATTCTGTGACCCTGCACATGGTCATTCCATTTGAAGGTGCTGCTGGCTATAGTGTGTCAGGCTGGATGCACCCTCTTATGTCACTTAGGGTTCACTTATTCTTTCTCGAATGCTTTTACTTTCTTTACATAATCTTAGTGTGTGACCTATATCATTATCCTTGTCTCTGAAGAATTTCCGGTAACATTTCTTGCAACGCAAGTCTGCTGAAAACAAATCTCCTAATTTTTGTTTGTCCAGGAAAGTCTTTATTTCTCCTTCACTTTTAAAGGATAATTTCTCAGGGTCCAGAAATCTAGGTAGGTGAGTTTTTTTCTCAAAACACTTTAGATATCTTAGTCCATTCTCTCTTTGCTTTGTATGGTTTCTGAGACATCAGATGTAATTCTAATCTTTGTTCCTCTGTAGTTAAGGTGGGCTTTTCCCCCACCTTTGGCTCCTTTTTAGATTTTTTTTTATCTTTGATGATCTACAATTTGGATATGATATGCTTATGCATAGTTTTTTTTTGTTGTTATTCAATTTTTTTGGTATTGGAGCTTCCTTGATCTGTGGTTTATTGTGAGACATTAATTTAGGGGTAATTTTTAGACATTATTGGTTTTAACATTTTTTGTTCCTCTGTCTCTTTCTTCTCCTGCTGGTATTCCCATTGCAGGTATATTACACATTTTGTAGGTGTTTCACTGTTCTTGGCTATTTTGTTCATTTTTTTCTTTACTTTTCCATTTTGGAAGTTTCTATTGATAAATCCTCAAACTCAGAGATTCTTTCCTTGGCCACATCTCATCTACTAATGAGCCTATCAAAGGCATTCTTCATTTCTCTTACAGTGTTTTTTATCTCTAGGATTTCTATTTTATTCTTTCTTAACAATTTTCATTTCTCTGCTTACCTTATTCCTCTGTTCTTGCATGCTGTCTAACTTTTGCATTACATTCCTTAGAATAGTAATCACAGTTGTTTTACATTCCCAGTCAGATAATTCCAACATCCCTGCCATGCCTGCATCTGGATCTGATGATTGCTGTATTTCTTCAAATGTGTTTTTTGCCTTGTAGTAGTTATTTGTTGAAATTTGTTGTGGGAAGTCAGGGACCCCAAATGGAGGGACTGGCTGGAGCCACAGCAGAGGAACATAAATTGTGAAGATTTCATGGACATTTATCAGTTCCCAAATAATACTTTTATAATTTCTTATGCCTGTCTTTAATCTCTTAACCCTGTTATCTTCGTAAGCTGAGGACATATGTAACCTCAGGACCACTGTGATAATTGTGTTAACTGTACAAATTGATTGTAAAACGTGTGTTTGAACAATATGAAATCAGTGCATCTTGAAAAAGAACAGAATAACCGATTTTTAGGGAACAAGGGAAGACAACCATAAGGTCTGACTGCCTGTGCGGTTGGGCAGAAAGAGCCGTATTTTTCTTCTTACAGAGAGCCTATAAATGGACGTGCAAGTAGGGAGGATATCGCTAAATTCTTTTCCTAGCAAGGAATATCAATATTAATACCCTGGGGAAGGAATGCATTCCTGGGAGGAGGTCTGTAAACAGCTGCTCTGGGAATGTCTGTCTTATGAGGTTGAGATAAGGACTGAGATACACCCTGGTCTCCTGCAGTACCCTCAGGCTTACTAAGGTGGGGAAACACTCTGTCCTGGGAAATTTGTGGTCAGACCAGTTCTCTGCTCTTGAACCCTGTTTTCTGTTATTTAAGATGTTTATCAAGACAATACGTGCACCGCTGAACATAGACCCTTATCAGCAGTTCTGCTTTTGCCCTTTGCCTTATGATCTTTGTTGGACCCGTATCAGTAGTTCTGCTTTTGCCCTCTGTCCTGTTCCCTCAGAAGCATGTGATCTTTGTTAGACCCTTACTAGTAGTTCTGCTGTTTGCCTTTTGAAGCATGTGATCTTTGTACCTACTCCCTGTTCTTACACCCCCTCCCCTTTTGAAACCCTTAATAAAAATTTGCTTGTCTGAGACTCAGACGGGCATCACGGTCATACCAATATGTGATGTCACTCCTGGCAGCCCAGCTGTAAAATTCCTCTCTTTGTACTGTCTCTATTTCTCAGCTGGCTGACACTTATGGAAAATAGAAAGAACCTATGTTGAAATATTGGGGCGGGTTCCCCCAATAGAAATCTTGACATGATGTACTGTGTAAAAGAAACTGCTGTAGATAGGCCTTTAGTGGTGTGGTGGTAAGGTATGAAGGGAGAGAAAGCATTCTGTAGTCCTGTGATCAGGTTTCAGGCTTTTAGTGAGCCTGTGCCCTGGGCTGTGACCTTTACAAGTGCTTCTCAATCCCCTCACTCACTCCTTAGGTAAGACAGGGTGGCCAGAGGAGGATGGAGTTGGGTATTCTACTAGACTGCTTAGGCTCTTATAAACTGATAAAACTCCAGTAGGTTAGGCACTGGTAAAATAGCTTCCCCTGAGGGCAGGCCTTGTTAAGAACACAGGCTCTGGGATGTATTTTAAGTGCCTACTTTTTTCCCATTCCTTGCCAGAGGCACAAGGGGATTTCTATCTGGTGGTCACTGCGAGATCCTGCTAGATTCCCTAAAAGTAAAAATCACAAAGGCTTAGGGGTCCGCCTATGACTGAGCCCCCTGAGTTTTAACTCTCAGACTTGAATACACTGAGTTTTTAGCAATTTGTCAGAGTTCAGGTTTTCCTACCCAGGACTGTTTCGTAGGAAGTTTCCCTATTTGGTAGGTTGTGATTTTCTGTATCTGCCCATCTCTCCAATTTTGGGGGCAGTGGTTTGCCCTGTGAACTCATTTTTTCTGAAATATCTAAGAAGAGTTGTTGACTTTTCAGTTTTATCAGCTTTTTGGTTGTTAGGATGAAGTGATAACTTCTAAGCTCCTTACATGCCAGACTGGAAATCAGGATCCTCTTATTTTTGATGCTGTCCTTATCATACACTGTACATACTAGGGTTTATCTTTGCTTTATTTTTATTTATTTATTCATTTATTTTTATTATACTTTAAGTTTTAGGGTACATGTGCACAACATGCAGGTTTGTTACATATGTATCCATGTGCCATGTTGGTGTGCTGCACCCATTAACTCTTCATTTAACATTAGGTATATCTCCTAATGCTATCCCTCCCCCTTCTCCCCACCCCACAACAGTCCCCGGAGTGTGATGTTCCCCTTCCTGTGTCCATGTGTTCTCATTGTTCAATTCCCACCTATGAGTGAGAACTATCTTTGCTTTATTTTTCTATGTAAATTATAGAAGTACACTATTTAGAGTTTTTGGTTTCTTATTTTTATATTATTTTTTAAAATAAGCAATCCATTCACATGGTTCAAAAGTCAAAAAGTAAAAATGGTTCCCTGTCATTTTTATTTGCCCATTTAATTTTCCTACAGGCAAACGCTATTGTTTGTTAGTCTATTATACATTATCCTAAATACACATAAAATATATGCAAATACAGCAGATAAATAATATAAACTTTTTTTTCCACAAAGCTAACATAATATAATCATTGTTCTGTAATTTGCTGTTTTTTTTGTTTTCGTTTTGTTTTTGGTTTTTTTTTTTTGGAAATTAACAGTAAATCTTGAAGATATTTCCATGTAGTCAAATAAAAAGCCTCTTCGTTCATTATTACAACAATATATTATTTGAGTCATAGATATGTTCTGATTAATTAAACATGTTCCCTATTGGTGGACAGGAAGATTGTTTCTCTTTTCTGGCTGTCAAAAACAATGTTACAGTGAATAGCTTTGTGCATATGTGAATTCAAAACTATGTGAGAATATTTGCAAAATCAATTCCTATGAATAGAATTGCTTTTGTAATTGTTTTAAGGACTATAGTCCTATGATATGTTTTACTTCGGCAAACATTTTTTAGTACTTAACTATTTAGGTACTATAATAAGATATGAAAGAAAATTTTAAAATAAGTAACAGTCTTGATTCTAAAACACTTGATAGAACATGACTCCTCTCTCTTGTACTTTAATGCAGCAGTCGCCAACCATTTTGGCATCAGAGACCAATTTCGTGGAAGGCAGTTTTCCATAGACAGGGGTGGGGTGGGGTGGTGGATGGTTTCGGGATGATTCAAATGCATTACATTTATCATTAGGTTCTCATAAGAAGCGTTTATCATTTGGTTCTCATAAGAAGCGTGCAAGTTAGTTAGGTTCCTTGTGTGCGCAGCTCACAACTATGAGAATCTAATGCAGCCGCTGATGTGACAAGAGGCGAAACTCAGCTTCATTCACTCGCCCACGGCTTACCTGCTGCTGTGCTGCCTGGTTCCTAGCAGGCCATGGACTGGTACTAGCCTATGGCCTGGGGGTTGGGGACCCCGGCTTTAAGGCTTAAATGTTTTTTAGTCATTCTTGAATGTTTCTTTTTATGTTCAGGTGAATTTAAAATAATTTTATCAGATTTTTAAGAAGATATCTGTTAGGATTTTAAATGAAATTATTAACTTGTGCAGAACTGACAATAATAAAATATCCACCTTAGAAAAGGTGTGTATGTCTATGTGTGTGCATATATACATGTATATTCCCTAATAGAAATACTGTATAAATATATTTAAAAGACTGTGTGTAAACATAAGGAATATGTGTGTATATGTATATACATACATAGAAATAACAAGGTATATATTATATGCAAATTTTTGTGTTTTCTTTGTCTAGGACTATGTCTTACATATTCCTTATCTAAGACTATTTATAGATATGTCATGTATTAATCATACACAATTGTGGCAAATCATATCTCTCTAGACTGAAAGTTCCTTGAAAATAGAAAGTGCTTTCTAGTATTTGAGCAAATGAATCCAGGTTCTTCACTTTCTACATGGAGACAACAGGCTATGGTAACAATGTTTGTTAGACAATGCCTTCATGCTCATGCTCTTTTCAAGAGACAGTTTATTTTTTCTTCTCTTTTTTATAATCTGATTAGAAAAGATGTTACTGATGGGCTGGAGATAAGGGTATGGGGAAAATGTTATGGGATAGCTTTTTTTAATTCATGCACACAAAGATAACAGATTTCATGAGTTAAGAAGTATGTTCTAACATCTCTGAGAAATAAAACTTTAAAATGTAATTTAAAATAAAATTAAAATGAGATATTTTTATCTATATGTGAATGAGCTACATGTTTGTCTACTCATAAATAGGTCAAATATATGTTTAAAAAAGATATGTTAATTTTCTCAAGTACATTAGTTTTATAAGCATTTCTGGGAGAGTATAAGGATATGAACAGATTATGGCATTAAATACTTTTATTTCTCATTTTATTTAAAAAAAATTTTAATTGTGGTAAAAAAATAAATATATAACATAAAATTTACCATCTCTACTATTTCTAACTGTACAGTTCAGGAGTGTTATGTATTGTGTACAACCAATCTCCAGAATTTTTTCATTTTGCAAGACTGGCACTCAATATTCATTAAACAACTCTCCATTTCTCCCCTTTCAGCCGCTGGAAAACACCATTCTACTTTCTTTTTCTGTGAATTTCCCTACCCTAGATAACCTCATATAAGTGGTATAATAGTATTTGTCATTTTGTAAGTGACTTATTTCACTTAAAATAATATCCTAAGTCTGAATAATATTCCTTGTGTGCATGTGTATATATATATATATATATACACACACACATACATGAGTCTATGGACTTTTGGTATATATGTGTATACATATGTATACATATATATGTATATATACATGTATACATGTGTGTATGTACATGTATACATGTATATATGTATTTGTATATACATATGTATACATGTGCACATATGTATACATATATGTATGTATACGCATGTATAGTATATATACGTATATGTATACATACAAAATGTATGTATACATACGTACATATATACATACGTATACATCTGTATACGTACGTATGTACATATGTATGTGTATATATGCACTATGTACATATAATAGTATGTAGTCCATTTTGTATGTGTGTGTATATACGTGTATACACATGTATATGTGTATATATGTATCCTCATATATACATGTATATATACGTATGTATAAACGTATACATGTATACACATATGTATACATGTACACACATGTACGTATACATGTATATATGAGGATACATATATACGCATATACATGTGTGTATATATACGTACGTATGTAGTATATATACATATATACTACACACATATACATATGTATATGTATATATACACATATGTATACATATACATATAAAATGGACTACATACTACTATATGTACATATCAGTACATATATACTATACATCTATATGTACATATGTACACATATGTATATGCGTATATATACATATGTATGCATATATGTATATACATATAGATGTATATGTATACATATAAAATGGACTACATACTATTATATATACGTAATATCAATACTATATATAATAGTATGTAGTCCATTTTGTTTTTTCAGTCATCCACCAATAAACAAACACTTGGGTTGTTTCTTCCTGTTGCCTATTGTGAATGATGCTGATATAAACATAGATGTGCAAATTTTTCTTCAAGACCTGCTTTCAAGTCTTTTGGCTATATACCTAGAAGTGGAGGATACTAGGTCATATTATAATTCTATATTGAATTTTTTGAGGAACTGCATAGCAGCTGCACCATTTTACATTCCCACCAGCAATGCAAACGGGTTTCAGTTTCTTCACATTTTAGCAACACTTGTCATTTTCTGGTTTGGTTTTAGTTTTATAACATCCTAATGAGTGCAAGGTGGTTTTGATTTGAATTTCTCCAATGATTAGTGATGTTGAGCATCTTCTAATATGTTTATTGGTTATTTGAATATCATGCATGGAGAAATGTCTGTTCAAGAACTTTGCCCATTTTTAATTGATTATTTGTTTTCTGTTAAGTTGTAGGAGTTCATTATACATTCTGGATATTAACCTTTTATCAGATATATGATTTGCAAATGTTTTCTCCCATTCCACAATTTGCCTTTTTCACTCTGTTTGCTGTTTAATGCACAGAAATTTTTTAATTTTGATGTAGTCCAATTTGTTTATTTTTATTTTTGTTACCTGTGCTTTATGTCATATCCAAGAAATCCTTGCCAAATCCAAAGTCAAGAAGCATTTCTTCTATTTTCCTTTAAGAGTTACATAATTTTAGGTCGTACGTTTAGGTCTTTGATCCATTTTGAGTTAGTTAATCTTTGTATATGGTGTGAGGTGAGGGTCCAATTTCATTATTTTGTTTATGGATATCCAGTTTTCCCAACACTATTTGTTGAAGAGACTGTCCTTTACCCACTGAACAGTCTTGGGATCCTCCTTGAAAGTCATTTAATCATATATGTGAGAGATTATTTCTGAGCTCTCTATTTTGTTCCATTGGTCTAACTCTGTTGTTATGATAGTACCACACTGTTTTGGTTACTGTAGCTTTGTAATAAAATAAGTTTTGAAATCAGGAAGTGTGATAACTCAAACTTTGTTCTCTTTTTTCAAGATTGTTCAAGGAATGTTTTTTGTTTTAGTTTCTTATTTCTGATTCTTCTTTTACTTCCTATCTTTTTCTTTTTCTCTTATTATAACACCTTCTCTTCTTTAGTTTTTATGTTCTACTTTCTTTACATCTGAATGAAATATGGACCACAGCAGCCCAATATAGTGGTCAGAATGTATTATCTAAAGTAGGCAGTCCCTAACACTATGCACTATCTTTTCTGGACAAAGAAGTATGGGACTGGAATAAAGACCATGCCACACTCTATTCCAGACCTGGTCTCCAGTGGCAATAGTCATCTAATCTTGTGCAGGTCATTTGACCTCTTTGGGCATCAGTTATCTGCAGAATCAAAAGGAGGGGAAAAGTCTGTAAGCTGTATAATTCTACCCTTCTTCTGGCAGACACAGATGGCACTTAGAGACTGGCTTTTCACTGAGGCAATCTAAACCCCGAGAAGCTGGGCTGTCTGCTTCTTGTCCAGTTTCTGTCTCTTCCTTTTCCTGTTTTTCTTTATTTTTATTCCCTGGCTTCCCTTTGCTTACCTTTCCTTTCTTAACAATCTTTTTTCCCAGTATTTTTCTCTTAATTGTTTCCAGTTTCTCAATTTTACCTACCTTTTAAAATTTCCATTCTATTCTATTCTATAACTACCTTTTAAAATTTCCATTCTATTCTATTCTATAAAGGGGTCGGGGGAGTGAGTACGAATGTCCTAGGACTTATGCATTTAAACACCACACCACACTCTATCCTTTCTGGGAGAAAGATCAGTTATTCACACAGATGGCATCCAAAGGAGTTGAGTAGCAAAATACCTACATAAGATGATATCAGAGAAATGCTCATATACACCCTCTGACCTCCACTACTCGTTCCTGAAATGTCCCATTGGAATTGTGAAGAGTGAGACAGGGAATATTCAAGACTTGTCATTTCTTCCTTTACAGTGTTAACTGGCCCTTTCCCAAATCCCCTGATGTAGTACTCCTGATTTAAACTCCTCCCTCTAAGTTCATCTTCCCCCAAGCCCTCTTGCATATCACAGCAGGCTAATCACAAAACTGTACTTAAGAGTTTTCATCTGCTCAAAAGCCTACAGTGGCTTCCTGTTATATTTGGCATTACATACACATTCTGTTCAGCTTTCTAGGCCAGTCATCATCTGATAGCAACTTGTCTCCCAGCCCCCACAACAGGATCCCTTCACAGTCACTTCCTTACTCTTTTTTTTTTTGAGACGGAGGAGTCTCACTCTGTTGCCCAGGCTGGAGTGCAGTGGTGCGATCTCGGCTCACTGCAAGCTCCGCCTCCCAGGTTCACGCCATTCTCCTGCCTCAACCTCCTGAGTATCTGGGACTACAGGCTCCCACCACCACGGTCAGCTAATTTTTTGTATTTTTTAGTAGAGACGTGCATTCACCTTGTTAGCCAGGATGGTCTTGATCTCCTGACCTTGTGATCTGCCTGCCTTGGCCTCCCAAAGTGCTGGGATTACAGGCGTGAGCCACAACGCCCGACCTCATGTACTATACTCTTCTTTCTTGCCTTTGCCCATGCTGTTTTACATGATTTGTGAGAGCTTTTCTCCTCACCTGTGTCTACTAAGCAAGCTATAGAAAGCTTCTTTCAATGACTGACTCTATTTAGATTTTTCCTTGTATTTTCCTTTGCTTATATAATCAGCTGAACTACAGTTGAGCACTTAATCATTCTACATATTTTTGTTTTGTTTCCCAAGCTGGATTATAAACTTCTTTAAAAATGTAGTTCTGTGTTTTCAAAATTATAACACCATATGCAAATAAAAGATACCATTATTCTGTGAACACACAGAGTCTCTTTTGGTTACAAAAATAATAAAAAATACCATTATTATTTTTAGAACCAAAAGAGACTCTGTGTGTTCACTGACCTGTATATGCAAGTCTCTAGAACTAATTCAGCACACAGAACTATCCCAAGTCACATGCGGCATTTCAAAGTCCAAAAAATGACTCCTGGTGATGATGGGAGCCACTGGCTCTACTCCAGTGAATTCCAAATGGAATTATATATCTTATCTGCCTCTGAAATCTAGCAGGTACATGAGTTTTGTTTTTTTTTTTAATTACTTAAGTGAATTCTTCTGATCAGTGCATCCAAGTTTGGCTCAGTGTCTTTTAAAATGATAACAACCAACAATATGAACATACAATCAAGCTAAGCCAAGAAGAAATGTCTCCGCCGGTCAATAAGATGAAACAGTTTTACATGCAGATCCCCAAAGCAGCAAACCTCAAATCTTTTGCAGATAGAAATTAAGATGTTTGTTTGAAAAATCTCATCAAGAAAGGAAGCTTATTCAGTTATTTGATAAATCAGGTTTCAGTTCTTCCTCCAAGTAGTGTGCAATATACATTCAATTATTTACATATGACTAAGAAACACTTTCAATGCTGCCCATTTAAAAGAGGTCATATCTGTGGTAACTTCATAAATATGCTGATAGTTATAACTCTATTAGTTGTGGGCAGCCTCCACCCTCCTCTGTTCTCTGATGGACTTCTCCTAAATCTTGCTCATTTCTCACAGACACCAAAGCCTACTAAGCGAAATAACCAAAAAGAGAAAAGACCCTGTCTCACTCAGCACTTCATTTTAATCCAGTAATGCAATTATTACATATATTATATACATGTATACTTCTTATATATATATCTGATATATAATATATATGATAATAGTATAATATATGATATATATCAGAAGTATACATGTATATATGTAATAAATAATAAAAATATATATAATATACCATATATATTAGGCTCCTGAAGAATTTAAACTTTTGAATAACCATGGATTAAATACAATGCTAAGATTTTTCAGGAAAAATATAAACTTTTATAAATTTTAGTAAAACATTGAAACCGTAGGATGAGAAAGAAGTGAGACTAGTTGGTGAAACTTCACTTTTGCTTTTGCTGACAGAGGCTAAGAGACCAGGATTATTTTGCAACCAGTATGTTTGTGCACATGAATCTGGATGTCTGCACAGAAGCATTGTTTTCTCTGCAATCCAGAGAAAGAGCTGTAGTCTCTCAGTCACTGTAGAAAAAGGAGCCATGTGTTATGTTGCAGATGGTAAATTTCCTCCCGTCACATTCACTCATTGTGCACTGGGAAGGCAAAGAGAAGTGTGAAATAATTTGGTGGAACAATGTTTTTTATATAGGCACAGTGGACTGTTTTTGAAAGGTCAGTTAGGAAAGGATGTCATTGCATTGTGGAGTAATACATATGAAAATTAGTTAAAGCCATGAACCCCTGCAGGGGGTCTCTGCATTGAAAAATCACCAAAGACCTACAGTAAATGCTCTGTTAACTGGTATGGTTAGAGAATGAGGTCCTCTGGTTGATAATATGTTGCAGTTTAGTCACCATTGTGATCTATGCCTAGATTTGAAATATCCAGGAATTCGTGTAAAGCAAAGAAGTGAAGAAACACAAAGACTTTGTCAGACAACCAGATTTCAAATTTTGGCTACAATTCTTACCAGGTGTGTGATGCTGATTCAGTTACCCAACGTCTCTAAGCCTTAGTTTTCATATCTAGAAAATAAAGATAAACCTGAATTAAACACCATGCTAAGAATTTCACTCATGGTCAAAACATAGTTTTAGAGACCGGGTTTTCCCTCCTGCCTGATGTGAATGAAAAACTGAACAAAATATATGAGGCATTAGCTTTTAAGAAACTTGATATTAGATAATGAAGGACAATGACATCTGGAATATTGGAAGTGAATGAAGTAAGACCTTTGGCTGCCTCAGATTAATGCCTTGAGAGAATTTCTGGAGAGAGCAGAGAGGGGAAATCATGTTTAGTTCAGCAAACTCCCTGAGTTAAAGAGACAGAGCTGAGTATCCAGGGAGACCAAGGCAGCTAAAGCTCACAACACAGAGTAGGAGAAAATAAGGGTTTCATAGAGAGAGAACTCTGGAGAACTACAGGGGTTGCCTGTTGAGTTCAGCAGAGTACTGATGAACATATTCATGTGAAGAAAGGAGTTGAAGCTGAAGAAAGGACCACCACAGGCATTAGCGAGAACAGCAGCCATTGTTCACACAGGGTCAGGAAGTGCCTGTTCCTATCAGCTAGAGTAGAAAACTTTGTAAGTCACATGCAGTTGTTTAGAGTAGTAAAAAAGGTCTTGCCTCAGTAGTAGAGGAGAATTACTCCCAAGTTAAACATGATTCTAGTACTGCATAACAAATCTTACAAGAAAGACCCAAAAAGATCAAATGGTTTCCAAGTAACTATGTCCCGCAACAAAAACAAAAGGATATTTAAAGAAATACAAAAATACCCACCACCTAGGAAGGTCAAATTCTCAATCTCTGGTATACAATAAATAATTACCAGGTATGGAAAAAGTAAGTAAACGACAAACAATCATGAGAAGAAAATCAATTAATTAAAATTGACCCGTAACTCACATAAATGTTAGAATTAGCAAACAAGGACTTTCAAACAGTTGTTATAACTGTATTCCATATATTCAAAATGTTAAGTAGAGACATGGAAGATATAAAAAAAAAAACAATTTTTTTAAAATATGGAGACTACAATGCCCAGTATGAAAAAATAAACTGGATATGATAAACATCAAATTAGAAATGGCAGAAGAAAAGAATAGTGAACTTGAAGATGTAGTAATAGAAATTACTCAAAATTAAACATTCAGAGACAAAATAATTTTAAAAAGTAAAAAGAGTGTCCATGAGCTGTGAAACAACTTCAAACAGCCTAATACATGTGTAACTGAAGTCCCTGGAAGAGAATAGGTGACAGAAAAATATTCCAAGAAATAATGATAGCACTTTTTCCAAACTTGATGAAAACTACAAATCCATAGATCCAAGAAGCTACACAAGAACCAGCACAAAAAAAAAGAAAAAAAAAAAGCCACACCAAACCACATCATAATAAAATTGTCCAAAAACAGTGATAAAGAGAAAATTTGTAAAGCAACCAGGAAAAAATGATAATAGTTATGTACAGAAAAACAAAGAAACAAAGTAGATTTTTCTAAAATCAGAAACAATGCAAGAAAACAGTGTTCCACATCCAAAAGAAAAAAAAAGTCAGCATAGAATTCTATGCCATGGGAAAATACCTTCCAGACACCAAGGCATAATAAAAACATTTTTAAACGTACAAGAGCTGAAAGAACTATAAGAAATGCGAAAGGATGTGCTTCAGATAGAAGGAAAATGATATCCCTGAAAATATGGATTTACACAAAGGAATAAAGAGCACTAAAATGGGATCAATATGAGTAAATACACAAGATTGTGTTCCTGTAATTTATATAACTTTAATAGATAATTGGCTATTTAAACAAAACTAGTCATATAGTATGCGGTTTATAAAAGATATGAAAATATGTTGAGACACACCAATGGAACCAAGGCTCTGTAGAGAAAAACAGAAGCATACTGTTGTAAAGCTTCTTAAAATATCCATGAAGTGGCAATAATATGGCTTGAAAATAGACTGTGATACATTAACAATGTATACTATAAACCATAAAGTACCCACTAAAATAACAAAACAAAGGGTTAGAACCAATAAGCCAACATGGGAGATAAAATTAGATAATAAAAAATGCTATGTTGATCAAAAAAGGGAGATAAAAAGGAAAAGGTGAATAAAGAATGAATGAGATTAATATAAAATAACATGATAGAATTATATCTAACCACCTCAATAACTGTACTAAATGAAAATGGATACCTCAATTAAAAGGATTGAACATAAGAGTCAAATACTTGCAGGGTATTCTTTTGATAGAAAAAAAAGCTAAGTTTAAAATTCATCTGGAAATGTAAAGGGCCTACAATATCCAAAATGATTTTCAAAAAGAACAAAATTGGAGAACACTACTACCTGATTTTAGGATTTATTATAAAACTTCATTAGTCAAGGCTGGATGGCATAGAAACATAAAGATAGACAAATAGATCAATGGAACAGAATAGAATAGAATTCAGGAAGTAATATTCCCATAGAATATTTTACAGGTTGGCCAAACTTTGGAGTGCCAAACTCTTTAGAATATATAAAAAAGCGTTTTAGACCAGGAGAATCTGTTTTCTAACACAAGGACTGCGGTGAGTAATTTTAGCTATGCCTAGAGGAATGAGTTACATTTGGAGCTTTCATTTAAATGGATGTTTATATATATATATGTATCCATATATAAACACATATATAAGAAACTTATGTCTTATTCTTGTCCTAGAAATGAAAGGAAGCACTATTCTGATTTAATTCATGAATAATCCCTCTGAAATCTTCCATAATTGTATTCAAAATGGCTTCACATTAAAGAAATTCTATGTTTTCCTTTTGCTGTCAGAAATAAACTACTTTTACATGGACATAATCCGCTGCAAACATTCACACTTATAATCACACTCATGCACACCCTGGTCTTTTCTGACAGCTTGCAAATATCTCTGCTCTTTACATGCAGCCTTCACAGCTACAAAGCTGAAATTTCTTTGGCCATTTCCTCTCATGTTTTTATAGCTCAGCTTTTCAAAGGGTTTTAAAAAATAGCTCAGACACACCTAAGAAAAACATGCATTTCTTTTCATTGCCTGGCTAAAGGCCAAAGCTTTTTAATAACCATTTACCAAGAAATCCATGCTCTCAAGTGTACTGTGTATCAGCAGAGAGAAGATGCTCCTGATAGAGATTCACTTTTCTACCTTAAAAATCTCCTATCGTCTTCTCATTTTCTTCTGCCCTTGTTGCACATAGACATTTGCTACCCATAGAAAGAGCTATTCGGGTATTCCTATTCCATTGATGAATCTCTGGCTGATACCTGGTATCTGTTAGAACATACACAATACAAACCTCACCCCTGTAGCCTTACTCTTCATGAGCCTTGGAGGACATACTAACTGAATAAAAATTTCTCAGTATCAGGAACAGTTTGTTTAATTTACTAAATATCTTAGGTTGGGATCCCCAAAAGCAACCCCCGAGTTGAGGATTTCTGTGCAAATAATTGATTAAAGATATGCTAGAGACACTTGCAAAGGAATGCAGGCAGCAGAGGAGGGCAAGAGAAGGAGCCAAGCCAGGGTGTGACTCTAAGCAAAGTCTGGTGGAGGCTGACTTCAGCCTGACCCTAAAGAGAAACTTATGAGTGTGGTTTATGCTTCAAAGTTTTTCTTCTTTTAAGATCAGGGAGCTGGGCTTTCATATTCTCACAGAGTCAGTAGTCACTCATTCCCTAATCAGTTTCAGAGACATAAAACCCCAAGCATGTCCAGCTTTCTGAATATCTGGATGATGTGGCTCCAGATGTCACAGATTGTCCCTCAAAGCAAATCAAGGTGTAGGTCATTAGAAGCAAAATCACACAAAAGTGGGGGGTGTGGGGGGTGGTACACACTGAAAGGATCCTAGGGCCCAGGAGATCTGGCCAGACCACTAGCAGTGTCCTCAGCGCTTAACAAATACTCATCAAGTACCTGCTCTGTGCTTGGTGCTGTACACAATCTTGGAAACAAACTAGTGAGCAAATAATCCTTTGCCCATTATAGTTGAGTTGATGCAAAGACATTATTTCATTATTTTTTTATGGCTGAGTAGTATTCCACAGTGTATGTATGTGTATATATATGTAATATATATATACACACACATATGTATTAAATTTTCTTTATCCACCCATCAGTTGATGGGCATTAAGTTTGATTCCATATCTTTGCAGTTGTGAATCGGGCTGTAATAAACATACACATGCAGGGGTCTTTTTGATATAGCAACTTCTTTTCCTTTGGGTAGATACCCAGTAGTGGGATTGCTGGATTGAATGGTAGATCTACTTTTAGAAACTGGCCTTTTAAACAATTGCCCCAGGTGATGCTTATAGTTAGGTAAGTTTGGGAAACTCAACATCAATCATTCTTTATCCCATTACATTACCAGGCATCATAGGGTTAACTTTTTAAAATTCCATTGTTAAACTTTATTGGACTCTAACAGCCCTGTCTTTAGCCATAGGTAAGTGTCTACACACACGTATGTGAAAATGCAGCTTATGTAACAAGCATGGGTTTTCCCACCATTCAGCCAATCCAAGAACCAATAGTAGGATATTCTCTTCTTTATCACTCACTACCCCTTCTCCAGGATTCAAGAACTTATACTTTCTTTTGAGTGTGACAGAAGGTTAAAAGTGACCTGAGTCGTTCACAGAGTGTCAGCTAATTCTCGAGTGAGATACAGGCACACTGAATCTCAACTGATACCACCATGGATCAGTCGTGTGATCCACAGTGGTGTGTGGGCAAGAACTGCCAGTGGGATGCCCTTTGGTTCCCATGATGAAAATAGCTGCCTCCTCTGCAGGGGTAATGGGCATTCCCAGTCCAAAAGCCAGAGGTCTGTGAGTGCTGGGTCAGTACCACGTAGTCTCTGGCTCTGACCACTGCTAGTCCCTGATATGATCACTCTGTTAACAGCCTCCTCTCTGCTTTACTCCTCCCTGTATGACCTCCTCTAAAGTACTGCCTCATGACCTCTCTTTCTCCTTTCAGCACAGGTAAACCCCATCTAGAGTCTATCTTCTTTCTGTGGTGTGTGCCTGTGTTTGTATGTGAGTGTGCACATGCGTGTGATAACCTCCTCTATTCCACTTCCCTTGGGGACTGTCTTCTCATTTTCCTGGCTTGGAAGGGGTAAAAAATAAAAAGCATAGAGATTTACTCTTTATTTTCTTCTCTTTCTGCCATAACAGTCCTAGTTTTCCTTTAGGAGGTATGAATACCCCTGGCTCTGCCCGATGCTATGGTTGGGAAGTGCAGGAAAGAAAGCCATGCCCAAAGTTAAATATTTCATGGTCTTATCTATTTATATTATATTATTTATATTATCTTTATATTTATTTACTAGAACGTAAGCTCCCTGAGGACAGAAACGATGTTCTTTTTTTGTTGTGGCACTTTAAGTGCTGGTACATAGTTTGGCATGGGTTAATAAATATGTCTTGAATTAATGTATAAATGACTATGTTTTCAGTCTTGACTCCTCTCCTGCCATTTTTATGGTTGTAACTTACCTATTTTTTCTTCAAGGCACTGCTCAAGCCTCATCTCTTCCAAGAAAACTTCCTTGAGTATCCTCACTTTTCTCTAACCTCAGCAATTTTATCTGTATCTCACAACATCTCCTTGTTATTTCTGTGATTTTTAGATTATGTATTTAAGGCAAATTATTGCTAACAACTGTATAAGAAATACTGTAGTGAATTGCATTCAAGCCGTTTCTTAGAAATCTCTCAAAGCAGACTTCTGGCATCAATCCAGGGTCTAATTCAAGAAAAGTAAGTCGGGTCAAAACAATGCTCTCTGGGTACACAGCTCTTTGACTCTTTGACTTGTCATTATTCTCTTATTTTTAATATGTGTCATGTTTCCTCACTTCCTTCATGGACAAAGGATTCTATGTTTTCATCAACAGAGATGAGCGTGGCTCAAGGCACGTAATAAATTCCCACTGATTGTTTGATAGATTTTTTTTTTTTTTTTTTCAGATAGAGTTTCGCTCTTGTTGCCCAGGCTGGAGTGCAACGGCACTGTCTCAGTTCACGACAACCTCCACCTCCCAGGTTCAAGCGATTGTCCTGCCTCAGCCTCCCAAGTAGCTGGGATTACAGGCATGCACCACCACGCCAGGCTAATTTTGCACTTTTAGTAGAGATGGGATTTCTCCATGTTGGTCAGGCTGGTGTCGAACTCCCAACCTTAGGTGATCCTCCCTCCTCAGTCTCCCAAAGTGCTGGGATTACAGGCATGAGCCACTGCGCTTGGCCTACTTGATAGATTTTAAAGATGCTAGGGCTATTTCAGAGACTCCAGTATTTTTTATATAGACAATTCTATTGCAAATGTGTCCCTCCTAATGATTTAATGTGTCCCTTAAATCATTAAGTTGTGATTATAATGTTCTGTGGATGGTAAAAGAAAGCGTGTACAACTGCAGACATGCTCCCCTGTCCTTCCTCAGGATATAAATGATAATTGAAGTCCATGAAAATGCTTAATTACACCTTAAGGAGGTGTTTCTATTTGCTCTGAAACTTTGCGTTTGACAAAGACAGAATTAAAATTCAAGAATGCTTGGGCTCTTGAATGTTCTTTTCCTTTTCAAAACTTTGTCTTAGCTCATAGCCGCCTTGGCAAATTTTTGCCAGCCACTGAAGGAAGAAGAATATTTTTACCGCAGCATTTGCCGCTGTTTCAGAAATGAAAACATGAATGTTTCAGTGAGGAGGCACTGGCACTGGCGGCAGGACTCAAATCTCAGGAGACGACTTATGCAGCAATCTTCTTTAATATTGAAAAGTGAAACAATAATATTGCTGGGATTTCTGCTAAAATCCAGTAAACTGTAGGATCTTTTATGAAAGAAGCAAAAGATAATAAGAGAAGAATAAAAGAATCATCAAACAATCAGTGAAGCCTGTCCTAATGAGGGAACAAGGCTTTGATTCTCTACCACAAGATCTGGCAGTGCTAGTTGGAAATGAAATGATGCAGAGCTGTATAATACAAAGCCCAAGCACAGTCTCCTTGTACCACACATCCCTCGTCTCAGAATTTTATATTCTTGAACTCTGTTGTGCTTCTCTGGTAAAGAAAACACATGCATGTTGTTAGTGGTTTCTCTACAATTATAAAGCAATTAGAATTGTTGAGTGCTATTCTAATAGAGGCTGTTTAGACATGTACTTTAACAAAGATTTGAAAGGGATCACAGACATTTGAAGGACAGTGGCTTTTGAGTGTGAGTATTTTCTCAAATTTCTGATGGCATATTTTAATTTCTTTACAAAAAGCCTATAGTTTGTGGCTTGAAAATAGTTTAGAAGGAAGCGTCATTTTATAAAAATGCTCTTGTCTGAAAAACTGTGCATTTGGTGAACAAGTCACTTTGACTCAGATGAATTTTACAAGTATTTTGATTCTTCTGAGCTTTGGAGAATTTCTACATGCCTGACCACTGGGAGGAATTGGATTAGACTGGGTAGAAAGCATCACTCATGGCAATATGTGCTCTCCATATTGGGGCTGACCTTTGTTCTGCTGGGGACACCAGCCAGATTCTAATGGGTAGTGTTTTTCACATCCTCAACTCATCCGCCAACTGGCAGAGATAATCCAGGACCATTAGTTAAAAAAAGAATCATTATCTTTTGGTTAATCTGAATAAAGTGGAAAAAAAAAAAAGGTGCCAATGACAGACCAAGGGCTTTACAAACTATAGTTAAAGAAATATTTAGTCAAACCCAGAGTTGCAAGGAAAGTGACAGATAATGTCGTGCGGAAAGGATTCCATGCTTTTCTTCACAGAAAACAAAAATCAGTAAAGTCAGTGTAATAATTTTTCTGATGATCATTCAAAGATATATCTGAGAAAAAGAAAAAAAAAACCCATCAAACTAATCAAAAGTAAAGTCATAATATCTGGTACCTTGGGAAGAAATAGATTGTAGTTTCTTTATTGTACTGTAGGCTAGACAAAAAACTGTGAGATAGATAGACTGGGAAAACAACAATACTTAAAAGCAGATTTCCAATGTTCTTATCATTAGATGGACATAATTATATCAACAGTGAAAATAAGCATTGTTTCTCTAGGTCACAGGGACAAGAACTTCAGCTTGAAATGATGAAAAGCCAAAGAGTAGGTTTGATGAGTACTGGGTCATGGTCCTAAAAGGTATTTGGCAATTGTGTCCTGCTACTTGTTTCTATTTTTATTTGACATTCACCTTCATGTATTTCTCTGTCATAGCAAAGAAATGTAGGTAATTTGCATGGTATAAGAATTAACTTATGAGCTTCCATAACTAAAATCCAAAAATAGCAATGGCTGAAACAGGTTAGGGGAGAGTTTCCCTTCTGTGTAATAGTTTGAATACAGTGGAGATGGTATCTGCAACACGGACTGTTAATTTTTTCGATCTCCCATGTTCAACTGTCACTGTCCATCTGAGTTCTAAAATGGTGATGGTAGCCCCTGCCTTCATATTCTCCTTCCCGCCAGCCAAAAAGGGAACAGGTTGAGAAAAGGGCCTGTCCCTTTTCTTTAAGGGCAGGTTTCAGATCCTTTACACATCACTTGGATTCATGTTCATTTGGCCCAAACCAAATGAGTGTGGTCACATGACCACACTCAGCTGAAAAGGAGGCTGAAAAATGTAGTCTTTTAACGCGAAGCTATGTGCCATGGTAAAACAGTGGTTCTACTTTTATTTTTAATGTCCAATTCTCCTTATGGGTTTTTAGTATTTCATCTAAATTTCAGGGGTTTTATTATTTTAGGGATAAAACTTACTTCAAGATACACTTTATGTACTTTGATTACATTACAATGTGTCTTCCTGTATCCATTTATTAATCACTGACAGCTACCACATTACACTAATAACATTACTTGTCCAACTTTGTTAATTCCTCCAATGGATATTGCTGGCGTTAGGCTAAAATTTTATAATATTTTTGTTATAACATTTAACACAATGCTGAAGTCCCACTAAACAGTGTCCTTTAGAGACTTGAATTGTTGGATTTGCTATTTAAGGGTGTGTGTAGGTGTGTGCATGTGTGTATCAATAAAAGATAAACTTTTTTTTTTTTTGACGGAGAGGGGATGGGTGCAGTAATTTAAAAGAAGAACTAGAGAAGCTGGAGAAAATTAAAATAAGTCAGTGAAAAATATTTGGGGAAGGGAAGGAAAGGAAAGAGAAGAGATGAGAAGGGAAGTCAGGGGAGGGGAAGAAAGAGGGAAGGGGAGGGGATGGAGGAAAAAGAGCAGGGGATGACAAGGGAGGGGAGGGAGGTTAAAAAAAAAAGGGGAGGGAGAAGAGGAGAGGGGATGGGGAGGGAAGAGGAGAGGAGAGGGGAGGGAAGGCAAGGGGAGGGGAGGGGAAGGGAGGGGAGGGAGAAGAGACATGTGGGTTCACTTTGCTCTTAAAGGTGCCTGTAGATTCTGAAAAAGAACCTCAGCAGATCATTCTTCAGACTCACATATACACTCCCTTTGTGGTAATTCATCAAGCTATAGAATAAGAATTTGTGTAATTTCAATGTGTCATACTTAAATAAAAATTTTAAAAAGAAATGTTTGACATAAAACAAATGAAAGACATTATGTGAAAATAATAAACACCTTCGAACCCAAAATTAAATGGACTCTATCATTCTAAAAAGTTTACTTTGTTTCTCTCTGTATATATAGTTTTATAGTAAATAATATGTTCTAGACATAGTCAGAGTTCTACTCCCAGCTTTATACCCCACCATCCTTAGAAAACACTATACTGATGTTAGTCACCATTTCTGTGCATGGATTTGTACTTTTACTGTATATAAACATTCATAAATAATTTGGGCTAATATTTTGATTTCTCAGTTTCATACAACATATCAACAATGTATCTTTTATAATTTTCATTTATCACTCAATATTATTTTTGAGATCTATCCGTGTTAATGTATATAGATCAAATTTATTGAAACTCCTATATGTAACTTCAATCTGTGAATTGAATAAGCCAACTTATTATCTATATTCCCCTATTGAAGGACAGTTAGATGGTCTCCACATTTTTGCTATTAAAAACATTACTCGGCCGGTCGCGGTGGCTCACGCCTGTAATCCCAGCACTTTGGGAGGCCGAGGCGGCGGATCACGAGGTCAGGAGTCCGAGACCAGCCTGATCAAAATGGTGAAACGTCGTCTCTATTAAAAATACAAAAATTAGCTGGGCATGGTGGCGGGCGCCTGTAATCCCAGCTACTCAGGAAGCTGAGGCAGGAGAGTCGCTTGAACCCGGGAGGCAGAGATTACAGTGAGCCGAGATTGCGCCACTACACTCCAGCCTGGGCAACAGAGTGAGACTCCATCTCAAAAAACAAACAAACAAAAAAATTACTGCAGTCAACAATATCTAGAAAGGAAAAGACAGCGCACTGGAACACACACCTTAATCCTGCCTATATATTGTCAAATTACTGTCCAGAATGATTGTTAATAGTTGTATTTCCACACGCAATGTGGAAGAGTTCCCATTTCCCACATTCTTGCCAGTACTTGGTATTTTCAGGCTAGTTATTATGTTTCGGAGGAGTTTTAAATGGTATGCCAATTTGAAATACCAATTGTTTTAATTTATATTTACTAATTACTTGTGGGTTGAACACAAGCTCACTGGTCACTTGTATCTCCTCTGTGAATCACATGATCAAGACTGACCATTTTTCTATTGGGTTGACTTTGTTTCTCTTATTTTTAAAGAGATTTAAAAATGTGTTCTAGAACTTTGTCTAATAAATAAATGGCACATATTTTCTTTCAGTGTGTAAGTCATTTTGTCATTAAAAGTTTATTATTATTAAAAGAAGCTTTTATTATTAGTGATAATGCCAAATTTGTCACGTTTTTACCTTTTTGTTTGTGTTTTTCTCTATCTTAACTAAGAGATAATTCCTTATTCCAATGAAATTATTTTTCATCTAATAATTTTAACTTATCAAATTTGTCTTCATCTGATGTTAATGTTTGTATATGATATGAGATACATATGTAATTTAGTGTTACCAGTATATATAACACCACACCAGTAAGGGAAAATCCCATCCTTTCTTCAGTTAAGTGAAATGTCATCTCTGTTATATGGCTAGCTTCTGTACGTGCATATATATTTTTCAGGATGTATGTTTATTCCTGAAGGAAGGTCCAAATTTCCATCCAGTATTATATCTTGGGCCTAAAGGGCATCCTTTAATATTTCCTGTAGTACTAAAGCTGTATTAGTGATGAATTCTCTCAGCTTTTCTTTATGTGAAAATGGCTTTATTTGCCTTTATTTTTGAATGAAATTTCCACCTGATAGAGAATGCCAGGTTGACTGTGTTATCCTTGTTTGTTCTTTCAGCACTTTAAAATGCTGTCCATTATCTAAGCTGTCCCAATACGTTAGCAGGTATTTAAAAAATCATTTTTCCCCTGAGGTTTTTTTTTTTTTCCCTGTGGCTGCCTTTAAGATTCTTACTAAACTTTGCTTTTTAGCCACTTGATTGTGATGTGCCTAAGTGTGATTTGTACGTGTGTGTTTATTCTTCTCACGGTTTTTAAAGCCTTTTGGAAATATCGGTTTATAATTTTCATCACATTTAGAAAACTTTTAGTCATTATTTCTTCAAATGATTTTTCTACCCCAATCCCCCTCTCCTTTCCTTCTGGATCTCCAATGATAATGTAGGTTAGCTGTGTGTCCAATGCTACATGGGTTTGCTTCTTATATCATAGGCACTATTTACTTATTTTTGCTCTTCTTCCCACTTTATGTCTAAATTTGGATAGCTTTTTAAATCTATTTTCAGATTCACTAATATTTTCTTCTGTAGTTTCCAAACTACTTATTTCTGGTGATTTTTAAAAATTTTAGGTATTATATCATTTTGACTTTAGAATTTGCCTAGATCTTTTTCGTAATTTCTGTTTTTCTGCTAGCTTGCCCACCCATCCTCTGATTTTTGTCCAGCTTTTCCTTTAAGCCCTTAAACATATTTCTGTTATCTGTTTTAAAGTCTTCGCGTGCTTATTCCCGTATCTGTCTCACCTCTGGCTGTTTTGATTGACTGTTTTCTCTCCTGGTTTTGGTTATGCTTTCTTGCTTCTTTATATGTCTAGTAATAGTTTTATTGTATGCTCAGTTTTGGGGGTGCTTCATTGGTGAGAGTTTGGCTTATGCAGTCTTCTTTTAAGGAGTGTTGGATTTTATGGTTAAGTCTATTTGAGACTGATTTTAGGCATTTTTGGATAAGTCTAGAATAGCCCTTACCCTAGAGCCAGAGTAGCTCTACTCCTAAGGCACCATATTTGTGGAATTTCAATGGAGATCCTGGGTTGTTTGTGAGGTCTCCCCACTGTGGTTTGTTTCCCAGTGCCGTGTCAGTCTCGGAATCTCTGTTTTGTTCATGGTTGCCCCAGAAGCTATTCTTTGGCCCTCCAGAGTCTTGCTTTGTGCCAGCATAGCTTAATATTTAGCCAGAGTCCAGAGAACACTTTTGGAGGTTTCTGGGAGTCTTTGTGCAGCTCTCTCCTCCTAGTACTTTGTTCCCACAAATCCCAGTTGCCTCAGCAGCTCCAAACTCTAATATGTGCATACGAGAACCAGGCAGACCTCTACTCTCTGGTAGGTTCCTACTTCCCTGTGCTACAATTTGGAAGGTGCCTCAGGGAGAGAGCCGGGTGAATGTGGGGCTCACCTCATGTGGATCCTTACTCTTTCTTTATTTTTTAAATTTCTTCTAAAAAAAAAAAAAGGCAATATGAGATCAAAGCCTTATGTTGCCTATTGTACGATGCCAAAGAACAGCTTTTTCCTATAGTTTGTTTTTTAGATATTTACAGTAGAAAGATGAATGTGATTCTTATCACTCTATTACAGCCAGAACCAAAACTTTTTTTATTTCTGAATTTTAAGTCTCTATTAAATCTCAATTTCTTTTCTTTTCCCATCAACTTTTAAGTTCTGGAGTACATGTGCAGAACGTGCAGGTTTGTTACATAGGTACACGTGTGCCATGGTGGTTTGCTGCACCTATTGCCCTGTCCTCCAAGTTCCCTCCCCTCACCCTCCAGTCCCCAACAGGCCCTGGTGTGTGTTGTTCCCCTCCCTGTGTCCATGTGTTCTCATTGTTCAACCCCCACTTATGAGTGAGAACATGTGGTATCTTTCTTTCTTTTTTTGAGATAGAGTCTCACTCTGTTGCCCAGGCTGGAGTGTAGTGGCACAATTATAGCTTACTGCAGTCTTAAACTCCTGGGCTCAAGCGATTCTCTCACCTCAGCTTCCTGAGCAGCTGGACTACAGGCGCACACTGCCATGTCTAGCTAATTAAAAAAAAAAAGTTTATAGAGATGGGATCTCACTATGTTCCCTAGGCTTGTCTTGAACTCCTGGCCTGAAGCGATCCTCCTGCCTTGGCCTCCCAAAATTCTGGTATTACAGGCATGACTCACGACAACAACTGCAGCCCTTCCCTTGAGAATCAAAGCCTTATGTTGCCTATTGCACGATGCCAAAGAACAGCTTTTTCATATAGTTTGTTTTATAGGTATTTACAGTGGAAAGATGAATCGGATTCTTACCACTCTATTACAGCCAGAACCAAAACTTTTTTTATTTCTGAATTTTAAGTCTCCATTAAATCTCAATTTCTTTTTATTCCCATCAACTGTTATTTTAAGTTCAGGAGTACATGTGCAGGATGTGTAGGTTTGTTACATAAGTACACGTGTGCCATGGTGGTTTGCTGCACAGATCAACCCATCACCTCAATAATAAGCGCAGCATCCATTAGCTATTTCTCCTGATGCGCTCCCGTCCCCCGCCCCCACCGACAGCCCCCAGTGTGTGTTGTTCCCCTTCCATGTGTTTTCATTGTTCAGCTCCCACTTATAAGTGAGAACATGTGGTATTAAATCCTAATTTCTGACCTCTCATTTATTTCCAGTATTATAATTTTTGCCATCTTTCCTTTTTCTTGGACAAATTAGGACTATCTTTTTATTATGTATTGTTTCTTTTTCTGTATAGTCATAAAAATTATTCAAATATTTTGTAATCTTTTGAGTTATATGTTTGGCTTATTAATTTTTGATATGTTTTTATTTTCTAATATGTTCATTTAAGACTATAAATTTCTAAGTCCACCAGCACTTGACTACAAAAGTTTTAACATATGGTATTTCCATTATTTATGTGTTCTAAATATTTTTAATTGCAATAAAATTATTGCAATAAAAATAAATTTTATTACAAAACATATGTAACATAAAATTCATCATTTTAAACCATTTTAAATGTACAGTTCAATGACATTAAGTTCATTTGGAATGTCACAAACTATTACCAGTATTCGTTTCCAGAACTTTTTAGTATCTCAGATAGAAAACTCTGTACCCAATAAGCAATAAGTCCCCATTCTCCCTTCCTCTCAGTCCCTGGTATATTCTATTTTCTATCTCCAAGAATTTGCCTTTAATTGTAAGTTTTTTCTTTGCTCTATGAGTTATTAATTAATGTGTCTGTATGTGTGTGTGCAAATGATGAGAACACATGGACACATTGCGGGGAACAACACACATTGACTGGGGTCTGTTGGAGGGCAGGGGGTGGGAGGAGGGAGAGGATCAGGAAAAACAGCAACAGTAGTGGCTGTTGGGCTTAATACCTGGGTGATGGGATGAGCTGGGTAGCAAACCAACATGGCACACATTTACCTATGCAACAAACCTGCACATCCTGTACGTTAAGCCCTGAACTTAAAAATTGGAAATAAAAAGATTTATAAACACATTGGTTTTGTTATGTTTTTAAAATTGGTTTTTTGGGAGGTGGAGCCAAGATGGCCAAATAGGAACAGCTCCGGTCTACAGGTCCCAGTGTGAGCGACACAGAAGACGGGTGATTTCTGCATTTCCATTTGAGGTACTGGGTTCATCTCACTAGGGAGTGCCAAACACTGGGTGCAGGACAGTCAGTGCAGCGTACTGTGCGCAAGCCGAAGCAGGGCAAGGCATTGCCTCACTCGGGAAGTAGAAGGGGTCAGGGAGTTCCCTTTCCTAGTCAAAGAAAGGGGTAACAGATGGCACCTGGAAAATCAGGTCAGTCCCACTCTAATACTGCGCTTTTCCAACGGACTTGGAAAACGGCACACCAGGAGATTGTGTCCCGCACCTGGCTCAGAGGGTCCTACGCCCATGGAGTCTCGCTGATTGCTAGCACAGCAGTCTGAGATCAAACTGCAAGGCTGGGGGAGGGGCGCCCACCATTGCCCAGGCTTGCTTAGGTAAACAAAGCAGCCAGGAAGCTCAAACTGGGTGGAGCCCACCACAGCTTAAGGAGGCCTCCCTGCCTCTGTAGGCTCCACCTCTGGGGGCAGGGCACAGACAAACAAAAAGTCAGCAGTAACCTCTGCAGACTTAAATGTCCCTGTCTGACAGCTTAGAAGAGAGTAGTGGTTCTCCCAGCACGCAGCTGGAGATCTGAGAACAGGCAGACTGCCTCCTAAAGTGGGTCCCTGACCCCTGAGCAGCCTAACTGGGAGGCACCCCCCAGTAGGGACAGACTGACACCTCACTTGCCCAGGTACTCCTCTGAGACAGAATTTCCAGAGGAACAATCAGAGAGCTGAATTTGTGGGCCACGAAAATCTGCTGTTCTGCAGCCACCACTGTGGACACCCAGCAAAATAGGGTCTGGAGTGGACCTCTAGCAAACTCCAACAGACCTGCAGCTGAGGGTCCTGTCTGGTAGAAGGAAAACCAACAAACAGAAAGGACATCCACACCAAAAACCCATCTGTACATCACCATCATCAAAGACCAAAAGTAGATAAAACCACAAAGGTAGGGAAAAACAGAGCAGAAAAACTGGAAACTCTAAAAAGCAGAGCGCCTCTCCTCCTCCAAAGGAACGCAGTTCCTGACCAGCAGTGGAACAAAGCTGGACAGAGAAGACTTTGACGAGTTGAGAGAAGAAGGCTTCAGACGATCAAACTACTCTGAGCTATGGGAGGAAATTCAAAACAATAGCAAAGAAGTTAAAAACTTTGAAAAAAAATTAGATGAATGGATAACTAGAATAACCAATTCAGAGAAGTGCTTAAAGGAGCTGATGGAGCTGAAAGCCAAGTTTCAAGAACTACAAGAAGGTTGCAGAAGCCTCAGTAGCCGATGAGATCAACTGGAAGAAAGGGTATCAGTGATGGAAGATGAAATGAATGAAATGAAGTGAGAAGGGAAGTTTAGATAAAAAAGAATAAAAAGAATGAACAAAGCATCCAAGAAATATGGGACTATGTGAAAAGACCAAACGTACGTCTGATTGGTGTACCTGAAAGTGACGGGGAGAATGGAACCAAGTTGGAAAACACTCTGCAAGATATTATCCAGGAGAACTTCCCCAATCTAGCAAGGCAGGCCAACATTCAGATTCAGGAAATACAGGGAACGCCACAAAGATGCTCCTCGAGAAGAGCAACTCCAAGACACATAATTGTCAGATTCACCAAAGTTGAAATGAAGGAAAAAATGTTAAGGGCGGCCAGAGAGAAAGGTCGGGTTACCCACAAAGGGAAGCCCATCAAACTAATGCTGATCTCTCGGCAGAAACTCTACAAGCAGGAAGAGAGTGGGGGCCAATAGTCAACATTCTTAAAGAAAAGAATTTTCAACCCAG